>NW_028327187.1:37925758-38225758 GCF_987537825.1 Furipterus horrens | reverse complement strand
TCGTGGGTCATTTATACATGTTCTTTGATTAGACCCTTCCCCTTCTTACCGGCTTCTCTTCCTCCCCCTCCCCCCTTGTTACTGTTAGTCTATTCCTTGTTTACATACCTCTGGTTCAATTTTGCACATTTGTTTGTGTTGTGCATTAGTTTCCTGTAATAGGTGATAGCATAAGCTATTTTTCTTTTGTTGCCTGGCTTACTCGCTAAGCATAATTCTCTCTAGTTCCATCCATGTTGTTGCAAATGATAGAAGCTCCTTCTTTCTTTCTGCTACATAGTACTCCATTGTGTAAATATACCACAGTTTTTTGATCCACTCATCTACAGACAGGCAGTTAGGTTGTTTTCAGCATTTGGCTGTTGTAAATAGTGCTGCAATGAACATAGGGGTGCATAAGTTCTTTTGAATTGATGTGTCAGGATTTTTTGGATATAATCTTAGCAATGGAATTGCTGGTTCAAAAGGCAGTTCCATTTTTAGTTTTTTGAGGAAATTCCATACTCTTTTCCATAGTGGCTGCACCAGTCTGCATTCCCACCAGCAGTGCACCAGGGTTCCCTTTTCTTCGCATCGTTGCCAGCAGAAGTTGTTTGTTGATTTGTTGATGATGGCCATTCTGACTGGTGTGAGGTGGTATCTCATTGTGGTTTTTATTTGCATCTCTCTGATGGCTAGAGATGTTGAGCATTCTTTCACATGTCTACTGAACATCTATATGTCTTCTTTGGAGAAGTGTTTGTTCAGGTCTTTTGCCCATTAAAAAAAATTAATTAATTTGTTTGTTTATTTTATTTTTGGAGAGAGGGGAAAGGAGAAAGAGAGGGAGAGAAACATCACTGTGTGGTTGCCTCCCATTTGCGCCCCCAACTGGGGACCTGACGTGCAACCTATTCATGTGCCCTGACTGGGAATGGAACCAGTGACACTTGTCTCGCAGGCCGACACTCAATCCTCTGACCCAGAGCAGCCAGGGCTTTGCCCATTTTTAATTGGGTTGTCTGTCTTCTTGGTGTTAAATTATATAAGTTCTTTATATATTTTGGAGATCAATCAATCCCTTGTCTGAGATATCATTGGCAAATATAGTTTCCCATATGGTTGGTTCCCTTTTCATTTGTCGATGTTTTCTTTTGCTGAGCAGAAAATCTTTAGTTGATGCAGTCCCATTTGTTTATTCTTTCCTTTATTTCCCTTGCCTTAGGAGATATATCAGTGAAAATGTTGCTACGTGTGATATCTGAAATTTTCCTGCCTATGTTTTCCTCTAGACCTTTTATGGTGTCACGGCTTACATTTAAGTCTTTGATCCATCTTGAGTTAATTCTGGTTTACGGTGTAAGTTGGCAGCCTAGTTTCATTTTTTTGCATGTCCCTGGCCAGTTCTCCCAACACCATTTGTTGAAGAGGCTCCTTTCACTCTGTTTGATGTTCCTTCCCCCTTTGTCAAATATTAGTTGACCATATAGAACTGGGTTTATTTCTGGACTCTCTATTCTGCTGTATTGATTACCATTGCCTTGTAGTATAGTTTGATATCAGGTACTGTGATTCCTCCTAATGTGTTCTTCTTCCTCAAGATTGCTGTGGCTATTCGGAATCTTTTTTGGTTCTGTATAAATATTAGAAGTGTTTGCTCTAGGTCTGTGAAATATGTCATTGGTATTTTAATAGGGATTGCATTGAATTTATAAATTGCTTTAGGTAGTATGGACATTTTGATGATGTTGAATATTCCCATCCATGAACATGGTACATGCTTCCATTTATTTGTATCTTCCTTAATTTCTTTCTTCAGTCTTATGTAGTTTTCTGAGTACAGATCTTTTACCTCCTTCGTTAAGTTTATTCCTAGGTACTTTATTTTTCTTGTTGCTATGGCAAATGGATTTTTATTTTAGTTTATAGCTCTGAAGTTTTATTTTTATTGTGCAGAAATGTCTTCGATTTTTGAATATTGACTTTTTACCCTGCTCTTTTGCCAAATTGACTTACTAGGTTGAGTGGGTTTTTTTTTTTTTTTTTTGAGTCTATAGGGTTTTCTATGCACACTATCATGTCAACTGCAACTAATGACAGTTTTACTTCCTCTTTTCCAATTTGGATGCCTTTTATTTCTCTTTCTTGTCTGATTGCTGTGGCTAGAACTTCCAAGACATATATTGAATAGGAGTGGAGAGAGTGGACATCCTTGTCTTTTTCCTGACCTCAGGGGGAGTGCTCTCAGTTTTCGTCCATTGAGTATGTTGTTGGCTTCA
Source organism: Furipterus horrens (assembly GCF_987537825.1). Taxonomy (NCBI): domain Eukaryota; kingdom Metazoa; phylum Chordata; class Mammalia; order Chiroptera; family Furipteridae; genus Furipterus; species Furipterus horrens. The sequence goes on along the minus strand of NW_028327187.1, from coordinate 38,223,500 downwards.
GGTTTCTAATATGTGACCTTTATTATGTTGAGGTATGCTCCCTCTATTCCCATTTTGCTGAGAGTTTTCATCATAAATATGTGTTGTACTTTATCAAATGCTTTTTAACCATCTATGGATATGATCATGTGGTTTTTGTCTTTTATTTTGTTTGTGTAGTGTATTACATTTATTGATTTACGAATATTAAACCATCCTTGCATCCCTGGGATCAATCTCACTGGATTGTGATGTATAATCTTTCTAATGTGTTGCTGGATCCTGTTTGCCAATATTTTGTTGAGGTTTTTAGCATCTATGTTCATCAGCGATATTGGCCTGTAGTTTTCTTTCTTTGTTGTGTCTTGACCTTGTTTTGGAATTAGGGTAATACTGGCTTCATAGAATGAGTTTGGGAGTCTTCCCCCTTCTTGGATCTTTTGGAACAGTCTGAGGAGGATAGGAGTTAGTTCTTCCTAAAATTTTGTAAAATTCACCTGTGATGCCATCTGGTCCAGGGCTTTTTTGTGTCGGCAGTTTTTTGATTACTGCTTTAGTTTCACTAGTTGTTATTGGTCTGTTAAGGCTTTCTGCTTCTTCTTCAGTTTTGGAAGATTATATGTTTCCAGAAATTTGTTCATTTCCTCTGTGTTGTCAAATTTCTTGTCATACAGTTGTTCATAATAATTTCTTACAATTCTTTGTATTTCTGTGGTGTAGGTTGTGATTTCTCGTCTTTTGTTTCTGATTTTGTTTATTTGGGTCCTCTCTCTTTTTTTCTTGATGAGCCTGGTTAAAGGCTTGTCAATTTTGTTTATCTTTTCAAAGAACCAGCTCCTACTTTTGTTGATCTTTTGAATTGTTTGTTTAGTCTCTATGTCATTTAATTTTGCTCTATTCTTGATGATTTCCATCCTTCTACTCGCTCTGGGATTTGTTTGTTTTTTTTCCTCTAGTTCTTGTAGCTGCAGAGTTAAGTGTTTTACTAGAGAATATTCTATCTTTTAGAGGTAGGCCTGTATTGCTATGAACTTTCCTCTCAGGACTGCTTTCACTGTATCCCATAGGTTTTGGGTTGTTGTGTGTTCATTATCATTCGTTTCCAGAAACTTATTGATTTCTTCCTTGATGTCGTTGTTAACCCGTTCATTATTTAATAGAATGTTATTAATTCTCCATGACCTTGAATGTTTTTGAATTTTTTCCTCGAGGTTGATTTTCAATTTTAAGACAGTGTGATCTGAGAAGATACTTGACATAATTTTAATTTTCTTGAATTTGTTGAGGCTTGTTTTGTGTCCTACCATGTGGTCTGTCTTTGAAAATGTTTCGACTTCCGGCAAAGATGGAGACTTAGACTGACACGCTTGGTCTCCCTTTACAACTAGAAAAGCATACAACTACCTCAAAACAAAATATAGCTAGAAATTTTAGAAAATAAAACTACATGGAAGCCCAATGTATGAAGTTATATACCAGCAGAGCTCATCAGACAGGTAGGAAGAGCGAAATCAGGTGGTGCTGTTTGCGGTAGCAGCAGTGACAGTGGCAGGTAGAGCAATCCTGGCTGCAGTCGAGCCCCGGCAGCTGGCAACTCCAATGCTAGAAAAGTCAGCCCCCGCCTTGTCTCGAATGGCGAGGCTCAGAGGGCGGGATGATGGATCCCGGTCTCCCAGTGGAGAATAATGGCAGGAATTTATCTTGGACCCCCGCCCTTACACAAAGCGCCACAGCGCCATGAAAAAGGTTGCAGATTATTGCTGGTCACTGGGTAGTGACGACAAAGCACCACAGCATGGCGAAAAAGATAGTGCGTCGCGGCTGGTTGCTGGGTTGTGACGAGTACACGGGCTCTGCCTCTATAGCCTGCCCAAGAAGCAAAGCAAAACACACATCTGCCAAAATGAAGCAGACAACTATAGAAATCCTGGTGATGCAGCTCACCAGGCAGCACAGGAAGAATGTGACAGACGAACAAATAAGAAACCTTTCAGAGGCTCAATTCAGAGCTATAGTCATTAGGTGGTTTACAGAATGAACAAAAGATTTCGAACAATACGAGAAAGGATTGAAAGCCACTCATACTGAAAAGAACGAAAACACATATGAGACCAATGGTGAGGAAATAAAATCCAGAGATCAAATCAACAAATTAGAACATAGGGAAGGAACAGTCAACCAGTGCCGCAAGAGGAAACAGAAAGCAAGGAAAGTGAGGAGAGGATCAGAAACCTCTGGGACAGCTATAAGAGATCGAACTTTTGGATTATAGGATTGGCAGAGGGCAAAGAAGAAGAATTAGAAATTGAAAAAGTATGTGAAAAAGTAATGAAGCATAACTTCCCAAACTTGGAGAAGGAAATAGACTTAGAGATCCAGGAAGCACTGAGAGTTCCAGAAAAATTGGACCCAGGGAGAAACACTCCAAGACACGTTATAATCAATTTTTCAAAAATTAAAGATAGAGAAAATCTTAAAAGGAGCAAGAGAGAAGAAAAAAATCATGTACAAAGGGGTCCCAATTAGACTGGCAGCTGACTTCTCAAGGGAGACCCTGCAGACAAGAAAGGACTGGCAATAAATATTCAAAGTAATGAAAATCAAAAACCTACAGCCACGAATACTCTATTCAGTGAAATTGTCATTCAGAATAGAAGGGCAGAGAAAATGCTTCCAGGAAAAAATAAAACTGAAGGAGTTCATTAGATCCAAACCACTATTATATGAGATATTAAAGGGACTGGTTTACAAGAAGGAGGATCAAAACTATGAATATTAAAATGAAAACTGCATCACAAGAACCAACAACAGAAGCTAGGGAATTGAAACAAATGCAAACTAAGTAGGCAATGAGAGTGGAAGAAGAACTATAGGTATGGGGAACATACTGGGGGGGAGGTCAACAGGGAGGAAAAGGCAGAAGAGTGAGGGAGATGGTACAGGAATTAAGAAGCATAGTAGGCGGGAATGGAATAGACAGGAAGATGTTGAGAAGAACTATATGCACAACCAATAGACATGGACTAAAAGGGGGGTACAACTGGAGGGAGGGGTCCACCACGTTGGGGGGAGCAGAGGGAAGGGAAATTGGGATAACTGTAACAGTATAATCAATAAAACATATTTAAAAAGTATAAAAAATCCCGTGGAGATGGGGGAAAAGAAAAGAAAATGTTTCATGTGCACTTGAAAAGAATGTATACTTTGCTTCTTTGGGGTGAAAAGTTCTATATATATCTACTAAGTCCATTTGATCTAGAGTGTTGTTCAATGCTTCAATATTTTTGGTGTTTGCTTCGAAGATCTGTCCATTGTTGACAATGGGGTGTTAATGTCCCCTACTATGAGTATGTTGCTGTTTCTATTCTCCTGATGTCTTTCAAAATTTCCTTACATACTTGGGTGCTCATAAGTTGGGTGCATATATGTTTACAAGGGCTATATCTTCTTGATGGTATTTTCCCTTAAGTATTATGAAATGCCCTTCTTTGTCTCTTTTTATGGCATTTGCTGTGAAATCTGTTTTGTCTGATATAAGTATTGCTTCCGCACTCTTTTTTTTTTTCTTGTCCATTTGCTTGAAATACATTTTTCCATCCTTTTACTTTCAGTCTGTGTAGATCTCTTGTTCTCAGATGAGTCTCTTGTAGACAGCATATATGTGGGTCATGCTTTCTAATCCATTCAGCTACCTTATGTCTTTTGATTGGAGCATTTAATCCATTTACATTTAAGGTTATTACCGATAGGTACTTATTCATTATCATTTTCCCCCTTTGTACTTGCGTTCCTCTCTTTCTCTCTCTGTTTCTTCATCTTCTTAAAGCAGACCCTTTAGCATCTCTTGCAGTGTTGGTTTGGTGGAGATGTACTCTTTTAGCCTTCTTTTGTCTTGGAAACTCCTTATTTCAACTTTCATTTTGAATGAGAGCCTTGCTGGGTAGAGTCTTCTTGATTGTAGGCCTTTGTTTCTCATTGCTTGGAGTATTTTTTTGTCATTCCCTTCTGGCTTGTAGTGTTTCTGCTGAGAAATCTGATGATAGTCTTATTGGAGCTCCCTTGTATGTTATTAGTTGTTTCTCTCTTGCTGCTTTTAGGATTCTCTCTTTGTCTTTGAGTGTTGCCATTTTAATTATGATGCATCTTGAAGTGGGGCTGTTGGGGATCATCTTCATTGGGACCTTCTGTGCTTCCTGGACTTGCGTGACTCTTTCTCTCCTCATGTTAGGGAAGTTTTCTGTCATTAGTGTTTCAAACAGGTTTTCTAACCCTTTCTCTTCTTCTTCTCCTTCTGGAATTCCTACGATATGGATATTTTTACCTTTCATGTTGTTCTGCAGCTGTCTTAAAACCTCTTCATTCTTGTTCAGTCTTTTTTAATTTTGTTGCACTGTCTGGGAATTTTTGTCTACATTGTCTTCCAGCTCACTGATCTGATCTTCTGCTTCCTCTAGCCTGCTTTTAATTCCTTCTACTGTGTTTTTCAATTCAGAACTGTATTCTTCATTTCCTCCTGGCTCTCATTCATAGTTTCTATGTCCTTTTTCATTCTGGTGTAATTCGCAATAAGTCCCTAGTAGTTTCCCTGGAGTTTCTTTTAGTTTCCCTGGAGTTCTTTGTAGTTTTCCTTGAGCTTGCTGAGCTCATTGATCTTCCCCATAATCCATGTTTTGAATTCCATATCTGATAGTTTGCTTCCCTCTATTTAATTTAGCACTCTTTCTGGGGATTCTTCCTTTTCTTTCAATGGGGGGTTGTTTCTCTGTTTCCCTTTTTTGTGACTCTCATTGTTTGTTGCTGCTTCTTAGATTGATCTGTACTTCCTGGATCTGCCCCTGGTGGCATCAGATCGTGTACCAGTCTGACCCTAGGAAGCCTGTTGGAGACTTCCAGGGATCTACTGCCTTTGTCTGTCTCCTTTAGTTGTTAATCTATTCAACCTGTGATTAGCCGTCAGGATTAAGGACCGAGGGTGTGGCAGCTTAATTCCTGTAGGCAGGGCTTTCATTTCCCATCAGGCTGACACCACTCAGAGGGGAATGGTCTGCCTGCAGTATTGGGAATGAGTCAATAGTGGGACCCGGTCGGCTGCTCCTCCAGTTCTCCCCTCAAAGCCTCTGCCTCAAATTTTCCCCAAGCATTTGTGGTCCTCTCTACCTTCTCTCTCTGCTTGAGCCCAGGGTAATTGGGGGTCAAATTTTTTCATACGTGATCTGCTTAAGAGCTCTTTTTTCTCTAGCTGTTTCTCTCTCCAGCTAGCAAGAAACTGTGGCTTTCTGTTTTTCACAGCTGGGTGCTATTTTATTTTCCACTCTTGCTGTAGACTGGGAAGCCTATCTGGGTGTTCAGACACTGCCCTTCTCATGGGGAACCCCCGGCTGCTGAGCTGTTTCTCAGTCTCTTCAGCTGCCACCTGTGGGAGCCCAGCCAGCCCCTTTGCATCTCCACACTCCCTACTTGTCAGACGTTGTGATGTAGCAGTCTTTTCTGTCTCTCCGTGGTTATAGGACTTCTCTCCAGCTAGTGTTTAGTTGGTTATTTAAGATGATTTGTCCAAAATTAAGTTGTAAATGCAGCCTGGTCCTGGGAGGAGGTTAGTGTAGCTTCCACTAACTCCTCTCCCATCTTGGATCTCCAATTTATATTTTTAAAAGTTTGAAATAGAAACAGAAGGGTGTATAACAGGAACCTAATGAACAAAACAAATGATCGCAAGAGAACCAGAGACATGGAAATAAGGAACATCTCGACAACGACCAGAGAGGGGGAGAGGAAGAAGTGGTGATAGAAGGGGAAGGGTGAGGTCAAGAAACAAATATAAAGGACCCATGGACATGGACAACAGGGTTGGGATTTACCTTGGGAGGCCGTTGAGAGTGGCAAGGGAGAGCAATGGGGAAAATTGGGACAACTAATTGAAGAATAATAAAATTTTAAAATTATTGAAAAAAGAAAAGAGAAGGGTGTATCATATCAAAATAAATATATTTTGCTGAAATATTACTTTGAAACCTAGTTATTTCTTGTTCCAAGTTTTTATTCACTATTTTATACCTAAAGTGTGTATAAAGTGTCTTCTTTTTGTTTTTTCACCAAAATTTGCTGAATGCCTACTACGTGTTGTGTACTTTGTTAGTCTTTGGATATACAGCTGAAAATAAGATGCACAAGGCTTCTGCCCTCATGGCACTTTAATTTTGTGGAAAGGGAGACATGAGATCAAAAGGTAAACAAATGAAGGTTAATTTCAAGATAAAGTTTCTGAAATAAACTGTATGCCATGATAAAGAGTAAATGGAGGGAAAGTATCAGCATGATTTGAGAAGGTCTCTATGTAGGAGAAACAATTAAACTGAAACTTAAAGATAAGAATAAGCTAGTTAGCCATTCTGGGGGTGTGAGGTGATACCTCATTGTGGCTTTAATTTGCATCTCTCTGATGATTAGTGATGTTGAGCATCTTTTCATATGTCTATGGGCCATCTGTACGTCCTCTTTGGAGAAATGTTTGTTCAGGTCCTTTGCTCATTTTCTAACTGGATTGTTTGTCTTCCTGTTGTTGATTCATATGAGTTTTTAATATATATTGGAGATCAAACCCTTATCCAAGGTGTTGTTGGCAAATATGTTTTCCCATAGAGTGGGTATCTTTTCATTTTGCTGATGGTTTTCCTTGCTGTGCAGAAGCTTTTTAGTTTGATTTAGTGTCTTTTTTCCCTATTACGTATTTCAATTGCCCTAGGTGACATATCTATAAAAATATTGCTCTGAGAGATGTCTGAGATTTTACTTCCTAGGATTTTTATTATTTTGTGACTTACATTTAAGTCTTTTATCCATTTTGAGTTTATGCTTGTGTACAGTGTAAGTTGGTGGTCTAGTTTCACTTTTTTGCATGTATCTGTCCAATTTCCCAACAATATTGAAGAGACTGTCTTTACCCCATTTTATGTTCTTGCTTCCTTTGTCAAATAATTCACCATATAGGTATGGGTTAATTTCTGTGCCCTCAGTTCTGTTCCAATTATCTGTATGCCTGTTCTTGTGCCAGTACCAGGCTGTTTTGATTACAATGGCTTTATAGTATAGTTTTATGGCTACCATCAACAAATCAACAAACAAGTTCTGGTGAGGATGTGGAGAAAAGGGAACCTTAGTGCACTGTTGGTAGTAATGCAGACTGGTGCAACCACTGTGGAAAACAGTATGGAATTTTCTCAAAAATTAAAAATGGACCTACCGTTTGACCCAGTGATCCCACTTCTTGGAGTATATCCTAAGACTCCCAAAACACCAATTTGAATGAATATATGCACTCCTATGCTCATATCAGCATTATTTATAATAGCCAAGACCTGGAAACAGCACAAGTGCTCATCAATAGATGAGTGGATTAAAAAAGCTGTGGTACCTTTATACAATGGAATATTATGCAGCTGTAAAGAAGAAGGAATCATTTACCTTTTGTGACAGTATGGAAGGGCTTGAAGATTATTATGCTAAGTGAAATAAGCCACTCAGAGAAAGAAAGATGCCATATGATCTCACTTATATGTGGAATCTAATGAACAAACTGATGAAATAAAAAACAGAAACAAAGGCATAGATGCATGGGACAGATAGACAGCTCCCAGAGGGGAGGGCATGGGGGACACTGGATGAAAGAAGGTGAAGGGATTAATCAAAGAACATATATGCATAACCAATGGACCCAGACACCAGTGTGGTGGTGGTCAGATGGAAGGGGGACAGGCGGCTGGGATAAGGGGAGGACAAAGGTGGGAAAAATGGGAACATCTGCAATAGTGTCAACAATAAAAATAAAGAAAAAAATGAATACATTTCAAAAAATAGAAGAATCCAATTATTTAAAGATATGAGAGAACAGGGTTCTAGGAATTGGAATGTATGATGGGAAGGAACTTGGTATATTCTTGCAACTGAAAGATCAATAATACTTGAGTAAAGAGGAGAACAATTCTGTTAATTCTTCTTTAAATGTTAATAGAAGTCTGCCTCATCCTGGAATTTTCTTTGTTGACAAGTTTTTGATTATTGGTTCAATCTCCTTACTTGTTATAGGCCTCTTCAGATATTCTATTTCATATTAAGTCAGTTTAGTAGTTTGATGATTTGTTGTCATTAAAGTGTTAATACTATTTATTTATAATTTTTATTTCTGTAAGGTTTGGAATAATATTACTTCTGTATTTATGATTTTCATTATTTGGATTTTTTTTACTTTTTTCTTAGTGCAAGTAAAGGTTTGTCAATTTTGTTGATCTTTCAATAAGCTAATATTGTGGTTTTATCAATCATTTTTATTTTCTATTTTGTGTTTCATTGATCTCTGCTCTAATTTTTATTATTTATTGCTTTTGTTAGATTTGGGTTTACTTTTCTTTTTCTAATTTCTTAAGGTATAAAGTTAGGTTATTGGATTGTGGTATATCTCCTGTTTTAATGTATGCATCAGAGCTGTACAGTTTCCTCTGAGCACTGCTTTCACTGCCTCCTGTAAGTTTTAGTATGCCGTGTTTTCATTTTCATTTGTATCAAAGTATCTTCTGATTTCCCTTGTGATTTTTTATTTGACACATTGGTTAAGAGTGTCTTGTTTAATTCTCATATATTTGTAAATTTTCTATTTTTCCTTCTGTTATTGATTTTTTAAAATCCTTTCATTGTGGACAGAGAAGTTACTTTGTGTGATTTCTATCTTTTAAAATTTATTGAGACTTCTTTTGTAGCTTAACAAATGGTTTTTTCGGAATTGCACTTGAAACAAATGTCTATTCTGCTGTTGTTGGCTGGAGTGTTCAGTATGTCTGTTAGGTGTCTGGTTTATACTGTTGCCCAAGTCCTCTATTGCCTTATTGATCTTCTGTCTAGACATTTCATCCATTATTTTTTTAGTATATTTTATTGATTATGTTGTTACAGTGGTCCCAGTTTCTTTTCCCTTTGCTCCCCTCTGCCCAGTACCCCGCTTCCTTCCAGCAGTCCCACCCTTTTAGCTGATGTCCATGGGCTGTGCATACAAGTTCTTTGGCTTCACCTTTTCCTATATTATGCTTAACTTCCCCCTGTCTATTTTGTACCAACCAATTATGGTTCTTAATCCCTGCACCATTTCCCCATTTTTCCCCTTCCCCCTCCCAGCTGACAACCCTCCAAATGATCCCCCTATCTATGACTCTGTTCCTATTCTGGTTTGTTTAGTTGGATTTTGTTTTTACTTTTTAGATTGAGTTGTTGATAGTTGTGAGTTTGTTGTTATTATAATATTCATAGATTTATCTTCTTCTTTTTCTTAAATAAGTCTCTTTAACTTTTCATGTAATAATGGCATGGTGATGATGAACTCCTTTAGCTTTACCTTGTCTGGAAAGCACTTTATCTGCCCTTCCATCCTAAATGATAGCTTTGCTGGATAGAGTAATCTTGGTTGTAGGTCTTTGCTTTTCATCACCTTGAATATTTCCTGCCAGTCCCTTCTTGCTTGCAAAGTTTCTTCTGAGAAATCAGCTGATAGTCTTATAGGCACCCCTTTGTAGGTAACTCTGCTTTTCTCTTGCTGTTTTTAAGATCCTATCTTTCACCTTTGGTATTTTAATTATGATGTGTCTTGGTGTGGTCCTCTTTGTGTTCAACTTGTTTGGGACTCTCTGTGCTCCCTGGACTTGTATGTCTATTTTTTTTTTTTTTTTTTCCAAATTAGGGAAGTTTTCCTACATTAATTTTTCAAACAAGTTTTCAATTTCTTTTTCTCTTCTCCTTTTGGCACCCCTATGATTCAGATATTGATACGTTTAAAATTGTACTAGAGGTTCCTAAGCCTCTCTTCATTTTTTTCAATTCCTGTTTTTTTATTCTGTACTGGTTGACTGATTTTTTTTCTTCCTTATGTTTCAAATCATTGATTTGAACCCAGATTTCGTTCCCTTCACCATTGGTTTTGTGTGGATTTTCCCTCGTTTCATTTAGGATAGCCTTCGCTTCTTTCCTTATCCGTTTGCTGTACTTAAGCATAGCTGTCAAGCCTGTGAGCATCTTTATCACCAGTGTTTTGAACTCTATGTTTGTTAGGTTGGCTATCTTCTCATCGCTTAGTTCTCTCACTGGACCTGGATCCATTTTCTCCTTTGGCCCATACTTCTCTGTCTCCTCATTTTGACAGGCTCCTGTGTTTGTTTACCTCTGTGTCTTAGGTAGAGCTGTCGCACCTGTTAAGTTGTAAGGGGCGGAGCCGTAGGTATTCGTCAGTACAGGGCGACCCACTTCACCACGTTGTGGCACTGTATGTGGGGGAGGGGTCTGAGAGGGAACAATGCTGTTTTCTCAGCCCTCACCTCTTTTCTGGACACTTCTCCCACTTCTTTGTGGGATGGCACCTCTCTAGCTATTGCCCTGGCTGTTGTTCCCAGAGCGGATGGCTCTGCAGATGTTCTAGGACCATGGGAGCCCTTTGAACAAGAAGACTCTGCTGAGAGACCAGCAGTTTCTTCCTCTGCCCCAACCCCCACTGGTTTGCACCGTCAGAAGCAATGAGGCTTTATTTCCCCCGGCACTGGAACCCTGAGCAGTGTGGTCTAGTCTGGTGCTGGGAGCACTCCCCAGGTTTCCCTCCCGACTTTTTTTAAAAAAAATAACTTATTTGTTTGTTTGTTTATTTATGTATTTACTTTTTTAGAAAGAGGGGCAAGGAGAAAGAGAGGGAGAGAAGCATCACTGTGTGGTTGCCTCTCATGTGCCCCCAACTGGGGACCTGACGTGCAACCTAGTAATGTACCCTGACTGGGAATCGAACCAGCGGCACTTGGTTCTCAGGTCGACGCTCCCTTCTGACTTTTAAAAACATGACTGCTTTTTCCACCGGCCTGCCACTGCCACCATACCACGTCCTTTCTGTGCCAGCTCCGCCCCTCCTACGTGTCTGGATGAGTATTTCTTCTTTACATCTTTGTTTGTTGGACTTCCATGTTGTATGATTTTCTGGATCTTCTGTTGTCTCTAGTTTTGAGGTACGGTATTCTCTCACTTATCGCAGGTATTACATTCTCGATCCCCCCACCCCACGATAGGCGAAAATCCGCGAAGTAGGAAACTTACATTTATTTCAGTATTTATATATATTTTAAGGCTTTATAAATCCTTCCCACACACTTATAAATCGTTCCCAGTCCCTTATTAACCTTTCCCACTCCCTTATTAACCTTTTCCACACTTTAATTAACACTATTTATGTGCTTAAACATATTCTACACTCTTAAACCTACGTAACTTTAACAACATATGTATACAGTACTACAAATCCTGCGATATAGCGAAAAATCCGTGATAAATAATTAAATATGATGTTTTTAAAAATCCCACGATACAGTGAGGCCACGATAAGTGAACCACGATATAGAGAGGGACTACTGTAGTTGTATTCCCTCTTAGTTGTGGGGGGAGGTGCTGCATGTCTGTCTAGGCCTCCATCTTGGCTGGAAATCCCTCTATCCACTACTGAAAGTAGAGTATTGATGTTTCCAACTATTATTGTAGAACTCTTTCTTAGGTTTTGTTGATGGTTTCATACGTTTTGGAGCTCTTTTGTTTGTGCATGCATGTCTATTAAATTGTTATGTTTTCGTGCTTAATTTTACCTTATTATCAATATGTAATGTCATATTTTTTTGCCTTGTAATAATTTTTGACCTAAAGTTTATTTTGTCTGCTATTAGTATAACCACTCAAGCTCTCTTTTCTTTACTATTTACATGGAATATATTTTTCCATTGTTTTCCTTGCACATATTTGTATCTTTAGACAGCACATAGATGTATCATTTTAAAAATCCATACTGCCAATTTATCTTTTAATAGGTGAGTTTAACTCATTTACATTTATACTGATTATTCATAAGGAAAGTCGTCTGCTATTTTGATGTTTTTTATATTGCTAATATCATTTTTATTCCTCAGTTCCTCCAATAATGCCTTCTTTTTTTTTTTTTTTTTTTTTTTTTTTTACTATTGTACTATTCTGATTCCCTACTCAATTCCCTTTCTTATGTATGTTATTTTCTTATTGGTTACCCTGGGAATTGCAATGACGTAGGCAGCTGAACATACAGATATGGGAAAAGTCATGGCTGGAAAAATAAACTTGAGAATAATTGGTATATAGATGATATTTAAAGCTGTGGAACTAGATGAGGTCTACGTCTTACAAAGAGGTGACATAACTGTCATTTGGATATCTTCATTGAGTTTCATTACTGAAAGACACTAAGGTGAGAGCTGCTTTCCTGGTAGATATTAGTACCGAATGAATCCTGTTTTTTTTATTTCTAAAGTTCTCTTCTAATTTGTCCTTTTTCTTGAATATTTCAATTTATTATTTACCTATTAATTTTAAAAATCACTCATTTGCATTTCAGACCTACCACTGACCTCCTTAATTTTCTCTCTGGATATCATTCCTCTCTAGAGGAAGTAACAAGTACTTTGTTTGCATTTGATGATTGCTCAGACGGGGCTGATATCAGCGGACAAAGACTTGTGCTAATGTATTCAAGGGGTGCATATAAATCACATATATGACATATATGAACCACATATGTCTTGTTCTTTGGTTATGTTTACACTCCTGACTTGTCCAGCACTCTCTCAAAAGCATATATTTAATCACAAGATTTGAAGGAGTGGAGATGATTCTGTGGAGGAGCAACTCTGCATTCACTTTTTGTTGCAGGGAGGACAGGATTTTTTTCTTTATATCTGAATGATACTGTGTTCCAACTTTAAAACATAGCTCTTTGTAGGAGGCAGATGGGTTATGAATAACTATACTATGCCTACACTGCAAGTTTAAAAAATATGTAATAATAGAAGTTAATTGAACATAGTTTTTTCCCACTTGCTTTTTGCCTGATGCCTAATTTGTTATTTACTGCATGCTGTTTGTTTCATCCTTGCCTCTCCCAGCTGCTCGTCACCTGAAAAACAGATCTCTCACTGTTTGACTCTTGATATCTGAAAATCAGAGCTTTGGAAAGTTGATATGACATCACCATTAGAAAAAGCAGAGTCAGGAAGGTAGTGGGGGGGGGACAGTGACAGACTGTGGAGCAGGCATTTTCCAGCATAGTTGCAATATGAATATCATGACCCTGAAATTTGAATGAGGCCCTTAAAGAAAACTTAGTTTTTTTTTTAAATTTATTTTTAAATTTTATTTTTTGGTTATTCAATTACAGTTGTCCCATTTTTCCCTCATTGCTCCCCCCTCCCAGCCCATCCCTTCTCCCACAATCATATCCCTCCCCGTTGTCCATGTCCATGAGTCATTCATATTCGTTCCTTGACTAGACTCTTCCCTTACTTATCCCCCTTCTCTCCCTCCCCTCTCCTCCCCTACTGACTACTATTGTAGTCTTTGCATATTTAGTTCGTTTGTTTGTGTTGCTCTTTAGTTTCCTATATTGGGTGATATCATATGGTATTTTGCTTTCTTTGCCTGGCTTATTTCACTAAGCATAATTCTCTCTACTTCCATCCATGTTGTCGCAAATGGCAGGAGTTCCTTCTTTCTTTCTGCTGTGTAGTATTCCATTGTGTAGATGTACCACAGTTTTTTGCTCCACTCATCTACAGATGGGCACTTAGGCTGTTTCCAGCACTTATCTATTGTAAACAGGGCTGCTATGAACATAGGGGTGCATAAGTTCTCTTGAATTAGGGTTTCAGGATTTTTCAGGTATAATCCTAGCACTGGAATCACTGGTTCAAATAGCAGTTCCATTTTTAGTTTTTTTGAGGTAAATCCATACTGTTTTCCATAGTGGCTGCACCAGTCTGCATTCCCACCAACAGTGCAGTAGGGTTCCTGTTTCTCCACATCCTCGCCAGCATTTGTTGTTTGTTGATTTGTTGATGATGGCCATTCTGACAGGTGTAAGGTGGTATCTCATTGTGGTTTTTACTTGCATCTCTCTGATGGCCAATGATGTTGAGCATTTTTTCATGTGCCTATGGACCTTCTGTATGTCCTCTTCAGAGAAGTGTTTGTTCAGGTCCTTTGCCCATTTTTTAATTGGGTTGTTTGTTTTCTTGATGTTGAGTTGTATAAGCTCTTTATAAATTTTGGAGATCAGTCCCCTGTCTGTGATATCATTGGCAAATATGTTTTCCCATATGGTTGGTTTCCTTTTCATCTTGCTGATGCTTTCTTTTGCTGAGCAGAAACTCTTTAGTTTGACGTAGTCCCATTTGATAATTTTTTCCTTTATTTCTCTTGCCTTAGGAGATGTATCTGTGAAGATATTGTTACGTGGGATATCTGAAATTTTCCTGCCTATGTTTTCCTCTAGGACTTTTATGGTGTCATGGCTTACATTTAACTCTTTGATCCATCTTGAGTTTATTCTGACATGTGGTGTAAGTTGGTAGTCTAGTTTCATTTTTTTTGCACGTCCCTGTCCAGTTCTTCCAGCACCATTTGTTAAAGAGGCTCTTCTCACTCCATTTTATGTTCCTTCCTCCTTTGTCAAATATTAGTTAACTGTATAGTCCTGGATTTATTTCTGGACTTTCTATTCTGTTCCACTGATCTATATGTCTGTTCTTATGCCAGTACCAGACTGTTTTGATAACACTGGCTTTGTAGTATTGTTTGATGTCTGGTATCGTCATTCCTCCTGCTGTGTTCTTCTGTTTCAAGATTGCTTTTGCTATTCGGGGTCTTTTTTTGGTTCCATATGAATTTTTGGAGTATTTGTTCTAGGTCTGTGAAATATGTCATTGGTATTTTAATAGGGATTGCATTGAATCTGCAAATTGTTTTGGGTAGTATAGCCATTTTGATGATGTTGATTCTTCCCATCCAAGAACATGTTATTTGCTCCCATTTATTTGTATCTTCCTTAATTTCTTTCTTCAATGTTATGTAATTTTCAGAGTATAGGTCTTTTATCACTTCGGTTAAGGTTACTCCTAGGTACTTTATTTTTCTTGTTGCTATAGTAAATGGTATTTTCTTTTTTTGTCTCTGTCGCTGATATTGTGTTGTTGGTGTACAGAAATGCCTTAGATTTCTGTATATTTATTTTGTACCCTGCTATTTTGCCAAATTCACTTATTATATCGAGTAGTCTTTTAGTGGAGTTTATAGGGTTTTCTAGGTATACTATCATGTCATCTGCATATAGTGATAGTTTTACTTCTTCTTTCGCAATTTGGCTGCCTTTTATTTCTTTTTCTTGTCTGACTGCTGTGGCTAGGACTTCCAACACTATGTTTAATAGGAGTGGAGAGAGTGGACAGCCTTGTGTAGTTCCTGATTTCAGGGCAAATGCTTTCAGTTTTTGTCCATTGAGTATGATGTTGGCTTCGGGCTTCCCATATATAGCCTTAATTATGTTAAGGTATGCTGCCTCTATTCCCATTTTGCTGAGTGTTTTCAACATAAATGGGTATTGTACTTTATCAAATGCTTTTTCTGCATCTATTGATATGATCATGTGATTTTTGTCTTTGATTCTGTTTAGGTGATGTATTATATTTATTGATTTGTGAATATTAAACCATCCTAGCATCCCTGGGATGAATCCCACTTGATTGTGGTGTGTGCTCTTTTTGATGTATTGCTGGATCCTGTTTGCCAATATTTTGTTGAGGATTTTAGCATCTATGTTCATCAGTGATATTGGCCTGTAATTTTCTTTCTTTGTTTTGTCTTGACCTGGTTTTGGGATTATTGTAATACTGGCTTCATAGAAAGAGTTTGGGATTTTTCTCTCTTCTTGGATTTTTTGGAATAGTCTGAGGAAGGTAGGAGTTAGTTCTTCCCTAAATGTTTTGTAAAATTCGCCTGTGAAGCCATCCGGTCCAGGGCTTTAGTGTGCAGGGAGATTTTGGGTTACTGTTTCAATTTCTTCTTTGTTATTGGTCTGTCGAGACTTTCTACTTCTTCTTGATTCAGTTTTGGAAGATTATATGTTTCTAGAAATTTGTCCATTTCTTCTAGGTTGTCAAATTTCTTGCCATACAGTTGTTTGTAGTAATTTCTTACAATCGTTTGTATTTGTGTTGTATCAGGCGTGATTTCTCCTCTTTCATTTCTGATTATGTTTATTTGGGTCTTCTTTCTTTTTTCCTTGATGAGCCTGGGTAGAGGCATGTCAATTTTGTTTAGTTTTTCGAAGAAACAGCTCCTAGTTTTGTTGATCTTTTGGATTATTTGTTTAGTCTCTATGTCATTTAATTCTGCTCTGATCTTGATGATATCCTTCCTTCTTTTTGCCCTAGGCATTGTTTGTTGTTGTTGTTCTAGTTCTTGTAGCTTTAGGGTTAGATTTTTTACTTGAGATTCTTCTATCCTTCTCAGATATGCCTGTATTGCTATGAAATTTTCTCTCAGGACTGCTTTTGCTGTGTCCCATAGGTTTTGGGCTGTTGTGTGTTCATTATCATTAGTTTCTAAAAATTTCTGGATTTCTTCTTTGATGTCATTGTTAACCTATTCATTATTTAATAGCATGTTATTCATTCTCCATGAGTTTGGGTGTCTTTGATTTTTTTCTCTGAGGTTGATTTTTAGTTTCAAGGCATTGTGGTCTGAAAACATGCTTGATATGATTTCAATTTTCTTGAATTTGTTGAGGTTTGTTTTGTGTCCTATCATGTGGTCTATCTTTGAAAATGTCCCATGTGCATTTGAAAAGAATGTGTATTTTGCTTCTTTGGGGTTAAAAGTTCTATATATATCAGTTAAGTCCATATGGTTTAGTTTGTTGTTCAATGCCTGTATATCCTTGGTGTTTCTTTGCTTGGATGATCTGTCTATTGTTGATAATGGAGTGTTAAAGTCCCCTACTATGAGTGTGTTGTTGTTGATATCCTTCTTGTGGTCTTCTAGTATTTTCTTTATGTACTTGGGTGCTCCTATGTTGGGTGCATATATGTTTATCAGTTTTATATCTTCTTGATGGATTGTTTCTTTAAGTATTATGAAATGTCCTTCTTTGTCTCTTTTTATTGCCCTTGCTTTGAAATCCATTTTCTCTGATATGAGTACCGCTACCCCAGATTTTTTTTCCGGTCCGTTTGCTTGGAATACTTTTTTGTATTCCTCTACTTTCAGTCTATGTCAATCTTTTGTATTGAGGTGTGTTTCTTGTAGACAGCAAATATGTGCATCCTGTTTTCTTATCCATTCCGTTACCCTATGTCTTTTCATTGGACCATTTGATCCATTTACATTTAAGGTTATTATTGACATGTATTTATTCATTTCCCTTTGTACCTATGTTCCTCTCTCTCTCTTTTTTTTTTTTTCTTAAAACATTTCCTGCAGCATCTCTTGCAATGCTGGTTTGGTGGAGATATATTCTTTTAGTCTTCCTTTATCTGAGAAACTCCTTATTTCACCTTCCATTTTGAATGAGAGCCTTGCTTGGTAGAGTATTCTTGGTTTTAGGCCTTTGTTTTTCATTGCTTGAAAAATTTTTGACCATTCCCTTCTGGCTTGTAGTGTTTCTGTTGAGAAATTAGTTGATAGACTCATCAGAGCTCCCTTGTATGTTATTTGCTGTTTTTCTCTTGCTGCTTTCAGGATTCTCTCTTTGTCTTTGAATGTTGCCATTTTAATTATGATGTGCCGTGGAGTGGGTTTTTTGGGATTTCTCTTTATTGGAACTCTCTGTGCTTCCTGAACTTGCATAGCTTTTTTTTGCATCAGATTGGGGAAATTTTCTGTCTTTATTTCTCCTATCAGTTTTTTTATTTCTTGGTCTTCTTCTCCCTCTTTAATTCCAATGAGTGTGATGTTGTTTTTCCTCATACTATCCTGTAATTCCCTTACATCTCCTTCATACTTTTTCAATCTTTTTTCATTTTGTTGTATTGTCTGGGAATTTTTTATACATTATCTTCTAGCGCACAAATCTGATCCTCTGCTTCGTTTAGTCTTGACTGATTTTACTGAGTTTTTCAGTTCAGAGATTGAATTCTTCATTTCTTCCTGATTCTTGTTAATAGTTTCTATGTCCTTTTTTATGCTGCTGTAGTTTTCTGCAAGTTCCCAGTAATTTTCTTGGAGCTGTTGGTAACTTCCTTGCAGGTTGTCTTAGTTGTTTTTAAGTTTGTCCAGTATATTGAGCTTCTTCACCACCATTATTCTGAATTCTATTTCTGACATTAGGGCTATGTCTGTTCCATCTACCTCCCTTTCTGTGGATTCCTCTTTTCTTTTTATTGAGAAGTTGTTTTTGCGTGTTACCATGTTGAATTCTTATTGTTTGTTTTTGTTTTTTGGATTTGTCTGCTTTGACTTCCCACCTTTGTGGTATGAGATTCTTTATAGGAGATCAGAGGGTTTCAGTGGTGCAGTCTCTTTGATCTCCTGAGCCTGATATTCTTGGGGTGCCCGTATGTCATTTCTTTATGCTGTCTAGTTATATTTCAGATGCTCTGTGGTAGGATCTTCCTTCTGGCTAGTTGATTGAGAGTCACTGTTTCCACTTTGTCTTGAGTTCTTTTGTGGCGATGCTGTTAAAAACATAAACACACAGCCCAAGCAGGAGACGCACACTCTCAAAAATATCCCCCTCCCTCTATCCCACTATCACCAGCCAATGAGCCAGTATTAATATAAATGTAGAGAGATTAGAGATTTTATACTATAGGAAGAATAGATAAGAGTTGTTTTTAGGGAGGAAAATTATGATTTTTGAGAGAGGGGATGATAGATTAATCATAATTGAGACTATGGAAGACAGTAGGTAATATTTACAATGTATGTTAATAACGACAGAAGAAAAGGAGGGAAGAATGCAGAATATAGTAAGAAAGTGGGATTGTATAGTATTAGATTTATGTAGTAGTTATATTCTGTGAGTCGCTGTGGCCCACTGTTCCCGCGCCGCACCCCCCTGGGTGGGCACGAGCAGAGCCTGAGCAAGTGGTCTGCGCTCCAGCCTGGCGTCCACTGGAGCTGGCCAGGGGTATCTGCACACGGTTTTCTGCGTGTCCATCAGACCCTCCCTGCACCCATTGGGGCACTGATAATATGTCTGTTGGTGTGTGTCCGAGGGGCACCTGGATGCATGGCCCCACGCACCTGGGTCAGTGAATGAGGGCACTTCCCTATGCGTGCCCCTATGACCCAAGGGGAGGGTCCGGGAATGAACGAGCGTACTTCTGCGCCTGTGCTCCTCAAGAATGTCCTATCACCCCTAAACTTTCCTCCTCTCTCCGCAGTTCACAAGAAAAAATATAAAGGAAAATTACATTCTCACACGCACAGTACGCTGTTTCTTGTCTTTCAGCGCCAATGCCACCTGGTCGAGTCCTGTCTCTTCCAGCAGGCAGAGATCTGCTCTTCTCCCGATTTCTCCCTGGGGAAGACTCTGGTCGCTGAAAAGCCTTTGTGTACTTCCAGCCGCAGCTCGGGTAGCCACCCCAGTGAGAAATCTCGTCTCATCCCTTTTTCCTCCACTATCCCCACCAAACACATCATTCCCAGATGGTTTTTCTCTAATCCTGCAGTGCCAAGGCTCAACTGCTGCCAATGTCCAGCTGCTCACTGAGGTGTTCTGTCTGCAATTAGTCCAAACTACAGACAGGTCTTGGGAGCCAGAAAGCGCAGCCTCCCCTCACTCCTCCGCCATCTTCCCCAATCCTCACTTCTTCTCTCATGCGTTTGCCATACTTAAGCATATCTGTCAAGCCTGGGAGCATCTTGATCACCAGTGTTTTAATTCTGCATCTATTGGGTTGTCTATCTGCTCATCTGTTATGTTGACTATCTCCTTGTCACTTAGTTCTCCCACTGGAACCTTGATCCATTTCCCCTTTTGGGCCACACTTCTCTGTCTCCTCATTCTGACAGGCTCCTGTGTTTCTTTGCCTCCACATCCTAGGTAGAGCTGTCACTCCGGTTACATTGTAGGGGGCGGAGACTTAGGGATTCGTCAGTACAAGGCGACCTGTTTCACCATGCTGTGGCGCTGCATGTGGGCGAGAGGTATGAGAAAGAACAATGCCGCCTGCCTAGCACTTGCTCCTTTTCTAGGCATTTCTCCCACTTCTGCACTGGACTGGCGCCCCTCTAGCTGTTTCCCTGGCTGTCGTTCCCAGAGTGGATGGGTCTGCGGACATTCTAGGACTGTGGGGCCTTTTAAACACGCAGACTCTGTTGAGACCAGCAGTTTCTGCCTCCAACCCAACCCGCACTGATCTGCACAGTCAGAAGCAATGAGGCTTGATTATCTCCAATGCTGGGACTGCTGACTTAGAGGTCTGGTGAGTAGCTGGGAATGCTCCCCAGGTGTCCCACCTGACTTTCAAATGTGTGACTGTATTTTCTGCCAGCCTGCCACTGTTGCCACTGCTGCCGCCACAACATCGCATCCTCTCCCCCCTGGCTCTGTCTCTCCTACCTGTCTGGATGAGTATTTCTTCTTTATATCTTTGTTTGCTGGACTTCCAAGCAGTTTGATTTTCTGGAACTTCTGGTTGCTTCTAGTTTTGAGGTAGTTGAATTTCTTTTTAGTTGTGGAGGGAGACACAGTGTGTCTGTCTATGCCTCCATCTTTGCCAGAAGTCCCTGTCTGTGTCTTTTTTATGTTGTTGAAGTACTCAATGAATTCCTTGAGCATCCCCTAATAACCAGTGTTTTGAACTCTGCATCTGATAGGTTGCTTATCCATTTTGTTTATTTGTTTTTCTGGAGTTTTGTTGTTTCATTTGGGCCATATTTCTTTGTCTCCTCATTTTGGGAGCCTCTCTGTGTTTGTTCCTATGTATTAGGTAGAGCTGCTTTGACTCCCTGTCTTAGTAGTGTGGCCTATTGTAGAAAAGCAAACCAGAAAGTTGAATGGAGTGGTGCCTGAGTTAATTGCCAGGGTGGGGAAACCTGTGTGAGCCTGGTTGCTAGAGTCTCAGATATGGTGTCCGTGCTCTGTGGCACTGTGTGTGGGAGAGCTCAGAAAGGGGACAATGGTCGCTGCTGCCTGGCCTCTGTTTTCTCCAGAAGGAAACTGTCTCCCAGCACTTGCCCTGTAGCCAGACACTTCAGTTCCTACCCATATGCAAATGATGCCCTTCCAGCTGCTGCCCTGGTGCTGGACCCCAGAGGTAGTGAGTCTGCATAAGTCCTAAGTCCATTATGGTCTCTTTAAGAGGAGATGCCTACGAATCCCATATTTTATTCTGCTACCAAACCCCCACTGGTTTTCATTGCCATAAGTTATGGGAACTTATCTTCCTGGCAGTGGAACCCTGGACTGATTGGTGAGGCCTGGGACTGCAATCCATCACTCCTGAGGTGTTCCTTCTGATTTTTATCCACCCATGTAGGTGTGGGACCACCCATTCCATTTCTCTGCATCTCTGCCCCTCCTACCCATCTGGATGAATGTAATTACTTTAATTACTTGGTTGTCAGACTCCATACATCTGGGGTTTTTGACAATTCTGGGTGATAGCTGTTTTGTAGTTTAGTTGTAATTTTTGCTGTTGTTGTGCAAAGATGCCAGCCATGTTTACCTACACTTCCACATTGACCAAAAGCCCTCGTGCAGAATTTTTGTTTGAAACATTAAATAACCTAGGTAACCCAACTCCTTTTCAGCCCACATGTGGTACCCTGCAACTTTTGGCTTTTCCGAAAACTAAAATCACCTTTGAACGGGAAGAGATTTAAGACCATCAATAAAATTCAGGAAACAATAATGGGGCAGCTGATGGTGATTGGGAGAACTGTGTGAAGTCCCAAGTGCCAACTTTAAAGAGGACTGAGGTGTCCTTGTCCTGTGTATAGTGTTTTTTGTGTCTTGTATCGTCTACAATAAATGTCTCTATTTTTCATAGTGCATGGATGGATACTTTCTGGACAGACCTTGTATACATGTACACGTATATTTATAGATACATGTATTTAATTTGTAAGACTTCTTATTTTCTGAAATTTCCTTTTGCAGCATCCTTTTTCTTCTTCTATGGATGAAATATCCTGTTTCTCTAGTTATTCATTACAGTTCTGAAAATGTTTCCTTGCTCTTTCTGTATTACCTTGTTTCCTACGATGTTCTTTTGTTTGCTTTGATCTCTGTTTCATGTTAGAGGCTGCCCTCAAATATATGGAGGCTTGTGACTGTATATTAATATTTAAGAGTGAGGTATGTAAAGCTAATTAGGAAGCATTTTTGACCATGATAATAGACTGGCCCTCCTGCCATAAACAAATAGAAAATTGGACAAAATAAATGAAACAGCTTTTTCAGACTTTAGAAGTAGTACATGACCGTGATCTCTAAGAAAAGGGAAAGAAATAAGGTGATCTCTATGATCATCTTAGATTTCTGCCTAGAGGCACATTCCAGACCTCAGCACAGGAAGAGGGTACCCAAGCAAAGCATGGCAGTGTCACTGAGTTGAGGAGGCTATAGTGTGGGAAGTCTGAGGCAACTGGAATTTATAGTGCAAGGTTCCTTGAAATTGACCATGGTTGGAGAATTTTTCCCAGGCACTCAGCAAATGCGATAAATCAGAGTTTTATTTGTTTTTATTCATATCCCCAGAGTGCCTGTTGATAAATATCTACCAGCATGCCTCTGGTAATATCCCTTTTCCTTAAGTATACTTTGACTTAGAGAAATGAAACAGAATATAGAGTCTAGATATAGGTCTACACATATATGTTCAATTTTTGACAAAACTGCCAAAGTAATTGACTGGAGAAAGGATAGTGCCATTGCAGCAAATGGTATCAGACCAACTGGATAACCATATGGGAGAAAAATCAATGTTGGCCATTACTTCATATCATACACAAAACATACTTTAAATTTATTATAGAACTATACAGAAAAAACAAAAACTCTAACATTTCTGAAAGAATCTATGGGAGAGAATCTTTGTTGCCGTGCACCAAACAGAAAAGGAAAAAAAAATTTCTTCAAGAGGAAAATTGGAAGGCAATTCACAGGCAGGAAGAAAATATTTACAATATATCCGATAAAGGATTTTTATCCACAGTATATGAAGGACTATTACATCACAATAAAATAAGCAACACAATATAAATGGGAAAAAAGATTTAAACAGATACTTCACAAAAGAATATATGAATAGTCAAAAAGTATGTTGAAAAATGTTTATTTAATATCAGTCAACAGAAAAATACAAATAAAAAACACAGTAAGATATCACCCTATACCCACTAGCATGACTAAAATTAAAATGACTGATGATGCAACTGAGCAAAGAGTTTGTCTACCTGGCACTGCAGATAGCCAATTATGCTGACACCAGAGTGCAGTGAAATAAAGAAATTGTTTATTGTATAATAGAAAATAGGTAGCTTGTGCTGGAAAAAACCTGAGCAACTCCCATTCTGCTTACTGGCAGTTGGTTTTAAAGGGTGAATTGGGGGTAGGGGTCTTCAGTATATGATCAGCTTGTGGGTATCTTCTGATAGTTGGAGTTGGAATTACAAAGACATTTTAGGAGTTCTGGTCATCAATCTTCCAGTGCCAGCTAGTCTGGGGTTTACCTGAGATTGTCAGCAAGAGTCAACTGTCTGTTTGAGAGTTTTAGTTTCTGTGAAAAAAACTGAAGGTATGCATCAATATTTTATCTGTGAGTTCAGAGGGAGAACAAGTGCCCAAGACCCTGATTTCTGTCTGAGAAAGTTGACTTAGGTGAAAGTAAGAAAAAGGGACACAAGTCTTATTTCTTGCAAGGAAGAAATGGGCATGGGGTGGGTATTGGGGGTGCTTTGCTGAGAAAGGATTCTGGCTTAGCTTTAGTAATCAAGTTTTGGGAAGGATGTGGATCCACTGGGACTCTTACACATTGCTGGTGGTTTTGCAAAATAGTAGTTACTTTCAAAACTAGTTGGGCAGTTATTTTAAAACAAAGATCAACATATTCTCACTATTACCCAGCATTTGTTCCCAGACTAAAGGGGTCCATTTGCCTGTACACATCAATGCTCAATATGACACAAACATGAGTTCACAGCAAAGAAAGGAAGGATTAATTTTTAGGAACTAACCCACATCTGGTGACAAGGGAGCTAATGCTGGAAGTCCTGGCTCTCTGATGGCTTTTAGGGGATGGATTGTATAGGGGAGAATCATTAATCATGGTGACTTAAGGGAGTTAGGGTCATGGTCCTTACTGATTGGTCAGTGCTAGGGTAGGGGTAGTGATCAATGCATGTGGTCCTGGTGTCAGAAGTGGCATTGCTTCCTCTGGTTTCACTGCTTTTCTGGGCCTGCAGCTGAAACACAACCGAGGAGCAGATGTGTGACCAAAACTCTGTCTCTGTGGTCAACAGACCTGAGGCTTTGTTTCTAAGATTATTTGATGCTTCATTATCCTGGGGGCTTCATGATTAAAGGAGTGTACATGCAAAGGAGATGAGTCAGGGTGCTGAATGGGCCAGTTTGCATCAGAGAGGGAGAAGAAAAAGTCATATTAGATAAATAAAGTTTCTATGCAGTTACACACTTTAGACTTCTGCATACGTCTGCACTCCAAATAAAATGAAACATATGTCCACAAAGTACACATATGTACACATCAGTGTTCATAGCAGCTTTATTTATTATAGTCCCAAATTGGAAATCAACTAAATATCTATCAACATTTAAATACAAATATAGTGGAGGGAAGATGGTGGATGAATGAGAGGAGGCTGTGCTTGCTTGCTCCGAAGACAAGTCTGTGGTTTTTGGATAATTCTGGATAGAGTATCTCAGTTAACATCTGGATACTGGCAGGAGTTGAGCCTTGGAACTGCTGGTAGCAGAGGAGGCAGCCTTGGAGTGACCTGTCTGGTGAGGATAGTGGAGAAATGGAAGAGACATGAGTTCTGGCTGGTGTGGCTCCCTGGCGATGCACAAAATTTTTTCAATGCCCCTAGGTTTCCACAGAGAGGAGTTAGGGGTGGAGATCGAGGCTATGCCCACTGGCAGAGCCAGGAGTTAGCCAGGTGGTGTCTGGCTCTGAGAGGCAAGGAGGTATGCGTGTGTGTGTGTGTGTGTGTGTTTTGATTGCTTTTTTGCAGATTGGGGAGGAAAGGCTAGGGGTGGGGTGAAGTTCTTAAGGAGTGCACGCTCAGGGGTTCACTTGTCTCCTCCCCCCTCCCCGCTTCCCCCAGCTAATGCATGGGAGTGCCCCAGGTCCACCCACAGCTGCGCACCACAGGCCTACCCCAGGCCCGCATGTGGGAAAATCTTAGGTCTGCCCACCCCGGCTGGCCATACCCCGGCACGCTGGGGACAGTGCAAGGGAGCACTTCAGGTCTGCCTACCCTGGTGCACTGCAGGCCCATGCCAGGCCTGCTCTGCTTGACCTAGCCTGTGGTCAAAGGAGGGTGAAGTGAGCTAGAGGCGCTTTGGAAAAGTTCTGGGCTCTGGTTATGGTGAAAGGGCTGAGGAGCAGTGGACTGGATCCCAGTGCAGACTCATCCCCAGTGCTACAGGGGAAATCTCTTAAGCAGACTACTCCCCTCCAAGTGGCATCAGCTGGAGGCAGCAACTCAACAACTGTCTACAAGACGAGGTGGGCGAAGTGACTCTCAGTCAGCAAATTGGAGGGAAGTTCCCACCAAAGAGCAACACAACAACCACCAAAACCAAAATCATGCCAGAGTCAAAATAAAAGGCATAAAGGCCATCCCAAGACCATCAAGTTCAGGAGATCAAGGCGCCTGCCCCACTGAATCACACAGGATTCCTACCACAGAAGGTCACACCACAAAGGCAGGAAATAAAAGCATATCAATCTACGATGCAGAAACAAGAAGAGCTACCTAAAATGGGGAGAAAAACAACACCCCATCAAAAGGAAATGAGGAAGTCCCAAAAGGAGAAATAGATGAAATAGAGGCAAGCAAACTATCAGACATGGAATTCAAAACAGTGGTAATGAGGAAGCTCAATGAACTCAACACACTAAAAAAAAAAAAAAAAAAAAAAACCTACAATGACTCCTGCCCACTCTTCGAAACTACGCGTCTGCCTGTCCCCCAGTCACCATGGGCACTGGAAGGATGGCTACCCAGCCGCTGACCCAGAAGGCCCAGGGCTTGGTGGCATTCAGGGATGTGATGGTGGACTTCACCTAGGAGGAGTGGCAGCAGCTGAAGCCTGTGCAGAAGGACCTGTACAGAGACGTGATATTGGAGACCTACTGGAACCTGGTCTCACTGGACTTGGAGAGTAGACCTGACCTGAAATAATCGGATCCACAGGAAGACTTTTGGGAAGACAGACCCTCTGTTGTGGTGGTGGCAAAAGAAACTACAAGGGATGGCGTCTGGGGTTGTGCCTATGAAGGAGCAGGGACACATGGTGATGGGGTGGGATGGCAACAGGGGAGCCCAGGGACCAGTCTGGGCATTTGGACACATCCCAAGCATTAGCCCCTTGAAGTCGTAAATTTACAGCATTTGTCCAGCAAAGCTCCTTGTCAACCCCACCCAGACCTGAAGGATGGAGAGGAGCAGGGATGTACCAGTCTGCCATGCCTAGGAAGAACTCACATGCTTCAAGCCTCAGTTCCCCCTCCAAACCCCTCACGGTGACAAAGTCCTTTATGTGTGTGGACTGCGACGTGTGTGAAGCAGTTTTCCTGGCCTTCGAAACTCCCCATCCACCAGTGCATGCACACCGGGGAGACACTGTTCGCATGCAGAGACTGCAGCAAGGTCTTTAGCCAGAACACGAACTTCATATTGCTCCAGACGAAGCACAGGGGGAGAAGCCATGTGACTGAATGGAATTCTGCAAGGCTTTAACTCACCTGAGAAGAGCTCTAAGGATCCACTCCAGGTAGAAGTTCATTCTGCATGCTGTGTGTGGAAAGAAGTTCACATGACCTTTGTCCTCACCATGCATCCACCAGTGCATGCACACCTAGGAGAAGCCGTATGCATGTGGGGACTGCAGAAACGACTTCAACCAGAAGACACACTTCACCCTGCAACAGAGGACGCACACTGGGGAGAAGCACTTCTCATGCACATATGTGGAAAGCAGGTCATCTGGCAGTTGACCCTCACTATCCAGGGCCACGTGCACAACCTGGAGAGGTCCTAGCAGTGCTCCATCTGCCCGATACACTTTACAAGGCGCTCGTCCCTGACAATGCACCAGCACCACGACCTCAACAATATACTGTACAAGCATGGGCAGACCTTTGTTAGGCACTTCTTGCTTACCCTCCACCACAGGATCCACAAAGGACAGAAGCTGTATGTGTGTGGCAAGTGCAGGAAAGCCGTCACCTAGAACATTAACACTATGAGCACTAGAGGAGGATGCACATGTAGCAGTGGGTGCGTTGCATCTGAGAATCCACACCCAAGGTGTTGTTCCTGAGCTTGTGCGTGAGTGCCAGACTGAATATTGGAGCCCACAGGTAGGACTGTAGAAAAATCCTGCCAGACAGATCTTGGCATAGCAAGCGCTGGGGAGAGACCACACCATGTGCCATGAACACGAGCTGCTTCCAAGGCATCCGCAGGGCCGCCTGGAGAGCAAGGCCCCCAACACGTCTAGAGTCTGGGAACATGGCCGGGGCACTGTGGCTCCAGACTGAGATTTAGTAAACCGTTCTAAGAGCTTGGACAATGCATTAGGTGTCTGTTGGCCCCCATGTACTGGATAGTAAAGTGGAGGAGGGGGAGGAAAAAGGAAGAAGGGAAGATGGGCTCCATGGGGACATTTTTGTCACACAGGCCTAATCTAATCAGAGGTCAGGTTGTGGCCACCTGGGTTTCCTCGTTTTCCCCACTCCCACCCTACAGTTTCCCTACAACAGAAGTTCCCAAGTTGTTTATGAAGAAAAAATTATTCATTCAGTGTTAGGAAGTAACACTGATGGCTTCAGATGCCAATGTTTCTCACAGTGAAATATTTTGTTTAAATACATCTTTTGATAATAGACACCCATGTTATCTTAAACAGTTGTCAAGTGCAAAACTACAGGTAGTCCTGTCAGAATGACTGTCAACATTTTGGGGGAGTGGTTTTGCAACCGCAAGAACCCAGGAAGCCTGCCCTAGGTCTGAGGCCTCTTGCCCCTCATAAGAGTAATGGCTTTAGATGCCCAAGTTTCTCATAGTGATCTGTTATATTTTGTGTAAATAGATCTTTTAATAAGGGACACTCATGTTGTAAATAGTTGTAAGGTGCAAAATATACAGGTAGCAGTAGTCCTGTCAAAATGTGTGTCAATGCTTTGGGAGAGTAGGCATGTGATCCCACCCGGAGCCCAGGACTGAAGTTAGTCTGCCCTAGGTATGAGGCCACCTGCCCCTCCCAGCCCTGCATTCCTGGCAGGAATGGTCAGAATGCAAGGCTGGGCCCAGACCTCAGCCTCAGAGATAGGGGAAGGGCACCCCCTGCAGAGACCCTGCACCGCGGATCCCTTCCCAAAAGGCTATTTCAGTTATAGCAAAACAATCCTCTCTCAGATCACAGTGTATCCTACACCCACCGTGTGCTGCCTGGAATTCTTGTGAAAATGAAGAGTGCCTTCAGTCTGGTGGGTGCATTATCCAATCTATGCCTGACACTCAATCTAACTCAGTGTAGTTACTATTTCATTATTGATGGTGATAGCAATTGTTATTAATACTACATAGCAACTAATATGAAAATGGTGGTCTGCTAACAACAAAATACCTAAAGTGTTTGTTAATAAATGAGTAATTAATTACTAAAAAAACCCAAAAACTACAATGAACTCTAGGGGAACTACAAAGAACTTCAGGGAAGCTACAAGGAACTTACCAAGAACTACACCACCATTAAAAAGAACATAAAAGCTATCAATAAGAGTTAGGAAGAAATGAAGAATACAATTTCTGAACTGAAGAACTCAGTAGAAAGAATCAAAAGCAGGCTAACTGAAGCAGAGGATCAGATCAGTGACTTAGAGGACAATGTAGGAAAAAATTCCTAGACAGTACAACAAAATGAAAAAAGAGAGCTGCAAGAAAACATGAAATGGAATAATATCTGTATCATAGGGATACCAGAAGGAGAAGAAGAGGAGCAAGGGGTAGAAAACCTGATTGAAAAAATAATGACATAAAACTTCCCAAACATGAGGAAAGAAGAAGTCTCACAAGTACAAACACAGGAAGCACAGAGGGTCCCAATGAAGATGAACCCAAGGAGGCCCGCTTCACGGCACATCATAATTAAAATGGCAACATTCAAAGACAAAAAGAGAATCCTAAAGGCAGCAAGAGAAAAACAGCAAATAATATACAAGGGAGCTCTGATAAGGCTATCAGCTGATTTCTCAAAAGAAACACTATAAGCCAAAAGGGAATGACAAAAAATATTCCAAGTAATGAAAAATTAAGGCCTCTAACCAAGACTACTCTACCCAGCAAGACTCTCTTTCAAAATGGAAGGTGAAATAAGGAGTTTCCCAACAAAGGAAGACTAAAAGAATACATCTCCACCAGGACAGCATCACAAGGGATGCTAAATGGAATGCTTTTAGAAAAAGAAGAAAAAGAGAGAGGTAGAGGAACACAGGTACAAAGGGAAATGAATATATACCTGTCAATAACCTTAAATGTAAACGGATTAAATTCTCCAATTAAAAGACATAAGGTAGTGGAATGGATACGAAAACATGACCAACATATATACTGTCTACAAGAGACCCACTTCTGAACAAAGATCTACACAGACTGAAAGTGAAGGGGTGGGAAAAAGTATTTCAAGCAAACAGACATGAAAAAAAAGCTGGGGTAGCAATACTTATATCAGACATAATAGATTTTACAACAAAGGCCATAAAAAGAGACAAAGAAACACATTTAATAATACTTACAGGAATACTACATCAAGAAGATATAACCCTGGTAAGAAGGAATGCAACTACCTCAAAACTAGGGACAACCAGAAGTTCCAGAAAATCAAACTGCATGGAAGTCCAGCAAACAAAGATATAAAGAAGAAATACTCATCCAGATAGGTAGGAGGGACAGAGCCAGGAAAGAGAGGATGCAGTGTGGTGGAGGCAGCAGTGGCAGGCTGGTGGAAAGCAGTCACACATTTTAAAAAGTAGAGTGGGACACCTAGGGAGCACACCCAGCACCAGACCAGACTGCACAGCTGACAGTCCTAGCACTGGGGAAAATAAAGCCTCATTGCTTCTGACTGTGAAAGCCAATGAAGGTTGGAACAGAGGAAGAAACTGCTGGTCTCTCAGCAGAGTTCATTTCTTTAAAGGGCCCCCATGGTCCTAGAACATCCGCAGACACACCCACTCTGGGAATAACAGGGCAACAGCTAGAGAGGTGCCAGTCCGATACAGAAGTGGGAGAAGTGCCTGGAAAAGGGGTAAATGCTGAGCAAGTGGCATTGTTCCCTTTCAGACCCCCCCCACAGTGCAGCAACGTGGTGAAATGGGTTGTCCATAGTGAAAAATACGTTAGGCTCCACCCCGCACAATGTAAAAGATATGACAGGTCTACTGAAGACACAGAGGGAAACAAACACAGGAGCCTGTCAAAATGAGGAGAAAGAGAACTATGGACCAAAAGGGGGAATGGATCAAGGTTCCAGTGGGAGAACTAAGCGGCTAGGAGATAGCCAACCTAACAGATGTAGAGTTCAAAACACTGGTGATAAAGATGCTCACAGGCTTGACAGCTATGCTTGACTATGGCAAACATGTAAGGGAGGAAGTGAAGGCTATGCTAAATGAATCTACGGAAAATCCACACAAAACCAATGGTGAAGGGAAGGAAACCATGGTTCTGATAAATGATTTGGAATATAAGAAAGAAAAAAACAATCAACCAATACAGAAAGAGGAAACAAGAATTGAAAAAAATGAGGAGAGGCCTAGACACCTCTGTGACACCTTTAAATGTGCCAACATCCGAACCACAGGGGTGCCAGAAGGAGAAGTGGAAGAGCAAGAATTTGAAAGCTTATGTGAGAAAATAATGAAGGAAAACTCTCCATATTTGGTGAAGGGAATAGACATACAAGTCCAGGAAGCACAGAGAATCTGAACCAAACTAAACCCAAAAAAGGGCCACACCAACACGCATCATAATTAATATGCCAAAGGTGAAAGATAAAGAGAGAATCTTAAAAGCAGCAAGAGAAAAGCAGTGTTTCCTACAAAGGGGTATTTATAAGACTATCAGCTGATTTCTCAAAAGAAACTTTGCAGACAAGAAAGAGCTGGCAAGAATTATTTAAAGTGCTGAAAAGCAAGGACTTACAACCAAGATTACTCTATCCAGCAAAGCTATCATTTAGGATAGAAGGGCAGATGAAGTGCTTCCCAGACAAGGTAAAGCTAAAGGAGTTCATCATCACCAAGCCATTATTATATAAAATGTCAAAGGACTTACTTAACAAAAATAAGATCAAAATTATGAACACTGAAGTGACAACAAACTCAGGACTATCAACAATGGAATCTAAAAAATAAAAACAAAATCCAACTAAGCAAACCAGAATAGGAACAGAATCATAGGTATGGAGATCATTTGGAGGGTTATAAGCAGGGAGGGGGGAAGTGGGGAGAAATGGGGAAATGGTGCAGGGATTAAGAAGGATAAATTGGCTGGTACAAAATAGACAGGAGAAGTTAAGAATAATATAGGAAAGGGTGAAGCCAAATAACTTATATGCACAGCCCATTGACATGAACTATGGGGGTTGGGATTGCTGGAGGGAAGGGGGCTACTGGGCAGAGGGGAGCAAAGCAAAAAAATTGGGACTACTGTAACAACATAATAAAATGTACTTAAAAATAAGATCGGTATCGGTATCGGCAGCCGTCCATCTCGAGAGACGATGGTGTAGCTTCTTAAGAGTCTATCTGCACCGCCGAGAATGGCTGTGCAGTCCGACTCGGGAGTGACACAGTATCTGTCTCCTCCCATGTTGAATCGACATCTTGCGATGATGCTGGAGTGTCCTCTCCAGTGAAGCTGAAGCTACAGAGCCTGGGCAGAGTGATATGGAGGGTCTGCTGTTGCCCATGCAGCAGACCCCCCCTCTCTTCGCAGCTGAAGGGTCCAAGGGAAAGACGGAGTCAATACAGCTTGGCTTCAGGTGCGCCGCAGGAGTTGCCGGTGTTGACTACAACGTCAAACCGCCTTAGGGACTCGGGCTCCGGATTTTCTGTCGGGGTTTACTCCCTTAGCCTTTCCCCTGAAGAGGTATGCCGCAAGGCAGCGGAGGTTTTTTGGAGTCAGAGTTTTCCTTCTCTGATGTGCCCTGACTGGAAGATCGAACCAGCAACACTTAGCTCGCAGGCCGACGCTCAATCCACTGAGCCAAAAAATAAGATATAACCCTGATAAACATATATGCACCCAACATAGGAGCACCCAAATATATAAGGAAAATCTTGGAAGACTACAAGAAGGAATTCAACAGCAACACATTCATAGTAGGAGACTTGAACACCCCATTGTCAACAATGGACAGATCTTTGAAGCAAAGAAACACCAAGGATTTTGAGGCATTGAACTGCGCTCTAGATCAGATGGACTTAATTGATATATATATATATAAACTTTTCAGTCCAAAGAAGCAAAATATACATTCTCCTCAAGTGCACAGGGAATATTTTCAAAGATAGACCACATGGTAGGACACAAAATAGCCTCAAAAAATTCAAGAAAAATAAAATTATATCAAGCATTTTCTCAGATCACAATGGCTTGAAACTGGAAATCGACCTCAAGAAAAATACTCAAAGACATTTAAATGTTGGAGAATGAATAACATGCTGTTAAATAATGAGTGGATTAACAGTGACATCAAAGAAGAAATCAAAAAGTTTGTGGAAACAAATGATAATTAACACACAACAGCCCAAAACCTATGGGACACAGTGAAAGCAGCCTTGAGAGGAAAGTTCATACGAATACAGGCCTACCTAAAAAAGATAGAAGAATATCAAATAAAAAATCTCACCCTAAGCTACAGGAACTAGAGAAACAACAACAAACAAAGCCCAGAGCAAGTAGAAGGAAGGAAATTTCAGTATCAGAGCAGAACTAAATGACATAGAGACTAAACAAACAATTCAAAAGATCAACAAAAGTAGGAGCTGGTTCTTTGAAAAGATAAACAAAACGGACAAACCTTTAGCTAGGCTCATCAAGAAAAAAAGAGAAAGGACCTAAATAAATAAAATCAAAAATGAAAGAGGAGAAATCACAACTGATACCACAGAAATACAGAGGATTGTAAGAAATTACTACAGACAACTTTATGGCAAGAAATTAGACAATCTGGATGAAATGGACAAGTTTCTGGAAACATATAATCTTCCAAAACTGAATCAAAAAGAAACAGAAAGCCTGAGTAGATTGATAACAACTAGTGAAATTTAAGCAGTAATCAGAAACCTCCTGGCAGACAAAAGCCCTGGACTGGCAGGCTTTACAGGTGAATTATAGAGAAACATTTAAGGAAGAACTAATTCCTATCATTCTCAAACTATCCCAAAAAAATCCAAGAAGAGGGAAGACTCCTAGACTCTTTCTATGAGGGCAGTCTTATCTTAAGTCCAAAACCAGGTCAACACCCAGCAAAGAAAGAAAACCACAGGCCAATACTGCTGATGAACATAGATGCTAAAATCCTCAACAAAATATTGGCAAACCGGAATCAGCAATACATTAAAAAGATCATACACCATGATCAAGTGGATTTCATCCCAGGGATGCAAGGATGGTATAATTTTCACAAATCAATAAACGTAATACACCACATAAACAAAATGGAAGACAAAAACCACATGTTCACATCAATAGATGTTGAAAAAACATTTGATGAATTTAGAACACCCATTTATGGTGAAAACATTCAGCAAAATGGGAATCGAGGGAGCATACCTCAACATAATAAAGGCCATATACAAGAAACCTGAATCCAGCATCATACTCAATGGGCAAAAACTGAAAGCATTCCCCCTGAGGTCAGGAACAAGACAAGGATGTCCTCTCTCTCCACTCCTATTCAACATAGTCTTGGAAGTTCTAGCCACAGCAATCAGACAAGAAAAAGAAATAAAAGACATCGAAATTGGAAAAGAGGAAGTAAAACTGTCATTATTTGCAGATGACATGATAGTGTACATAGAAAACTCTTAGAATCCATGAAAAACTACTTGACCTAATAAGTGAATTTGGCAAAATAGCAGGGTACAAAATCAATTTTCAGAATTCAAAGGTATTTCTGTACAACAACAATAAAATATCAGAGATTGAAACTAGGAAAAAAAAATCCCAGTTACTATAGCAACAAGAAAAAGAAAGTACCTAGGAGTGAACTTAACCAAGGAGGCAAAAGACCTGTACTCAGAAAACTACATAGCACTGAAAAAAGAAACTAAGGAAGATACAAATAAAGGAAGCATATACCATGCTCATGGATGGGAAAAATCAACATCATCAAAATGGCCATACTACCCAAAGCGATTTATAGATTCAATGCAATACCTATTAAAATACCAGTGACATATATCACAGACCTAGAACAAATACTTCAAAAATTTATATGGGACCAAAAAAGACTTTGAATAGCCACAGCAATCTTGAGGAAGAAGAACACAGTAGGAGGAATCACAATACCCAACATCAAACTGTATTACAAACCACAGTATCAGTCTGGTACTGGCATAAGAACAGACATATAAATCAGTGGAACAGAATAGAGAGTCCAGAAATAAACCCCGGTCTATATAGTCAACTAATACTTGATAAAAGGTGAAGAAAATTAAAACGGAGTGAAAAAAAGCCTCTTCAACAAATGGTGCTGTGGGTAGTGGACAGGGACATGAAAAAAATGAAACTAGACCACTAACTTACACCATATACCAGAATAAACTCAAGATGGATCAAAGACTTAAATGTAAGCCATGGCACCATAAAAATCCTAGAGGAAAACATAGGCTGAAGAATTTCAGATATCCTATGTAACCATATTTTTTTAATTATTGATTATGCTGTTACAGTTGTCCCAATTTCCTTCCCCCCTGCACCCCACCTCCCTCCAGTTGTCTCCCCACTTAGTCCATGCCCATTGGTTGTGCATATAGTTCTTTTCAACATCTTTCTGTCCACTCCACTCCCTCCCACTATGCTTCCCAATTCCTATACCATCTCCCTCCTTCTCCCCTCTCCCCCTCCCTGTTGACCTTCCCCCAATATGCTCCCCTTAGCTATAATTCTTTTTCCCTTCTCGTTGCATACCTAGTTTGCCCTTTCCTCAGTTCCCTAGCTTCTGTTGTTGGTTGTTGTAATACAGTTTTCATTTTAATGTTCATTGTCCTGATCCTCCTCCTTCTAAACAAGTCCCTTTAACATCTCATATAACAGTGGTTTGGACCTCACAAACTCCTTCAGTCTTACTTTGTCCTGGAAACACTTTCTCTGCCCTTCTATCCTGAATGAGAGCTTCGCTGGATAGAGTAATTGTGGTTGTAAGTTTTTGATTTTCATTACTTTGAATATTTCTTGCCAGTCCCTTCTTGCCTGTGAAGTCTCCTTTGAGAAATCCGCTGATAGTCTAATTGGGACCCCCTTGTACATGATTCTTCTCTTCTCTTGCTGCTTTTAAGATTCTCTCTTTAATTTTCGACATTTTGATGATAATGTGTCTTGGTGTGGTCCTCCCTGGGTCCAGCCTATCCAGAACTCTCTGTGCTCCTTGGGCCTGTAAGGTCACCTCCTTCCCCAAGTTAGGGAAGTTCTGCTTCATTATTTTTTCACATAATTTTTCAATTTCTAATTCTTCTTCTTCACCTTCTGGCAATCCAATAACCTGAATATTCATTCTCTTATAGCTGCCCCAGAGGTTTCTGAGCCTCTCGTCATATTCCTCACTCTTTGTTTCCTCTTTCTGTACTGGTTGACTGTTTGTTCCCTCCCTATATTCCAATTTGTTGATTTGATCCATGGCTTTCCCTTCCTCACCACTTGTCTTGTATGTATTTTTTTTGTTCATTTCAGCAGGGCTAGCCTTCATTCCTTCCCGGTCTTGATTCAGCCCCACTGTTAGGTCTGTAAGCTGTCTTAT
Organism: Furipterus horrens; assembly: GCF_987537825.1. Classification (NCBI taxonomy): domain Eukaryota; kingdom Metazoa; phylum Chordata; class Mammalia; order Chiroptera; family Furipteridae; genus Furipterus; species Furipterus horrens. Next base: position 38,187,433 of record NW_028327187.1, on the reverse strand, counting down.
GACTATGGCTCTAAATTGAGCTTCCGAAAGATTCGCTATTTGTTCCTCGGTCAAGGCTTTTATTTGTTTTTTCATTAGCTGTGTGATTGGTATTTCAATAATTAATTCTGCCATTCTGACCATTTTGTTTATCTTTCCCTCTTGGGTGGGGCACTATCACACCTCCTACGCTGTACTGGGTGGAGCCCCGTGTGCTTGTCACAATCTGGTGACCTTTCTCACCACCCTGTGGCGCTTTGCGTGCAGGCGGGGGTCCAAGATGGATTCCTGCTGTTACTCTCCACTGGGGAACAGGGCCGCCTCCCAACGAGGTCTGCCCTCTCCGGCGTTGAATCACGAGTCAAAGGATTTGGTCTGCAGCTGGGGCCGGCCCTCAGGCGCCTCTATCCTCTCCCCAAACACAGGCATCTGCTCACCAGGTCCCTCCATTCGCTGCTGCGGCTGCTGCCTCCAGCACAGTTCAATCTCTCTCAGCCGTGGGCTCGCACTTCCTACCTGTCCGGATGAGCACCACTTGTTTTTGACTTCATATGTTGGACTTCCATGTAGCTTTATTTTGAGGAACTTATTATTTTATTTTTGTATTAGCTGTAATCCTTCTTAGTTGTAGAAGGAGACAGAGCATGTCAGTCTATGCCTCCATCTTGGCCAGAAGTCATAACCATATTTTTATTGATATATCTCCTAAGGCAAGAGAAATGAAGGAAAGAATGAACAAATGGGACTACATCAAACTAAAGAGTGTCTGCTCAGCAAAAGAAAACATCAGCAAGATGAAAAGGGAACCAACCATATGAGAAAACATATTTGCCAATGATACCTCAGAGAAGGGATTGATCTCCAAAATATATAATGAACTTATATGACTCACCATCAAGAAGACAGACAACCCATTTAAAAAATGGGCAAAGGACCTGAATAAACACTTCTCCAAAGAGGACATACAGAGGGTCCATAGGCATGTGAAAGAATGCTCAACATCACTAGCTATCAGAGACATGCAATTAGAGCCACAATGAGATACCACCTCACACCAGTCAGAATGGCCATCATCAACAAATTAATAAACAAACAAGTGATGGCGAGAATGTGGAGAAAAGGGAACCCTAGTGCACTGTTGGTGGGAATGCAAACTGGTTCAGCCACTGTGGAAAACAGTATGGAATTTCCTCAAAAAACTAAAAATGGAACTACCTTTTGATCTAGCAGTTGGCAGGGTGGTGGGGGTGGGAGCAATGGGGAAAAAAGTGGGACAACTGTAATAGAAAAAACAATAAATAAACTATAAAAAAATACCAAGTGGTACATTAATACAGTGGAGTACTACTCTATAATAAAAGTAACACACTGGTATATGCAATATCATGAGTTAATATCAAATGTTTTATTGAGCAAAATAAACCAGACATCAAAGAATATGTATTGTTTGATTCCATTTAACTGAAATACTACAATAAGCAAAACTTATCTCTATTAATAGAAAGTAGGTCAGTGGTTGCCTGATGCCAGTGATGGGGTAGTGATTGACTGCAAAGTGGTCGTAGAGAACTTTTAGTCATATGGAAAGGTTCTGTATCTTGACTGTGGTATATATTAGTGTACATACTTGTCAAAATTCACTTAACTGTACACTTAAGTGGATGCATTTTACTCAGTTATACTCAAATAAAGTTGACTTTAAAAGAAAGCAGTGTTGACTGAAAGTTACTTATGGATGAGCGAGATTTATCTTTTTGTGAACCTCACTGTTAGGTGACAAGATGCTTCTTTGTAAAATAACGGGACCACTAAATGTCACTAGGTCTTTCCAAAACAATATAGCTTTTTGGAGAAACAAATCATTTTTTTGTGCAGTCACATGCCATTGTTTTTTGTAAATTCTAATTATATCTTATAATTACTCTTATAAATGCAAATGGTATACAACTGATTTGGGAACTCAAATAGTTGCCTCTTAAGCATACAATTCAACTGTTAGAAACTGAAGTGTGATTGAGTCCTACAGCATAGTCTATGTGCTATGAGCATTTAGCATTCTTAGGGAATCAGTACGTTTTTCAGAGGAGACTTGAGAGTTTCACTTAACCCCATTAATCAGCTAAGTAGACTTTGGTTACCAGAGTTAAGAAATCTAAGGAACTAGTATAAATGACCCATGGACATGGACAACAGGGTGTGGAGTGACTGTGGGAGTCCGGGGCAGGGCGTTGGAGAGCAACAGGAGAAAAATTGGGACAACTGTAACAGGGCAACAACAACAACGACAACAACAAGCAATTAAAAAAGAGGAAGAAATCTAGGTAGCCATGGAGCAGTCCGTAACAGATGAATCCTGGTTTTTGCCACCAGGATGGAGATCCAGGGTAAGATGTTTGTCCTGAGATAGGTGACTCGTGTTGGAGAAAAACAAACGGAAAATCTCCTGCCAATCCAGTAACACTTCTCCACAAAATGTAGAAAATAATGGAACAGTATTATTATTGAATGTATTAAACCAAACTGTGGTGCATTATCAAAGGCAATCCCTTAAAGAAACTGTAAAGACAAAAAAGAAATCTCACCCTTTTTATGTAGCCAGGCAGATACAATCCACTATATCCATGTTAATTATTTCTATCCAAAGGAAAAAGTAAAATTTCTTATATCTTTTTGACAAGCAGGAAGTTACTTTTAGAGATGGAAATAGGGCACCGCCCCTCTTGATGTTCATTTTTTTTTTTTTTTTTGGATAGAATAAACCCCCTGTTTTTATTTTATTTTTTAGTATATTATGTTGTTACAGTTGGCTCATTTTTTCCCTTTGTTCCCCTCCACCCAGTACCCCCTTACCTTCAGCAATCCCACCCCACCTTAGTTCATGTTCATAGGTCATGCATATAAGTTCTTTGGTTACACCCTTTCCTATATTATCCTTTTTTTTTTTGTTTGTTTCTGGATTCTCAGTTCTTTTTTTTTTTTTTTAAGTATATTTTATTGATTATATTGTTACAATAGTTCCAATTTTTTCCCCTTTGCTCCCCTCCGCCCAGCACCCTCCTTCCACAACAATCCCCTCCCTAAGTCCATGCCTATGGCTCACCCTTTCATATATTCTTCTTTTTTAAAAAAATAATTAATTAATTAGTTAAATATTTTAACAATAAAAAGTAACAATGCCTCCCTCTCAGACTTGAGACCCTTTACAATCTTATAAAGGACAATGGACGAAGGTCTCGAGCTCCTCTAGCTGCTTCAAGCTGGACATGGTCGTCGTCCTACCTACCCTTCCATCAAGAAATCCCTAATAAGAGTGGGGGTGTGGAGGGGAGGGTGGCCTTCCCACAAGGGGAAGGATCGTGCAGACTCCAGGTTGGTTGGCTGTCTCTGGACAACGGCATGCTTGGTTTAACAGGCTGGCATCCTTGTTGTATTCTGGGGGCAACAGGGTTAAAGGACATCATTCAATCTGTAACCACTAGATGACAAAAGACAGGTATTAATTTTTCAATGTCCCACATTAGGGAAAAGAAGGGTTTCTTTGGAGGAAGGTATGCCAGGTACATCTCACCTGTCCAAAACCCTTTTGCCCATTATACTTAGTTTGGACTGAGGGAAATATTTTAGGTATCCCCCCTCTCAGGCCTCTGGGTTCTTTCTGTCCAAGCCATTAGGATAGAAAAGAGAAACCATTTTTAAAGTGAAGCCCACAGACCACCCTGTTCTTCACCAACCCAGCCACTTAGTTCAGCCAAACCATTGAGTCTCAGGAGGCAGCAATGCAGACAGGATTAAGTGAGGCCTATACGTACAGACAATCACTCAGGTAATGAGATCGTAGGCTTATGCCCTTTGAAAACAGAAAACACATGTTAATTTATGTAACATAACCCACACACAAGTTTATAGATCTGTAGAACTGTCTTATCGGAAAGACATCCAGTTGCAAGGCATTTGACATTCTTCTTGCCTGTAAATTAAACATCTTTGATAATGCCACAGACATAGTTTAACTTTCAAATGAAAACAAATTTTAAATGAAAAGAAACTTTAAAGACGGTTAGCTGCAGTACTTTATAGTCTACCACTGGGCATTGTGATCTTCCTTGAATCTTGATTTTTCTCCCTAAGATTACCCTCCTTGTCATTAAAGGGACTGCATTAAGTTCATTTTTAATTTATCCTGTTCATTTGCATAAACACAACAAGAGCAGCAAATGATCACTTATGATCTTTAGTTCTGCTTTGCTGGAACTTACACAAGGAACATTTAGGGTGACCTTCAGTCTGCCATTCAGGGCACAGAAGCTGAGCCACATACCTGGCATTCAGCCTTGCCTGTAAACACCTGTCTTTTCCAGGTCCTTCTGGTTTTCCATTGTGCCTTATGGTCCCTTCTAGCCATCTTTAAGGAAAACAACCTTCGTTCCTTCCCTGGAAAGATTGCTATGGACCGCTCATCCATCCAAGGTACCAGGTCTTTTATCTCGTGGACTTTTATTACTTTTGAAGGTCAGTCCCAGTTGCTCAGGGCTTTTTGGTAACAACCAAAGCCCAAGCATGTCTCCTTTAGGCATGACATTCCATTCAAAGTCTTGGTCAAAAAAAATCGTTATTAACAACTGGTCTTATTAGTTTTATCCAAAGAAACTTAGGTCATTACTTACTTCTTTAGAATGCCAAATTCTGGAGGGATCAGATAGGGAGAAAATATATACAGTGTAAAGGAAAATCCTTGTCCTTCTAATATTCACTGAACTTGCATTTCTATTCTTTTTATTTTTATTTTTCCCCCCACTAAAAATTTTTTTGCTTGTTTGTTTTTCCATTACAGTTGTCTCACTTTTTTCCCCCTCTTGCTTCTCTGCACCCTGTCCCTCCCTTCTCCCACATTCAGTCCCCACCCAGTTGTCCATGTCCATGGGTCATTTATACATGTTCTTTGACTAGACCCTTCCCCTTCTTACCACTTCTCTCCCTCCCATCTCCCCCTTTGTTACTGTTAGTTTATTCCTCGTTTACATACCTCTGGTTCAATTTTGCTCATTTGTTTGTGTTGTTCATTAGTTTCCTGTAACAGGTGATAGCATAAGGTAATTTTCTTTTGTTGCCTGGCTTATTTCGCTAAGCATAATTCTCTCTAGTTACAATCATATTGTTGCAAATGGTAGAAGTTCCTTCTTTCTTTCAGTACTTATTCATTGTCATTTTCCCCCTTTGTACTCGTGTTCCTCTCTGTCTCTCTCTGTTTCTTCATCTTCTTAAAGCAGACCCTTTAGCATCTCTTGCAATACTGGTCTAGTGGAGATGTATCCTTTTAACCTTCTTTTGTCTTGGAAACTCCTTATTTCACCTTCCATTTTGAATGAGAGCCTTGCTGGGTAGAGTATTCTTGGTTGTAGGCCTTTGTTTTTCATTACTTGGAATATATTTTGCCATTCCCTTCTGGCTTGTAGTGTTTCTGCTGAGAAATCTGATGATAGCCTTATTGGAGCTCCCTTGTATGTTGTTAGTTGTTTCTCTCTTGCTGCTTTTAGGATTCTCTCTTTGTCTTTGAATGTTGCCATTTTAATGATGATGTGTCTTGAAGTGGGCCTGTTGGGGTTCATCTTCATTGGAACCCTCTGTGCTTCCTGGACTTGCATGATTCTTTCTCTCTTCATGTTAGGGAAGTTTTCTGTCATTAGTTTTTCAAAGAGGTTTTCTATTCCTTACTCTTCTTCTTCTCCTTCTGGAATTCCTATGATACGGATATTATTACGTTTCATGTTGTCCTGCAGCTTTCTTAGAGCCTCTTCAGTCTTGTTCAGCCTTTTTTCATTTTGTTGCACTGTCTGTGAGTTTTGTCTACATTGTCCTCCAGCTCGCTGATCCGATCTTCTGCTTCCTCTAGCCTGTTTTTAATTCCTTCTACTGTGTTCTTCAATTCAGAGATCGTATTCTTCATTTCCTCCTGGCTCTTATTGATAGCTTCCATGTCCTTTTTGATGCTGGTATAATTCTCAGTAAGTTCCTTATAGTTCTTCTGGAGTTCACTGTAGTTTTTCTGGAGTTCTTTGTAGTTTCCGCTGAGCTCATTGAGCTTCTCCATAATACATGCTTTCAATTCCATATCTGATAGTTGGCTCCCCTCTATTTCATTTAGCACTCTTTCTGGGGACTCTACCTTTCCTTTCGATGGGGGGTTGTTTCTCTGTCTCCCCATTTTTGTGACTCCTATTGTTTTTTGGTACTTCTTAGAATGATCTGCACTTCCTGGATCTGCCCCTGGTGGCGTCAGATCCTGTACCAGTCTGGGCCTAGGCAGCCTGTTGGAGACTTTCAGGGATCTATTGCCTTTGTCTGGCTTGTTGTTAAGCTATTCAATCTGTGATTAGCTGTCAGGCTTAAGGACCGTGGGCATGGCAGCTTAATTCCTGTAGGCAGGGCCTTTTCTTCCCCTCAGGCTGACGCCACTTGGCCGGGAATGGTCTGCCTGCAGTGTGGGGATGAGTCAGCACTGGGATCCCGCCGGCCGCTTCCCCAGCTCTCCCCTCAAAGCCACCATACCAAACTCTCCTCAAGCATTTCCAGTCCTCTCTGTCTTCCCTCTGCTTGTGCCCAGGGTAAGTGGGGGCCTAAATATTTTTGTATGTGATCCGCTTAAGAGCTCTTTTTCTCCAGCTGTTTCTCTCCGGCTAGCAAGAAACCCTGTGGCTTTTCGCTTTTCTCAGCTGGATACTATTTTACTTTCCACTTTGTTGCTGTAGGCTGGGGAGCCCAGCTGGGGGTTTGGACCCTGCCCTTCTCAGGGGGAATCCCCCGGCTGCTGAGCTATTTCTCAGTCCCTTCAGCTGCCACCCGTGTGATGCCAGCCATCCCCTTCTGCGTCTCCGCACTCCCTACCGGTCACGTTGTGATGTAGCGGCCTTTTCTGTCTCTCTGTGGTTATAAGACTTCTCTCCAGCTGGTGTTCGGTTGGTTATTCCAGATGATTTCTCCAAAATTACGTTGTAAATCCAAACTAGTTCTGGGAGGAAGTTAGTGTAGCTTCCACTTACTCCTGCGCCATCTTGTTTCTCCGATGTTCATTTTTCAAAGAGATGGCTCCTTGGCCCCAAGAATGAACATTTCTTGGATGGAAAACTGGCAAGAAGCTTACTTATCATTTAAAAATATTTAAATACATGTGCCTTGCCTGCTGTGGCTCAGTGGATTGAGTCCTAGCCTGCAAACCACAGGGTTGCTGATTCGATTCCCAGTCAGGACACATGCCTGGGTGTGGGCCAGGTCCACAGTTGTGGGTGCATTAGAAGCAACCACACATTGATGTTTTTTTCTCTCTCTTTCTCCCTCCCTTCCCCTTTCTCTAAAAATAAATAAATAAAACCTTAAAAATATATAAAAATATTTATATACATCTCAAAGCGGTAGAGATAACATTTATAATCTCAAATTTTCTGAGAATAAATTCTAAAAGTAAAGGGAGGGGGAGAAAAGTTCTTGTTTGCATGAGAGAAAATCTTAAAATACATTTCAGATTTGTATTTACCTATACAATTTTCCATGTCTGTTCGTATTTTCTAATAAAACTACATTTTTCTAATTATTTACCCATTGCCATTTCTGTTTTTCTCCAGCAGCAGTCTAAATAACCAACAAGTCTACAGTAAGATGAAAAACAAAGAAGTTATCAGCATTACAATACAATAAATTAAAACTTATAATATTTGCCTTGGGGGACAATTTTGAAGTATATTGTACCAATGGTGAATGGTTAAAACAGATTCTTGTTTAGCAATGCACAAAAATTCCCCTTTGTCATACTTTAATTTTACAAACTTGTGATATCTTTGTGTTTTCAAATAATTCACTACTTGAGTATTATTTTGTAGTTTTTAAATGATATCCCATCCATGTCTAATGAGTTGTTTAACTGTAAAGCCTGGTAATCTAAATTTTTAACTGAGGTTTTCTTAAGGCCCAATAAATTTCCCCTGAGTTCTCATCAGTCATAGATGTAACATTACAATTACAGGATAAACTAGGCCCTTCTATAATTCTTCCATCTTCCCAAATAATTTCTCCCAGATACAAAACACAAAAGACACCCATAGTCATTATCGAATATCAAAGTCCTACTTTTGAGGCATCCATTGAAGGGTACATATTGAACTCTAGAAACTGTTATTGGGAGTACAGAAAAAAAGAGTTGTGTAACAAATAACATGTTTGTTTTCTAGTAGAATCTGATTCTTATAGTAACTGAAATAACTACTATGATGAGTAAGATAACAAGGCAGTCTGAGAATAGTAATAAGGTCTTAAGTATACCTCCTTTCAGCTGAGTTCTGTGTCAATAGGTTTACAGTTGTGAATATGCGAAACACAAGAGTTAATAAAGCTACTGTAATGATCATAGCCTGCATGTGTTTTTCCATATGAACTGTAAACCTACTTTTGCCCACCCCTTTTCCCCAGTTATTCTAGAAAATTTAAGTTTTGAGTCCTTTGGGAACCACAGTCCAGTCCTCCTGAGCATGAATCCATCTGGGTTTTCTTTCACTTTGATGTGACCAGCAGAACTTGAAGTGGTCTTTCTGCGTGGTGACAGCTCATCTTTCCTCTAAAACACTGTTATGTGAGGTAAATTGTCCAGTTTGATAGGCGTGGCAGACATTCCTGTAGGTCCTTCCAGGCAATTCTGACTTTATGTCCCAGGATTTCTAGTGAAGAGAGAAGCCATTTTAAGTACTGAAGATGATTATGAGAGGATTCAATTAAATCAGGCAAAGGAAGTGATTTCAGACCCAAATTCACAGCCCTGTCAAATAGAAGTTCAAAGAGAGAGAGAGAGAGAGAACGTTATTGCTTGCAAGAGTAACTCTAATTTTTAGGAAAGCTAGTGGTAAATTTCTAGGCCATTTTAACTCAGTAGATTGCTAAATCTTAGCCAATGAGTTTGAGACATCCATTCTACTTTTAGAAATCTGTGAACATTTGTATCATTCTTATACAACAATGGACATAAAATCATTTTCTCTCTCTGATTCAGTAAGTTCTGGGGTTCCAAAAGTGGGGATTATCTGCATTAACAAGTCTCTCCTTTTGAAGTGGGAAAGACTAAATGTCATTCAGACATCATCCACACCACAACTAAACAAAATCTCTTACCTTTCATAGGCACTATGAAAACAGTATAACTTCCATCAGGTTCCTGGTAAAATTGGTCAGGGAAAACTTTCTGCACCTACCTTGGAATGGTCTATAAAGAATTCTTATGACAAATAACAAATCTCTTTAATATGCTTTGAATAATTTCACCTTTTTGATAGGCATATCAAAAAGACATAGTAAGAGTCTAGGGTCTTTATTTTTATTTTTAATTCTGAGCTGGGGATGTGTTTATTGATATTTATATGTGTGTGTGTAAGAGAGAGGGTGGGGGGAGGGAGAGAGAGAGAGACTGGGAGAGAAAGCTATAGACCAATCTGGATGCCATGGCCCTGGGAATTCCTGAATATGTGTTAGCTGTGGTGGTAGCCACAGCACTTACTGAAAAGGCTCAAAGCCCTCATAGTGGCTCACTTGATTTATTTGAGTATTCCATATGTGGTGGTAGTTGTCTTACAGGTGCATAAGACTGAGTTAGCATTTGTTTGGTGCACTGTCAGACTGGCTATGAACAAATATTATTATCCAGTCCTAATAGTGTGTTTGGAAGATGCAATTTCCTAAACATTTCAAACAAATAGATTATCATAATTGTACAACAGTAATATGAGAAAATACTAGACCCCAGTCTGACTTATTTGATAATGCCTTTCAAAATGCAGATTTCATGTTTACTGATGGGTCATGTACTCTAGCGAGAGAGAGAGAGAGAGAGAGAGAGAGAGAGAGAGAGAGAGAGAGAGAGAGAGAGAGAGAGAGAGAGACATAGATGAGAGAGAGAGACATAGATGAGAGAGAAACATTGATCAGTTGCCTTCCATATGGGCCCCCCTGACCAGTGATTGAACCAGCAACCTTTTGGTGCACAGGATGATGCTCCAACCAACTAAACGACCTGGCCAGGGCAAGAATCTAGGACCTTTAAAAAAATTGCTCTTTTACTTAGATGATTTTGTTGACAATGTAACAATAAACTAATCAAGCAATTATGACGGTGGTATAGGAATTTTTTTGTTAGGTAATTCCTATAGTCCAGTTGAACTTCTTTTAGCTCCCTTTTCAAAATATTTGTTCATTTCCCTCTGTGAAGCTTAGTTTTGAAAATGGACAAAGGTTTTCCATAATAAAAGTGGGGCTTCTGCCCTGGCCCAGTAGCTCAGTTGGTTAGAGCATCCTCCCAATATGACAAGGTTGTGGGTTTGATCCCCGGTCAGGGCACATACAAGAATCAACCAATGAATGCATCAGTAAATGGAACAACAAACCTCTCTCTCTCTCTCTCTCTCTCTCTCTCTCTCTCTCTCTCTCTCTCTCTCTCTCTCTCTCTCTCTCTCTCTCTCTCTGTCTCTCTCTCCTTAAAAATAATTTAAAAAGTGGAGTTTCTAAGTTTGGAGTCTGTCATGTTTTAACTGTGGCTTTTGCAGATCTTTCAGCAAAATCATTGCCTTTAGAAATTTTGGGATTTCCTGTGTGAGCTCTACAATGACTCACTGATAATCCAAGTCAGCTGTCATAAAGCCTTTAACAAATCAGCTTTGAATTCTCCATGGGAAGTTTTAATTTTCACGGAAGTCAAGAATCCCCTTTCTAAATTTCACTTGTTCCATAACAGACATCAAACCATATTTACCATTGGTATATATATTTGCTTTTAAGTTCAGAATCAAGAATTTTAGCTCTATAAACTGCTATTAACTTATTTGTTTAGAAAAACATAAGCTTCTGAGATTTCATAATAAGTCACCACAGCATAGAAAGCCTCAAGTTGGCCACTTTTGTCCCAAGTACATGATTCATCAGTAAACATTATGAAATCTGCATTTTGAAAAGCATTATCAAGTAAGTCAGACTGGGGTCTAGTATTTTCTCCTATTACTGTTGTATAATTACGATCATCTGTTTGAAATCTGGTAAAGGAGTAGCAGGTTTAGGAAATTGCATCTTCCAAGCACACTATTAGGACTGGATAATAATATTTGTTCATAGCCAGTCTGACAGTGCACCAAACAAATGCTAACGCAGTCTTATGCACCTGTAAGATAACTACCACCACATATGGAATACTCAAATAAATCAAGTGAGCCACTATAAGGGCTTTGAACCTTTTCAGTAAGTGCCGTGGCTACCACCACAGCTAATGGATATTCAGGAATTCCCAGGGCCATGGCATCCAGATTGGTCTATAATCTAATCCCAACTTTAGAGTTAGAATTTTAATAACAGCATCTTTATTTTCAGGACAAAAAAAATGGAAAGGTTTTGCAAAGTTGGAATTCCCAAAGCTGTGGGAGAGACTATAGTCAATTTAAATTGTTCAAATGTCTCCTGAGATTCTAGAGACAAAACCAGAAGATCCAGAGAATTAACATGCAATTGGCATTGTCAGAGGGTTTTCCTGCTCTGTAAAAGCATAATTGGTTCCTATATTATAAAACTTTGTAGCCTTTACCTAACAACACATACCTAAAATAGTTCTCAGTTTGGCACTATTGCAATTTTTCTAGTGAAATCTTAAACCTCTGTGAAGCCAAAGTACCAGTTTTGCATTACTCTTTAGTTTCTGAAACAACCAGAAAATCATCTTTATATTGAATAATTATAGATCCTCCTGGTGGAAGAAATTTCTGTTTTCCTGTGACTATAGAAAACAGTAGCAGACTCCCAAAACCCTTTTGGAATCCTTTAACATCATAGGACTTAGTTATGACTCCTACCATAAATAAAAGCAAACCAAAGTATAGACTCATCCATTAGAGGAAAAGAAAAAAGAAAAAAGAAAAACCAGAATATAGATCAACTGCAGTGAAAATTTTGTAGATGATGATACTGAAGCCAGAATAGTTGCAGGGTTAGGAACAGAAGATTTATTTACTTTATGATGTTGTACAAATTTATATAGTAGTCAACCACCTGTATCAAATTTATCTTCTTTACTAAAATTATAGGAGTTATTACAGGATGAGTACACTTTAAAATTTCCCTGCCTTTTTTACTGCTAATTTTGTATGACTAGTTTATTCCTTCAAATTGAGCTCTAAAGAAAAGATATTGTTTTACACATGGCCATGGATTATTTTTTTCTTGTGAACTATTCTTACTGGTTCTTTATTTCAAATCAAATCAGTACCATTATTCTCAAATAACAGCACAAGCAATGTGTCAATTTGTTTAAGCCCTGGCTTTTGGTAACCAAATTATATTCCTTTTTTTTCCCCAAGAGAAACCATCAAACACTCCATTTGGAGTATAGAATATGGTAACCCTTAATTTATACAGCAGGTCTCTCCACAATAGGTTTACAGGATAACTGGGAGAAAGTAAGAAAGCATGTTCCTCAGTTAGAGGAACAATCTGTATAGGAACAACTGAGGAAAAAGAACAGAAGTGTTGAGAAGAAAACATTTCTTCTTCTATTTTTCTAGATTCTTCTGGCTGATCTAATAATTAAATTGACATGAGACCAATTAATAGGAGAAAAAAATGAATTATGTATGTATGGGGCCCCCTGGGAATATCAGACCACAGTCAGTCAGGCAATTCAGGCTTATGTTACAATGAGCTAAGGAGAAGGGGTTAAGGGTCTGGGACTTCAAGCAGGAGGAAGACAATTTATAGGAAGATGGGAAAAGCAAATGTTTGGTGAACAAATGTTTGTCATGCCATGCAGAGACAATGGAACACAGAGAGGATTTTGAACAAACAGGCCCTGCCAAGCTTCTCCCACCCACCTCTGCTGACCACACCTAACCAATATTCTTTGTAGTTGTCTCTTGTGATAGAGGGTTTGGTCCAGGAAGAGAACTATCTAAATTATTTTAGGCAGTTAAAGGAGGGGAAGAAAGCTCTTCCTGAGTCTGCAGGGTCTCAATTGTCTTCAGCTCAAAATAATTGCATGCCGAAGTGCACATCCTGGGGAGACTTGTTCTGAACCCTTTCATAAGGCTAACACAAAATGTCAACAACCTGTATTGATCGATCACTAAATGCAAAATGAGAAAATTTCATGTTCCTTGCAGAATAAATAGCACTAGTATGTACCAGAAAAGGCAAGGCGAGATTAGCTTGAGGGAAAATTATTGAAGCATATGGTTCCCCTTTGATAAGGGACTCTTAGAGGTGAATTCCAGGGCTGAGACATGAAGTGGATTCAGGCTAGGACCTGAGGCATACATATATACACACACACATACATACACACAGGGAAATCTACTAATGGAGGGAACTACCCATCTAAACAATTGTTGCCTCCGTCTTCCTAGGAATGTAGATTTAATGTAGGGGAAGATAAAGAGATCCAGAAAGAACTGGGACAAGAAAAGAGGGTGGTTCTGTGAAAGAGAAATGATTTTAATTCTTGCTTTTTCCTTTTCCATTTTTCTCAGTCTTTTCTTCTGGTTATCAAATCATTTTTTTTTTTTTTACTTTCTCCTTAGAATGATAGTCATACATAATGCCTGTCTCATATTATTGGAATGAGGTAGTTCTAAAATCCCCATAAATACGTTAATGTCTCCAAATAAAAGAAATAGTCCTCAGGCTACTGTAAGACAGAATTCTCATATGTATACCTATTCCAAATGTGACAGAGAGATATTAGCAATTTAAGAGAGAGTGTTGCAGGCAACATTTCTGGCTTCCCATATTTTTCTACTATTAAAGTTAATGTTAATCTGACAGAATTTTAGAACTGGTATCACCTATGCTTACTCAATAATAAAATCTTGAATTTGGAGAGGGTAGTTCATTTGTCTAGGGCTAGTATTCCAAAAGAATAGAGAGCAAGAAAGAAGAATTTTTATAATTTATTATTTATTACCTGATCATTGTGTGGCCACAGACCTTAAGCTGATCCATTCAATTTAGCAAATGCCAGATGGATGCTATCCTCACTGCCAAATTGTTGGGGAAATATAATTAAACAAAAATTTCCTGCCAACCCAATAAAACCTCTCCATAAAATGTAGAAAAGAATAAAATAGTCTTATTATTGAATAAGCATTAAACCAGACTGAGATGTGCATTATAGGCCATCTGCAAAAGAGAATACAGACAAAAATAATTCATACCCTTTTATATACATGTTAACCTATTAACATGTATATGTTTTATATATGTTAATTTACTATGTATACATTAATTGTATCTATCCAGAGGAAAAAGAAAATTTCTCATCTTTTTTTACATGCCAGAAGTTACATGTTGGAACTAAATTCCCATAGACAGGGAGACAGGGCACCATCCCTCTTGGTGTTTACTTTTTAAAGAGATGACTCCTTGGTCTACATAAACAACAAACATTCCTGGGAGGCAAAACTGCAAGAGGTGTATTTAGCTTTCAAAAAGGTTTACATACCTTTCAAAGAGGCTGAACTAGCATTTATAATCACACGTTTTCTGACGGAAATGCTAAAAGAAAAGTGGGAAGAGGAAAGTGATTTTCTGCATTAGGGAAAAATTTAAATTGACTTCTTTAGATTTTTACTTACCCTTACACTGGCAAAGAAAGGTCAAAGTTACAGTCCTGGAGGGCCTCACATAATACATTACCTAGATAGGGAATAAGAAAAGGCCTTAGTAAGTATATCTAGAATATGAAGTGAGCACTGGTTCTCAGATGTTAAAAACAAGACAACAAAATGGAGTTACTTGTGCTAAGCCTTGTGTCACCAAAACAAGACTTAATCACAGTTTTGGCTTTCCAAAAAGTGGAATTTTAAATCCGCCAATCAGGAATAGCCTGATAGTATTAGTTAGGTAAACTGTCTGATAGGCCCTTGCTATCTCCTAAAGGAAAGTAACCTTGAAATAACCAATCTACTTTTATGTCTGGTGTAACTTCTTTGTTCCTTCTCCCCTCTACCTATAGAAGTCTTTCTTTCTTTCTTTCTTTCTTTTTTTTTTAAGCCCCTTGGAGCTCTTTTTTATCTGCAAGATTGAATGCTGCCTTATTCAAATTGATTTTTACTCATATAAACAAAATTTTCAATATGCCTCATTTTATTTTTTTTTAACACAGCAAAGAGGCAGTACCCCATTATAACTGAGGCATAAGTTAGGGTTGGAGTAGCAAGAGGGATTTGATGCTGGGTTTGACAGACTTGGGCTAGAGCTGCTTAAATACTTCCGGTTTGTGTGGCTTCTAGAATCCAGGGCAGGACTCAGCCTCCAGATAGTCAAAAAGCTATTTGAGCCTTGATACAAGAACATTAAAAGTTACAGAAAGATAGATTTGTATACAAAGGCCATTTTGTTTTTTACAACTATGTTGAAATTTACTCCTTTTACCCAGGTTAACAAAATATATCACAAGGAAAACTAAGTATTAGGTTTAATAAAAACTGTACTTTTGAAGGTAGAACACAATTTTTTTTTTAGGAAATAATATTGCAAATGGTCACATCTGGGTCAATTTACCACACTAGAAGGACAAAATCTTAGAGGATAGCTATGCTCAACTGAGCCACTTATCTGCATTATAGAAAGGTTCCCTGAAATTATTCT
Organism: Furipterus horrens; assembly: GCF_987537825.1. NCBI lineage: Eukaryota > Metazoa > Chordata > Mammalia > Chiroptera > Furipteridae > Furipterus > Furipterus horrens. The sequence continues at coordinate 38,171,803 of NW_028327187.1, read as the reverse complement.
CAAGATTGATGTTTAAAACCACTTTAAGAGACAAGACTTTGTGTTTTATAGTGACCTCTGTAGAGGTGCTTTTCTTCCCCCCAAAATCAAAGCTTATTAAAAGTTTGACAGTACTTACTTTTTTTTCTCATCATGCCTTGTGTTCAAAATAATATTATCATTGGTGATATGGGTGCAGGACACATACCATGGCTCACTTCTCCTTGTTATATAAATGGAGGGTTCAGAGTTCCCTCATCTTCAGTGACTGGGATAAAGAGTGAGAACTGCCATCGTGAGAAGGATGTGTATTTACAAATGAACTATCCTGTTGAGGTAGAGCAGGTCCTGGAGGAAGATATTTCATATAAGGTGCCATCTGAAGAATAATACTGTACGTCTATGGAGAGGGTGGTAGGATAGAAATTATTGGTGAACCTGAAGGCTGTCTCTGAATCAAGTGAGAAGTATCTGCAGCCTGGAAAGGATGTGGCATTTGATGGCTTACTGGATGCGAAGGAGATAGTGTGGTACAGAATGCTGTTCTGGAGACATAATATGACAAGAGTTCAATACCGCTGGAGGCAGAAGTGGTAGTGCTCGCCTGAATTTGACTAATTCTGAACAGGGAGTTACTAAATTGCTGTTTTCTTGTTGAAACAGTTTTCCTGACTTAGAAAAGGAGGTAGAGGTGAAGCCGCAGACAATTAATTCTAGCAGAGGAGCATGAATATCTTTCTGTGGCAGATTACACAACTCTGTGGCACATGTTGCAAAGCAGGTGATAGTATAAGGTACTACTGTCTGTCAGCATTATAAAACAGAGACTTTAGTTTGTGGTGGGGCAGTGTGCAGAACAAACTTTTTTTTAACAATTTTTTTTTTTTTTTTGTTAATAGGCTAAGCCAGCTTTCTTTTCAGAATCAAAATGCAAAACAAATGGAAAAAATAGTGGTATTTAACCTTCACAGGTTTGAGCCTCCACAAATAATGCAAATAAGTTTTACATTTTTAACAGGCCTTCTACACATGCTCCATCTTCTCTATCCAGGTTCCAGTTTTATCTTCCAGAATGAACATTTTCAACTTAAGTGTAGGCAACAAGATTTTAAGCTCTCATATGGCGGAAGCTGATATGAGCCTGTAAGTCTCTTTGAGACAAATACGTTCTCTTACATTCTGGAACACTGTTACACATGAAGAGAAAACCTCGTGAGTGTATCTCAATTCGCTCCACACATTTACCACAGTGTGGACACACCCTCTCACCTTCTTTTCTGTAGGAAAGAGCACACTTACAGCAAAAAGCATGCTTGCACGGAATCATCCGCCCATAGATTCTAATGGGTAAGTTGCAATTTTCACAGAAATGAACTGCAGTATTATCCTTTTCACCTAAGATGTTTATTTTATAGTCACTCAGAAGATCTTGAGGAGATGTTTGGTCATATCTACCCGCAGTGGCGTTGTAATGTTCTTCCTCACGGTAACGAAAGCCTTCGTCGGCACCCTCCATGATTCGGCTCGCAGGGTACACTGGGAGCGGAAGTGAACCTCACTGATGCAGGGAGTGAGTGCATGTGCCCTACCTACCCTGTGTGCCCCAGGAGGCGGAAGGGGGCGTGTCTTGCTCCAGCTTTCATGTCTTCTTAACTAGCCCTGTAACAGTGAGTACCTCAGGCAGAAGGAGAAAGAGCAAGGAGATCGATCACGAGTTGCAGTGTTGAGATAGATGGCTTAGGCTGCTCTACTTATGCTTAAAAGAAAAGTAACCTTTAACTGGAAAGAGACTAATCCAGAATGGGCTCGGCAGAGAGAGTATGCAGGAGCAGTAGTACTTAAAGCATAAGCTCCGGTCAGGTAAGGCAGCCAGCCTACCCTTGAAAGTTTTTTTTTAGACATGACATTTTATTTTTTATTACAAGGTTTTGGAAAGTATGATTTCATGGGACATATGAAGATAGAAATACAATATCAATATCATTACTCAGCGATTGCAATGCTAATATTTTTATATACTTTTCTCTATAAAGATATATGTACCACATAAATGTTTTCCCATATATGGATAAGTTTATGCATTTGAACAATGTAATATGTTGCTTTTTTGAGGTTAAAGCCCACCCATTATATGAAATGTTGAAATAGAGACTGGGATAGCTTTTTGTCAGAGATAGTGTAGATCCAGCTTCTCAAACTTTTCTGCCAAAGTACCTCAATTGTAGAGAAGAGTAAACTTTACCATAACTGTGAGTGAGGGGAAAACGTCCAAGTACCTCTGAAAGCAAGATATTTCTTTGAATATTGTATTTTACCTTAAAATTATACAAATATAATGCCTTCCTTCAGAACGTTCATTTTAATAAAAATATTGCTTTTAATCACTTAGTTAAATTACTCTAATCTCTCCCTGCCTTTAAAGTCTGTAACAGTGAAATCCCAGGAAGCTACACCAGAATATATGCCAAATCCTGTAGCACACTGCTGTTATATCCCCTCAATGTTGGTACACCAGTCTGTGATATACTGCATAGAGTAACTCCTTTTTTGAGTACAAGGTAATCCATTAGAACTTAGAAATACATTTTCTGTAGACTCCTTTATAATGGTATTTGTCTACAAGGGTATTTATCTGTGAATAAAAGTTCAAAGTAAAACACCCCAACAAATTAGGGAAGTGATTAGTCGCATTCTAAATATTTTTCCATATCCCCAAAATTCTCATTTTGATTATTTAAATATTACATCCTCTTACTATATCTGGTGTGTACTATAGAGCATTACCCTGGCTGGTTTGGCTCAGTGGATTGAGCGCCGGCCTGCGAGCTAAGTGTCGCTGGTTCGATTTTCCAGTCAGGGCACATCAGAGAAGGAAAACTCTGACTCCAAAAAACCTCCACTGCCTTGCGGCATACCTCTTCAGGGGAAAGGCTAAGGGAGTAAACCCCGACAGAAAATCCGGAGCCGGAGTCCCTAAGGCGGTTTGACGTTGTAGTCAACACCGGCAACTCCTGCGGCGCACCTGAAACCAAGCTGTATTGACTCCGTCTTTCCCTTGGACCCTTCAGCTGCGAAGAGAGGGGGGGTCTGCTGCATGGGCAACAGCAGACCCTCCATATCACCCTGCCCAGGCTCTGTAGCTTCAGCTTCACTGGAGAGGACACTCCAGCGTCATCGCAAGATGTCGATTCAACACGGGAGGAGACAGATACCGTGTCACTCCCGAGTCGGACTGCACAGCCATTCTCGGCGGTGCAGATAGACTCTTAAGAAGCTACACCATCGTCTCTCGAGACGGACTGCTGCCGCCGCCGACGACTATAGAGCATTAACAACTTGGAGGAAAGATCTAAGGAAAATAAAAAACTTAAGGGCACTTCCGGCCAAGATGGAGGCTTAGACGGACACGCTCGGTCTCCCTCTACAACTAGAGAGGAATACAACTACTTCAAAACAAAAGATAACTAGAAATCCCAGAAAATAAAACTATACGGAAGCCCAACGTATGAAGTTATAAACCAGCGGTGCCCTTTGGGCAGGTAGGAAGAGCGAAAGGGGGCGGTGCTGTTTGCGGTCACACCAGGGACAGCGACAGGGAGAACAATCCCAGCAGCAGGGAGAACAATCCCAGCGGCAGGGAGAACAATCCCAGCGGCAGGGAGAACAATCCCGGCTGCAGTCGAACCCCCGGCAGCTTGCAACCCCAACGCTGGGGAAAGCAGCCACCACATCGCCTTGAACAGTCAGGCCCAAGAGGGCGGGAGGATGGATCCTGGTCTCCTAACGGAATAACTGCAGGAATCCGTCTTGGACCCCCGCCCCGACAGAAAGCGCCACGGGGCTGCGAAATAGGTTGCAGATAGGCGCCGGTCGCTGGGTTGTGACGACAAAGCACCACAGCGCGGCGAGAAAGGTTGCTGGACCACCGCCGGTCGCTGGGTTGTGATGACAAAGGGCCACAGAGCGGCAAAAAAGGTTGCAGATCGCCGCCGGTTGCTGGGTCATGACGAGTACACAGGCACTGCCCCCTATAACTGGCCCAAGAAAACAAAACGCATCTGTCAAAATGAGGCAGACAACTATAGAAATCCCGGTGGCGCAGCTCACCAGGCAACAGATGAAGAATCTGACAGATGAACAAATAAGAAACCTGTCAGAGGCTCAGTTCAGGGCCATTGTTATCAGGTGGCTTACAGAATTAACAAAAGATCTGGAAAAAGATGAGAAAGAATCGAAAAACACTCATACTGAAAGGAACAAAACCACATACGAGACAGATGGTGAGGAAAAAAAATCCAGAGTTGATATCAACAAACCAGAACATAGAGAAGGAACAAACAGTCAACCAGTGCAGAGAGAGGAAATGGGAAGCAAGGATGAGAGGATCAGAAACCTCTGGGACAGCTATAAAAGGCCCAACATAAGAATCATTGGTTTGCCAGAAGGCGAAGAGGATGAACTAGAAATTGAAAAATTGAGTGAAAATATAATAAAGCAGAACTTCCCAAACTTGGGGAAGGAAATAGACTTACAGGTCCAGGAAGCACAGAGAGTTCCAAAAAAACTGGACCCAGGGAGAACCACTCCAAGACACATTATAATCAAAATGTCAAAAGTTAAAGATAAAGAGAGAATCTTAAAAGCAGCAAGAGAGAAGAAAAGAATCATGTACAAAGGGGTCCCAATTAGACTATCAGCTGACTTCTCAAGGGAGACCCTGCAGGCAAGAAGGGACTGGCAAGAAATATTCAAGGTAATGAAAAGCAAAAACCTACAACCACGAATACTCTATCCAGCAAAATTGTTATTCAGAATAGAAGGGCAGAGAAAGTTTCCAGGACAAAACAAAACTGAAAGAGTTCATTAGATCCAAACCACTGTTATATGAGATGTTAAAGGGACTGGTTTAGAAAAAGGAGGATCAAAACTATGAACATTAAAATGAAAACTGCATCACAAGAAACAACAGAAGCTAGGGAATTGAAACAAAGGCAAACTAAACATGCAATGAGAGTGGAAAAAGAACTATAGGTATGGGGAACATATCGGGGGGAGGTCAACAGGGAGGGGGAACGGGGAGAGGGAGGGAGATGATATAGGGATTGGGGATCATGGTAGGAGGGAATGGAATAGACAGAGAGAGGTTGAGAAGAACTATATGCACAACTAATGGACATGGTCTAAAAGGGGGGGACAACTGGAGGGAGGGGGGCCACCGGGTGGAGGGGAGCAGAGGGAAGGGAAATTGGGACAAATGTAACATTATAATCAATAAAACACATTAAAAAAAAACTTAAGGGCAAATAATGTGATGATCACTCAAAGATAAATATGAAACATTACAATTATCATCTTCATTTATGGAAAATATAAGGCTGGATTTACAGAAATGCCATTTGTACCCACCTTTTGGTAACCACTTATGTCTATTGTAAAGTGACGTTCACTCTTCCTGTGATAGCTTCATTCCATCCTGTCCAGAATAAGCGTTCTGATTCACATTTGCAAATCAACATTGCAAAGAAACTGATGAACTACCATGACCAAATTGTGCCAAATACATGATGAAAAAATAATTAAAGAATAGGCCAGAGCAGAAAATTGTCCTCATTAAGCAGATCAGTGGGGAACACAGTTTTCATTGAGTTAGATCTGACACTTGTTTTTGACTAACTTTTGGCATCTGAATCCAAAAATGACCCCAGTTTTTCTCTCTCACATCAACTTTTTAAGGTACAGGATACCTTCAATTTGTCCCAATAATCATACAAAATGTACATACAAAGGAAAATAAAGGAAAAAATTACCTGAATATACTGTTCATTTAGAGTGATTTTATTCACAGAAAGGATATATATTGCTACTGTAAGTCAAATTGTGTACAAAGTAGTAAAGTTCTGCTACCAAACATATATATTAAGGTATTTTATCTTTTAAAATGACAGGCTAGGAAACGCCAAAATGAGGTACTTGAAACAGTCTCCTTCAGTTGGCAAAGTTTTAACAAATTGCTTCACGAGACTCACTTTTATGTGCAGAGGTGGGACTATAATGTTTTTTCTGTCAACAAGTGGTTAATACGGAATGTTTGGATCACCAGGTTTGAGGTCAGATACTGGAGGCCAATTTGACTCCACCCAATGCTTCTCTTGAGCTCTGCTGGCCCACATTCACAGAAAACAGGGATACACACTTTGTGTATCTGCATTGCTGACCAAGAAGGAAGCAGATCATTTTAAGGTCAACAAAGATGATGCAATTGTGCTTGTGATATTGCAACAGATCAATGACTGTCTTTATGTCTTCATATTCTTCACAAAAACAAATTGAATGGCCAATTGGGAATGCACCAAATAAATTGCCATTGTGGAGGAGGACACACTTCAAGCTCTGCTTTGAGCTATTGATGAACAGTCATCATTTAGTTGTGGTAGAAATTGGAATTCCCAATTCCTCCATTAAACCATGTATGTTAATGACAATACACAAAGCCACCATCACTTTGAAAATACTGCAGAAATGCACTTTCTCTTGATCGAAAGTAGGATAACTTCGCTCCTTTTTCGAGCAAGTTTTTCTCATGCAGTCTTGATGCTAGGAGTTGTGAAGCCTTTTTGGATAGTCCCAAATCTCATGTCAAGTCATTCAACTCATGCTGATCAAATCCTTTACGAACTGAGACATCTTCAACTTCAAATTCTTCATTGTTGCTGTCACTTAGTTTTTCACCATACTCCTTTTTTTCTACAGAGGGTAGTTCAATGAAAACTGGCACTGGTATTTAAGCTGAAAGAGGCACTGGACATATAGCTGATGGTAGACTAGGATACTCTAATTTACATTTATTTTTCTTGTTCTGATGTTTTCACTATACAAAAGTAACAGTCACTTGAATGATCTCTGGGCTCTCGCCAAACGACAGGTATACCAAATGGCAATTTATCATATGTTCCCTTCATCCACATCCATAAACTCTGGACACATTGCTTGCACACCTTGAGAGGGGCCCAAGACTTATCTTGATCACCAAGTTGTACTTTAAAATATGCAAAATAGGTTTGCCTGACAAATGTGCTGATGTTTGTTCTTTCACTGGGAATGGTAAACTGCCACAGATATAACTGGCACTTACAAGAAAAAGAAGAGGCAGACATGATCTGAAGGAAAGGAAATAAGTATGTATGTAAATTAAAAAATTAATTCTGCTAACTCCTTGTATACAGACAATAACTCAGACTATCCCCCACCCCTTCCCACTTGAGAGAGGTTTGTTCTCAGCCAATAGGAGAACACTAGTGCTTCAGTTGATCTGGGCTCGATCCAGCCTAGAGTGGTCACATTAAGATAAGCTGTACAGAAAAAACTTGACATAATAGAGGAAAACTAATTGCGGTTTTGAAATCAGCATGCCTATTTAAGTCTAAAACAGCTGAAAAATTGAACTCAACAGGAATTATATTAAAAATTGTTCCCCTGGGCTATTTATGTGCAGTGGGAAAAAGGTGTCCCTATATTATAACATATAAAATGAGTTGCTGATCAATTAATGAAGACTATATTTGAAAGGCCAAACTTAAAAAAAAAAAACTGTAAGGGATAATGTACTTTGTGATATCAGGGTAGGGAAAACATTTTCAGCATATCAGAAAAGCAACAGTCACAAAGAAAATAATTGATAAATCTGATACATAAAAATTGAGAACTTCTGTTTATCACAAGACACCGTAAAGAAACAAGCTCAGAGAACTGCATATAATTGGGAAAAAAAATCACATCAGGTATATATAAAGAACTCCTGCAAATCAATAAGAGAAAATACAAACTGCTTAACAAAAACATTGTTCAATAATATGAACAGGTATTTGACAAAAGAGAAACTATAAACAGCCTATAAATCATGGAAAGCTGCTCAAGGTCACTTGTAATCTGAGAAACACAAAATCAAAACATAATGCTATGAGTTTCACGACCACCAAATTTGTAATACATTAAAAATCTGTTAATAAGTGTTAGTAAATATGAGGAGCAACAAAAAGTTATATATTCTGCTGATAAATAAGTATGAATACTTTGAAAAAGTTGAATATGCTCATTTCTCTGATCCAGAACTGCTACTGATTTACATTTACCCTAGAGAAATTCTTGAACATATACATGAGACATATACAAGAATGTTTCATAGCAGCACTTGCAATCGCAAAATCTGAGAACAAACCAAATATTCATCAATAGGAAAATGTTTAAATTATAATATATTCACACAATGGAATACAGTACTGAAAATGAATAAAATACATGAGTTAATATGAAAGCATGTCAGAAGTATAATCCTAAGGGAATAAAGAAAATCACAGTGTTATTCACATATAGTGAAAACATGTAAAAGAAAACAATATTTTGTATAAAATATATACATATGTAATTTTTAAAACTGAAAATAGCTGGAGGATGATGCACACACAATTCAATATAATGTTTTCCTCTCATGAAGATGGTAATGAGTAAGGGGTGCAGCAGTGTTTTCAAATGTACTGATATATGAGTGGAAAATATATAGGTGGTAGATATATAAGTGGTCATCTATTATTTTGAATACATGATATAGTTCATTATAAATATTTTATATCAGTTCAGAACATATGTATCTGAGGCGTGGTAGATAATTGTGCTCCACTGAGCTTCCTAAAAGATGACTGTAGGAGAGTGTTAAAGGGGTATCAGAGTTGTGTAAATGTTGAGGAGATATGACTCTGGCCTCCCCTCCAACTTCACTCAGAGCAGCTGCCTCCACCATTATGAATATGAAGAAGGTTTGAAAACCACTTCATTTCAAGAAAAAATGTTTTTCAGAAAGAAGTGTGTACACTGAGTCACAAGGACCCCTTGCACACTTATGTCGTCGTCGTCGGCAGCCGTCCGTCTCGAGAGACGATGGTGTAGCTTCTTAAGAGTCTATCTGCACCGCCGAGAATGGCTGTGCAGTCCGACTCGGGAGTGACACGGTATCTGTCTCCTCCCGTGTTGAATCGACATCTTGTGATGACGCTGAAGCTACAGAGCCTGGGCAGGGTGATATGGAGGGTCTGCTGTTGCCCATGCAGCAGACCCCCCCTCTCTTCGCAGCTGAAGGGTCCAAGGGAAAGACGGAGTCAATACAGCTTGGCTTCAGGTGCGCCGCAGGAGTTGCCGGTGTTGACTACAACGTCAAACCGCCTTAGGGACTCCGGCTCCGGATTTTCTGTCGGGGTTTACTCCCTTAGCCTTTCCCCTGAAGAGGTATGCCGCAAGGCAGCGGAGGTTTTTTTGGAATCAGAGTTTTCCTTCTCTGGCACACTTATGTATTAGTATGCTATTAGCTATTTGATAGAAGGCCAAAGAAAACAAAAGCTTAAGTATCAGTAGCAATTGCTCACAAACAACAAATTCAAAATGATATTATAGGTCAGGATGAGAAAACTCGCATCTACTTACATGCAACTTTATAGGAATTCAACAATAATTAAATGAATAAAGAGAAGTAATTTTTCCCTAACCCTTTGAACCACCTGTAAGTTTCATAATCATTTCCAACATTGTATTCTTTTTAACTCTACCTCTGCTGCTCACTCATTCTCTCTGATAAAATGCTCCATGTGGCTATATATTCTTTCTTTTATAAAGCATGACAGCAAATGTGAAAACTTATCAACCCCCCACTATTTCAGAGTCTCTCCAAATCCCCAGCATCAATCATGGAGTATTATTGCAAAAATGTTCTGATCCAGTTGTATGCTTCAGCAATTCCAATAGCTAAATTGAGATCATCAAAAATGCTTTTATGATTTTAATTTATTTTTCTTTGTAGCACTTTCTACCTGGGACAACATCCCTGCTGACTTTATCTTTTTGTTTGGTGAAGGTCAGCTTTGACTGTATCTTGGCATTTCAGCGAAGATGGATAACACTGGGGAAAAAATTTAACACAATTCCTGTTGAGTTTGATTTTTCAGCTGTTTTAGACTTAAATAGGCATGCTGATTTCAAAACTACAGTTAGTTTTCTTCTATCACGTCAAGTTTTTCTCTACAGCTTATCTTAATGAGACCACTCTAGGCTGGATTGAGCCTGGATCGAGGGAAGCACTAGTGCTTTCCTATTGGCTGAGAACAAACCTCTCTCAAGTGGGAAGGGGTGGAGGATGACTTTGGAGACCAGCGACAGGTTCATACTTGTCTAGGCTATTCAGTTACACATGACACAGTGTGGTGAGAGGTTTTGTGCTGCTCTATATAGTGAATCATATCCAAAGTGTAGTTCAAGTTCTTGTCTATATACAAGGAGATAATAGAATTTATTTTTTATTTACATACATACTTTTTTCCTTTTCTTCAGATTATCTATGCCTCTGCTATTTCTTGTTGTAAGTGCCTAAATAACCCTGATTCATTTTGTTATATCTGTGGCAGTTTCACCATTCCCAGTGAAAGGACAAACATCAGCGCATTTGTCAAGCAAGCCTATTTTGCATATTTTAAAGTAAAACTTAGTGATCAAGATACGTCTTGCGCCCCTCACAAGGCGTGCAAACAGTGTGCCAAGAGTTTACAGATGTGGACAAAGGGACGACGTGGTAAGTTTTCATTTGGTATACCTATGATTTGGCGAGAGCCCAGAGATCATTCAAGTGACTCTTACTTTTGTATAGTGAAAACGTCAGTATATAACAAGAAAAACAAATGTAAAATAGAGTATCCTAGTCTACCATCAGCTATACACCCTGTGCCTCATTCAGCTGAAATCCCAGTGCCAGTTTTCACTGAACTACCCTCTTTAGGAAAAGAGTATGGTGAAGAACTAAATGCCAGCAACAATGAAGAATTTGAAATTGAAGATGACTCAGTTTGTAATGGATTTGATCAGTGTGCGTTGAATGATTTGGCATGAGATTTGGGACTATCCAAAAAGGCTTCAGAACTCCTAGCATCAAGACTGCATGAGAAAAACTTGCTCGAAAAAGGAGCAAAGGTATCCTACTTTTGATCAAGAGACAGTACATTTCTGCAGTACTTTCAAAGTGATGGTGGCTTTGTGTATTGCCATTAACATACATGGTTTAATGGAGGAATTGGGAATTCCAATTTCTACCACAACTAAATGACGACTATTCATCGATAGTTCAAAGCAGAGCTTGAAGTGTGTCCTCCTCCACAATGGCAATTTATTTGATGCATTCCCAATTGGCCATTCAGTTTGTTTTTGTGAAGAATATGAAGACATAAAGACAGTCATTGATCTGTTGTAATATCACAAGCACAATTTCATCATTTTTGTTGACCTTAAAATGACTTGCTTCCTTCTTGTTCAGCAATGGAGATACACAAAGTGTGTATCCCTGTTTTCTGTGAATGTGGGCCAGCAGAGCTCAAGAGAAGCATTGGGTGGAGTCAAATTGGCCTCCAGTATCTGACCTCAAACCTGGTGATCCAAACATTCCATATTAACCACTTGTTGACAGGAAAAACATTATAGTCCCACCTCTGCACATAAAAGTGTATCTCATGAAGCAATTTGTTAAAACTTTGCCAACTGAAGGTGACTGTTTCAAGTATCTCATTTTGGCATTTCCTAGCCTCTCAGTTTAAAAGATAAAATACCTTAATATATATGTTTGGTAGCAGAACTTTACTACTTTGTACACAATTTGACTTACAGTAGCAATATATATCCTTTCTGTGAATAAAATCACTCTAAATGAACAGTATATTCAGGTAGATTTATCTTTATTTTCCTTTGTATGTACATTTTGTATGATTATTGGGACAAATGGAAGGTATCCTGTACCTTAAAAGTTGATATAAGAGAGAGAAACTGGGGTAATTTTTAGAATCAGATGCCAAAAGTTAGTCAAAAACAAGTGTCAGATCTAACTCAATGAAAGCTGTGTTCCCCAGTGCAGTCAGTTATCTCAGAAGTATTTGTTAAGAAGTGTTGGCCCAGGAGATGTTTAAACTGTATCTTTGGTCCTGAAATAAAGCAGGCAGTTAAATAATTTCAAAATGTGCAAAACAGACATTCTCCTTCATTTACCAAGACTACAAGTCACCATTCACATGATCCACAAGCCCTTCATATTAAACAGCCACACAGGTGAGAACCAAATTCAGGTTTCCAACAAAAATGGTAAAGTGTTATTGGCAAAAGCCGCAATTTGCTATGGCAGCTTGTCAGGTAGTATGAAATTAAGTCTCGCTCCCTCTGCAATTCCTGCCTTGACCTTGAACTCTCACATTCTACTTGGATGAGAGCCTAGGTCAGAGGACGTCAAAGCCAACAACCGCTTACTCAACAGGGCATTGTGTCGCTTCAGGTACACGATAATGTCTCCTTGCTTCTCAACAATTTCTTCTAGACTTGAAATAGTCCTGCAAAGAATCAAGATATTAATAGGTTACACATATTCACCAATTCTCACTAGTCTTTTTGCAGATGGGTCCCTACCAGTTGAAAACTGGTGAAAGTACAGCATATTGCATTTGTTACTTTTTTGTAGATATTTATAAGCCAAGGCAATATTCCAAAATGAGATTCTTTCATCTGACTGAAGCACCGTTAAACCTAATTCTAAAAGCACCTATGCAGTCATAATTCCCAAGCAGAATGGCTTCTAGTCTTCTAGGGGTAGGGGTGGGGTGACGGGGGGGTGTAGTACTTAATTCTCTCTCTGAACTGTTTCTTTCCACCCAAAGCTTACCTGAATCCAGTCTCTGAAGTACTATTGCTGGGGTAAGCGTAGACTTTTTCTTCTTCAAGTATATCAGGCTGTGGTTTGGCTTTATTAAATTTTCGAATCTTCACTAAAATAATAAAGTCACTGTCAGGTTATCTAATTATAAAAGTGTTTCTATTTCCATTTATTCAAATTATATTAATTAGTTCTTTTCAAAAATGTTAATATGAATAAAAATGCTTCATAAAGAGAATAAACACGATCACTTATTGATATACTCAAACATTTGAAAGTTACTATGTGCCAAGCCTGAACTAAGCACTGTGAACACAGTGATTATTGTTATTATTGATGATAATAACGGGTATAATTTTTTTGTGGACTGAAAACAGAAGGTAGAGGTGACCTGTTTTGCATGGACCTCATTCAGTTCTCAGAACCACCCCGAGGTGGGTGTTTTTATTACTCCTTATTTTCTGTCGCTGGTTCGATCTTCCAGTCAGGGCACATCAGAGAAGGAAAACTCTGACTCCAAAAAACCTCCGCTGCCTTGCGGCATACCTCCTCAGGGGAAAGGCTAAGGGAGTAAACCCCAACAGAAAATCCGGAGCCGGAGTCCCTAAGGCGGTTTGACGTTGTAGTCAACACCGGCAACTCCTGCGGCGCACCTGAAGCCAAGCTGTATTGACTCGTCTTTCCCTTGGACCCTTCAGCTGCGAAGAGAGGGGGGGTCTGCTGCATGGGCAACAGCAGACCCTCCATATCACCCTGCCCAGGCTCTGTAGCTTCACTGGAGAGGACACTCCAGCGTCATCGCAAGATGTCGATTCAACACGGGAGGAGACAGATACCATGTCACTGCTGAGTCGGACTGCACAGCCATTCTTGGCGGTGCAGATAGACTCTTAAGAAGCTACACCATCGTCTCTTGAGACGGACGGCTGCCGCCGCCGCCGCCGACGATTTGTTAAATAGCCCATTCTTTCCCTTCTGATCTTTAGTGTGTAATTTTGTAATATATCAGGTTTTTATGTATGCACAGGTATGTTTGTAGATTCATTTTTTTTTCTTTTTCTTCTGTGTTGGTTTCAGGTGTACAGCATAGTGCTTAGACAATAGTATACTTTAAAAAGTGTTCCACTTGATATTTCCAGTATCCAAATGACACTCTACATGGTTATTACACTATTAATTACTATATTCCTTATGCTGTACTTTATATTCTCATGACTATTTTTTTAAATAATTTATTTTTTGGTTTTTCAATTACAGTTGTCCCATTTTTCCCCCATTGCTCACCCCACCCAACCCATCCCTTCTCCCACAATCATATTCCTCCCCGTTGTCAAAGTCCATGAGTCATTTATACATGTTCCTTGACTAAACTCTTCCCTTACTTATCCCCCTTCTCTCCCTCCCCCCTCCCCCCTACTGACTACTATTCTACTCTTTGTCCTATTTAGTTCATTTGTGTTGCTCTTTAATTTCCTGTATTAGGTGATATCATATGGTATTTTGCTTTCTTTGCCTGGCTTATTTCACTAAGTATAATTCTCTCTAGTTCCGTCCATGTCGTCGCAAATGGCAGGAGTTCCTTCTTTCTGCTACATAGTATTTCATTGTGTAAATGTACCACAGTTTTTTGATCCACTCATCTACAGATGGGCACTTAGGCTGTTTCCAGCACTTAGCTATTTTAAACAGGACTGCTATGAACATAGGGGTGCATAAGTTCTTTTGAATTAGTGTTTTAGGATTTTTCGGGTATAATCCTAGCAGTGGAATTGCTGGTTGAAAAGGCAGTTCCATTTTTAGTTTTTTTGAGGTAATTCCATACTGTTTTCCATAGTGGCTGCACTAGTCTGCATTCCCACCAACAGCGCAGTAGGGTTCCTGTTTCTCCACATCCTCGCCAGCATTTGTTGTTTGTTGATTTGTTGATGATGGCCATTCTGACTGGTGTAAAGTGGTATCTCATTGTGGTTTTTATTTGCATCTCTCTGATGTCCAATGATGTTGAGCATTTTTTCATGTGCCTGTGGATCTTCTGTATGTCCTCTTCAGAGAAGTGTTTGTTCAGGTCCTTTGCCCATTTTTTAATTGAGTTGTTTGTTTTCTTGATGTTGAGTCGTATAAGCTCTTTATATATTTTGGAGATCAGTGCCCTGTCTGAGATATCATTCGCAAATATGTTTTCCCGTATGGTTGGTTTCCTTTTCATCTTGCTGATGTTTTCTTTTGCTGAGCAGAAACTTTTTAGTTTGATGTAGTCCCATTTGTTTATTTTTTCTTTTATTTCTCTTGCCTTAGGAGATGTATTTGTGAAGATATTGTTACGTGGGATATCTGAAATTTTCCTGCCTATGTTTTCCTCTAGGACTTTTGTGGTGTCACAGCTTACATTTAAGTCTTTAATCCATCTTGAGTTTATTCTAATGTGTGGTGTAAGTTGGTGGTCTAGTTTCATTTATTTGC
This sequence comes from Furipterus horrens, assembly GCF_987537825.1. Classification (NCBI taxonomy): domain Eukaryota; kingdom Metazoa; phylum Chordata; class Mammalia; order Chiroptera; family Furipteridae; genus Furipterus; species Furipterus horrens. Next base: position 38,156,643 of record NW_028327187.1, on the reverse strand, counting down.
ACGTCCCTGTCCAGTTCTCCCAGCACCATTTGTTAAAGAGGCTCTTCTTACTCCATTTTATGTTCCTTCCTCCTTTATCAAATATTAGTTGACCACAGAGGCCTGGGTTTATTTCTGGACTCTCTATTCTGTTCCACTGATCTATATGTCTGTTCTTATGCCAGTACAAGACTGTTTTGATCACAGTGGCTTTGTAGTATTTTTTGATGTCTGGTATTATGATTCCTCCTGCTGTGTTCTTCTGTTTCAAGATTGCTTTTGCTATTCGGGGTCTTTTTTGGTTCCATATGAATTTTTGGAGGATTTGTTCTAGGTCAGTGAAATATGTCATTGGTATTTTAATAGGGATTGCATTGAATCTGCAAATTGCTTTGGGTAGTATGGCCATTCTGATGATGTTGATTCTTCCCATCCAGGAACATGGTATTTGCTTCCATTTATTTGTATCTTCCTTAATTTCTTTCTTCATTGTTACATAATTTTCATTGTACTGGTCTTTTATCTCTTTGGTTAGTTTATTCGTAGGTATTTTATTTTTCTTGTTGCTGTAGTAAATGGTATTTTATTTTTTGCCTCTGTCTCCGATATTTTATTGTTGGTGTACAGAAATGCCTTAGGTTTTTGAATATTTATTTCGTACCCTGCTATTTTGCCAAATTCACTTATTATATCGAGTAGTCTTTTACTAGAGTTTATAGGGTTTTCTAGGTATACTATGATGTCATCTGCAAATAGTGATAGTTTTACTTCTTCTTTCCCAATTTGGATGCCTTTTATTTCTTTTTCTTGTCCGATTTCTGTGGCTAGGACTTCCAACACTATGTTGAATAGGAGTGGAGAGAGTGGACATCTTTGTCTTGTTCCTGACTTCAGAGCGAATGCTTTCAGTTTTTGCCCATTGAGTATGATGTTGGCTTCAGGTTTCTCGTATATGGCCTTTATTATGTTAAGGTATGCTCCCTCTATTCCCGTTTTGCTGAGAGTTTTCATCGTAAATAGGTGTTGTACTTTATCAAATGATTTTTCTGCATCTAATGAAATAATCATGTGGTTTTTGTCTTTCATTTTGTTTATGTGGTGTATTATGTTTATTGATTTGTGAATATTAAACCATCCTTGCATCCCTGGAATGAATTCCACTTGATCGTGGTGTATGATCTTTTTGATGTGTTGCTGGATCCTGTTTGCCAATATTTTGTTGAGGATTTTAGCATCTATGTTAATCAGTGATATTGGCCTATAGATTTCTTTCTTTGTTATGTCTTGACCTGGTTTTGCAATTAGGGTAATACTTGCTTCATAGAAAGAGTTTGGGATTTTTTGGAATAGTTTGAGGAGGGTAGAAGTTAGTTCTTCCCTAAAGGTTTTGTAAAATTCGCCTGTGAAGCCATCTGGTCCAAGGCTTTTGTGTGCCGGGAGATTTTTGATTACGGTTTCAATATCCTTCTTTGTTATCGGTCTGTTGAGACTTTCTACTTTTTGATTCAGTTTTGGAAGGTTAAATGTTTCTAGAAGTTTGTCCATTTCTTCTAGGTTGTCAAACTTCTTGCCATACAGTTGTTTGTAGTAACTTCTTACAATAGTTTGTATTTCTGTGATATCAGTCGTGATTTCTCCTCTTTCATTTCTGATTTTGTTTATTTGGGTCTTCCCTCTTTTTTTCTTGATGAGCCTGGCTAAAGGCATGTCAGTTTTGTTTATTTTTTGAGAGAACTAGCTCCTAGTTTTGTTGGTGTTTTGAATTGCTTGTTTAGTCTGTGTCATTTAATTCTGCTTTGATCTTGATGATTTCCTTCCTTCTTATTGCCCTAGGCTTTGTTTGTTGTTGTCGTTCTAGTTCTTGTACCTTTAAGGTTAGATTTTTCATTTGAGAGTCTTCTATCCTTTTCAGATATGCCTGTATTGCTATGAAATTTTCTCTCAGGACTGCTTTTGCTGTGTCCCATAGGTTTTGGGCTGTTGTGTGTTCATTATCATTAGTTTCCAGAAATTTCTTGATTTCTTCTTTGATGTCATTGTTAACCCATTGATTATTTAATGGCATGTTATTCATCCTCCATGAGTTTGGATGTATTTGATTTTTTTCCTCTGAGGTTGATTTCTAGGTTCAAGGCATTGTGATCTGAAAAGATGCTTGATACGGTTTCAATTTTCTTGAATTTGTTGAGGTTTGTTTTGTGCCCTATCATGTGGTCTATCTTTGAAAATGTCCCATGTGCATTTGAAAAGAATGTGTATTTTGCTTCTTTGGGGTGAAAAGTTCTATATATATCAGTTAAGTCCATGTGGTTTAGTGTGTAGTTCAGTGCCTGTATATCCTTGGTGTTTCTTTGCTTGGATGATCTGTCTATTGTTGATAATGGAGTGTTGAAGTCCCCTACTATGAGTGTGTTGCTGTTAATATTATTCTTGCGGTCTTCTAGTATTTTCTTTATGTATTTGGGTGCTCCTATGTTGGGTGCATATATGTTTATCAGTTTTATATCTTCTTGATGGATTGTTCCCTTAAGTATTATGAAATGTCCTTCTTTGTCTTTTTGTGGCCCTTGCTTTGAAATCCGTTTTTTTCTGATATGAGTACTGCTACCCTAGCTTTTTTTTTCATGTTTGTTTGCTTGGGATACTTTTTTATATCCCTTTACTTTCAGTCTGTGTAAATCTTTTGTTCTGAGGTGTGTTCCTTGTAGACAGCAAATATGTGGGTCCTGTTTTCTGATCCATTCCGTTACCCCATGTCTTTTAATTGGAGCATTTAATCCATTTACATGTAAGGTTATTATTGACATGTATTTATTCATTTCCCTTTGTACCTGTGTTGCTTTCTCTCTCTTTTTTCTCCTTCTCCTTCTTATATCATTTCTTTCAGCATCTCTTGCAATGCTGGCTTTGTGTAAATGTATTCTTTTAGTCTTCCTTTGTTGGGGAAACTCCTTATTTCACCTCCCATTTTGAATGAGAGCCTTGCTGGATAGAATATTCTTGGTTGCAGGCCTTTGTTTTTCATTGCTTGATATATTTTTGACCATTCCCTTCTGGCTTGTAGTGTTTCTGTTGAGAAATCAGTTGATAGCCTTATCAGAGCTCCCTTGTATGTTATTTGCTGTTTTTCTCTTGTTGCTTTTAGGATTTTCTCTTTGTCTTTAAATGTTCCATTTTAATTATGATGTGCCTTGGAGTGGGCCTCTTGGGGTTCCTCTTCATTGGGACTCTCTGTGCTTCTTGACTTGCATGAGTTTTTCTCTCATGAAGTTGGGAAATTTTTCTGTCATTACTTCTTCTATCAGCTTCTCTATCCCTCATTGTTCTTCTTCTCCCTCTTTTATTGCAATGATCTGGATATTATTTTGTCTCATGTTATCCTGTAATTCTTCTTCATACTTTTTCAATCTTTTTTCATTTTGTTGTATTGTCTGGGAATATTTTTCTACATTGTCCTCTAAGTCACTGATTTGATCCTCTGCATTGTTTAGCCTGCTTTTGATGGATTCTACTGTGTTTTTCAGTTCAGAGATTGTATTCTTCATTTCTTCTTGGTTCTTGTTAATAGTTTCTATGTCCTTTTTTATGCTGGTGTAGTTTTTCATAAATTTCCTGTAATTTTATTGGAGCTGTTGATAACTTCCTTGGAGGTTTTCGTAGTCATTTTTGAGGTTTTCGAGTATATTGAGCTTCCTCATCACCATTATTTTGAATTCTATGTCTGACATTTGGGTTATGTTTATTCCATCTACCTCTCTTTCTGGGGATTCCTTTTTCCCTTTCATTGAAAGGTTGTTTCTGCATCTTCCCATGTTGGATTCTTCTTGTTTGTTTTTGTTTTTTGGATTTGTCTGCTTTGACTTCCCGCCTTTGTGGTATGAGATTCTTTATAGGGGATCTGGGGGTTTCAGTGGTGCAGTCTCTTTGATTTCCTGAGCCTGATGTTCTTGGGTTACCCGTTATGTTGTTTGTTTATGCTGTCTGGTTATATTTCAGATGCTCTTTGGTGGGACCTTCCCTCTGGCTAGTTGATTGAGAGTCACTCTGTCCACTTTGTCTTGAGTTCTTTTGTGGAGATGCTGTTAAAAACATAAACACACAGCCCAGGAAGGAAACTCACACCCTGCAATCATTCCAGACTGCAGACGGGTCTCGGGAGCTAGAAAGTGCCGCCTCCTCTTACTCCCCTTACTCCCCCACCATCTTCGAACCCTCTAGAGCTTTCTAATAATCACAAAAGTACCTGGAAATAAGAGCTGTTCTAATAGTAAGATGCTAGATCTTTGGTTGAAGTAGTGGAACTATTTTTTATGAATGTTTTAGATGAAAGTTAATTTTAAAAAGTATCAGATAGTCTCATGGTAACTCAGGAAGAATAATTTGTTTACATTGTATCATAAAAGACAAGTCTGAACTAAGTGCTTGCTTACTTAGTTGTATATAAGGAAAATACAGAAAGTTCTATTTAACATTTTCTGCATGAAGTGCAAACCGTTGGTTGATCAGGAACAAAATTTGGTTAAATGATTATCTAGTCTATATTATAGGGCCACGTTTAAATCAATTGATAGTTTTTTTTAAAGTAATGAATTATCCTGTGTTTACTGAGTGTTCCCTATATGATATAAGAGATGTAGATTATGCCATGACGGCCCTAGTTGATTTTACTATACTTTCACTAGGTTGTGTAGTAGATATTTGCTGTGTTTCCTTCCAGGATCCAGTCTCTTCTTAACAATATTCATATTTTCCTTCTGGTATCCATTCCTTTCTTTCACTGGCGACTTGCTTCAGGCTACCTAATTAGGGGTAAATTTTATATAAATACTCTTTTAAAAAAGATTTTATTTATTTTTAGAGAGAGGTCAAGGGAGGGAGAAAGAGAGGGAAACATCAATGTGTGGTTGGGTGCCTCTTCCATGCCACCAACTGGGGACCGGGCCCACAATCCAAGCATGTACCCTAACTGAGAATCAATTTGGCAACCCTTTGGTTTGCAGGCTGGTGCTCAGTCCACTGAACCACAACAGCCAGGGCTAATCAGGGGTAAATTTTAGTGCTCTTGTTTGGATGGTGGTAAGAAGTTCACTGTGTTCCTCTTGATAGTAACAAGAAAATATGCAGTCTTGATCATGGTTGGCAGCTATATTTTTGCCAGAATGGCAGAGAAGAAAGATATAAACAAATTGATTCCTTGAAGATACTGAATTACTTGGTCGACCAATATCTAGATGATCCAGTTGAGTGAGAAAATAAATCCTCTTTTTGTTTAAGACAGTTTGCATTTTTTTTTAATTCTCTTCAGGATAAAGTCATATCCGATATGTTCATAAATCAATAGAAGAACAATAAATGACAAGATGTAATTAAGTGCTAGATGTGCTAAAGATAGAATACCAGCAACATTAACATAATGGGAAACTTGATAGAAATGCAAATTTTCAGACCCTACCCCAGACTTTGTGACTTAGAAACTCTGCTAGTGGAAACCAGAAGTTTTTGTTTTAACAAGCCCTCCAGGGGATTCTGATACATGCTAAAGTTTCAAAACTGCTACTCCATATAAGTGAAATCATATGGTATTTGTCTTTCTCTGTCTAACTTCTTTCACTTAACGTAATACTCTCTAAGTTCATCTATGTTGTCACAAATGGTAAACTTTTATTCCTTTTTATGGCTAATATTCCATTGTTTATATGTACCATCTCTTTTTTATCCGGTTTTCTACTGACAGGTACTTAGGCTGCTTCCATATCTTGGCTAGTATAAATAATGCTGCAGTTAACATAGGGATGCATATATCTTTTTGAATCAGTGTTTTGGATTTCTTCAGATAAATACCCAGAAGTGGGATTGTTGTGTCATAAGGTAGTTTTATTTTTAACTTTTTGAGGACACTCCATATTATTTTCCATAGTGGCTGCCCCAATCAGCATTCCCACCAACAGTGCATGAAGGTTCCCTTTTCTCCACATCCTCACCAACACTTGTTTTTTGATTTATTGATGATAGCCATTCTGACAGGTGTGATATAATTTTGTTTATATGTAGAATCTAAAAAACAAAGCACAAACTCATAGAAACAGAATGAACTGATGATTGCCAGATGCAAGGGTGGTTGGGGGGCGAGGTGAAAAATGGGAAAGTATTATGAAGTACAAATTGGCAATTACAAAACAGTAACAGGGATGTAAATTAAAGCACAGAGAATATAGTCAATAATGTTGTAATAACTATGTATGGTGCGTGGTGGGTACTAGACTTACGGAGAGGATCACTTCATGTTATATAAATGTCTAACCACTATGCTGTATAATATCAAATAACTGTAATTGAAACATTAAAAACACCCTGAAAAACTACTATCCCAGAAGTTCAGGAAAGGAAGACTTCATAAAGAAGGTGAGATAAAGTAAATCCAGGAACAGGTTGAACTTTTGAAAAGAAGACTTAAGAAGCAGTGGGAACAAAGGCACAGAGGTAGGAATGAATGTTCTTTTTTGGGCATTATTTGGCTGATAGTGACTTTCATAAAATATGTTGAGATCAACCTGTTTGGACTATAACCATAGAATATTAAGAACATCAAATCATAGAAAGAGAATGGCCTAGTCTTACTTGTGATGGTGTTATGTAGACAGAAGCCTCCTTCCTGGACTTCAAAAAATGAAGAGTTAGTTTTATGTTTTCAAAAGTTGACACCATCAGGGTGACCAGCAGCTCTGATAATTTAACCTGTCCTGGCTTTATGATATTTTGAGTGTCATTTTTGTCTTCTTCCTTCTTCTTTTCCATATTTTATGGAAGAATTTTCACTTTAAATACTGATGTCATGGTCAAGGTTGTATATTACCTGCCCACACTGCTTTCTCTGTTTGATAATGTATGCTTGGATTGAGCTGTTTACATTCCACCTTTTCCCCTAAAGTGTTATAAACCATGCATAATGACACAGCCTGTGGAATTATGGAATGGGAGCTGACTTTGGTTCAGAGAGAGTGCTGGAAAATGAGAGACAGGCATTTTAAAGTTAAAATGCTAGTGGATGCAAAACAAATAAACACTAGACTGGAAAGTCTTACTCTTTTCCATATTTGCCTAGACCTAAGTTTATAGTGGTACTGGGTGGGTATATAAATGATAGTGGTATTGAGGGATGATAGGTTAAAACCTAATGATGCAAATAACTTTTCTTTATTGACAACCAGCTTTTTGCTAAGTAGTGCCAGATCAGTGAATAAGCATTTCTAAAGCAGAGTCATTGCTCAGTGTATTTAGTCATTAGTCATTATTTAATTAGTCTTGATAATGGGGCTTCATTTTAGAGAGACTTTAATTTAATGGTCTTGACATGGAATGACATTGGTATGGCAAAAATGCTTGTCTTTGTCCATTTGTGTGTATAAAATGCAAATGATGCAAGTAGCTTCGGAGTTGGGCCAAAAAATCCTCAGCACCAAGCTAAGGTTACTTTAAATCTGCTTATTTTGCTGGTCACATTGAAGGATGCCTGAGACAAGCAATAATTTTTTTTCCCTCTGCCACTTTGGGACAACAAATCAGCCAATGAATCACTTCTTGTTTGTTCAGATAGACTGACCCATCATTTGATTTGCTTTGAGGGTCTAAAGTTTAATTTTGATAAGGGAGTGATTGTAGGAAGAAAATGTTGAAATCATGGGACACTAGTGAATTGTAGGGCTGGAGGAGTCATTTTCACCTGGCACTTTGCTTAGAGGAGCAACTTGGAGCTCTGTTAGCTTGTTTACTGGTGGGACAATTTCTGCAGGCAGAATGTTTTCCATAGGCACAGGCTGGTGGAAACTTGGATTTCTAATCCTTTCTTGGACAAGGTAGTGTTTTGATAGCTTTCACACAGGACTGACCATTCTTCCATGTTATCCTAGAGTCTAACCAGTGTTTGCTAGCCCTGAGCTATGAGTATTTGACTGTTTTGGAGATGAAAATGTGTATTTCTTCCCTTTACTCTGGGGGTTTCAACCTCTGGTATGATTTAATAGATCCTTTTAGGTGTTCCACTTATAGGTTCATTTTCAATCATGAAATGCATCTCTGGCCATCAGTGTGACTTGTTTGAAGTTAAAGAAAGATATGTAGTCTGATAAACCCTGCAGTGTCTTTTGTGAAGTATTTAACATAAGTCCCTGTTGCAGTCAATGTACCCATGAGACAGCTGACAGTTATTGCCTAACTACAAAGTTTAAGACACTGTAAGGTAGAAGTGAAGGTGTAAAAACGTTACATCTATAAACATATAGATTATATCTGCATACAACTGGTTTACAAACGTTGTTATCATGTTACTTTTACAAAATCTGTTTTTTTTGTTGTTGTTGGTTTCTCTATTGGTGAGTCCAAAGTACTTTTAGATTGCAGTTCTGTCTCTGTACTTTCTGAACAATGTACTTTCAGGTCAGTCTTACTCTCTCAGCCTCAGTTAACTGTGAAAAGAGATAACACTTGATCTTGATCTTCCTCACTCATATGGTTATTATAAGTGTAGCTAATGGTTGCAGTTTTATTCTAAGCTGATATTACCCTGCCAATTGGACATGCCTGGGCACATGTGAAAGAACACTGAGCCAGATTTTCCAGGAGTTGATTATAAAGGACCACAGAGTCTCTTGGAAAACAACTCCTAAGCCAAAATGGATTTAGGCACATGAACTTGTGATAGGAGTGGTACTAGGAAGCCATAGTAAAAGAAATAGTTAAGTCTTGTTAAAGATAGATTCAAAAGCAAAAAGATAATTGGAGCATTTTCATCTAAGCAACAGACTAGAATAGCCTATACCGGAGTTTTAGGGAAATGTAGGAAATGAAAATCACCTTTGGGAAGGATAAGCAAAGAGCTATGGTAAGAGAGGAAATGATAGGCAACAGCAGACTAAGTTCCAAGGTCCTTCTAACCATCATGAGAGCGGTAGCATCCATGACCTATTCCTGGACTCTGAGGTTTACCCACTGGATGGTACACTAGTTTCCCATTTTCTCTTCAAGGTATAGATGATAATTCAAATAACTCAGTATAAATAATATTTGGTCAAAAGAAACTGATAGATATGTACAAGTTCCTAAATTAAATGGGCCTCCTTTAGTCCATTCCTTTCCTGGATGTTATGTTCAGGGTGTAAGGACAGAATGATGACTGGCCAATCAGGGCTTAGCTAAATTCTGTGGTTATGGAGCAGAGAGAAGTGGAGGCAATAGAGAGCCCACCTATATTTAGCTATCCTTTCTACTATGCTCTTTCTAGAAGCATGCATATGATCAAGGAGCTCACTGGCTTAATCCACAGATTAAGATCTCAGGGTCCTGAATGAGATAGCCTCATCTTTTGTTCTTGAATCAGAATGACCTATGAGAAGATAGTAGTGAGATCTGGTGATTTTACTTTGGTATTCTTAGTGTGGTGGGCCTGGGACCTTGAGCTAATCAGATAGGGGTCCTCAGTGTGGCATATGCAACATGGACAGGAGATTCTCTGTAGGAAAGGAGTTGTCTCTCACTCTTAGGATATCTGAGGTACCTGAGGTACCTGAGAACAGGCTTCTCCTTTAAAGATTGGGATGAATGTGAGAGGGCAAATTTGTGGGAGCCTAATCAGAGAGGACCTTACAGGAAGGTGGAACATATGTCCTGGAGAGAAATCCAATATGCACCTGTAGTTCTGGCATAATTATTAAGAGCACCTCTTTTCACTCCTTAAATTCTTCTGGTTTGGATAGTAAATTACACAGGGGAAATTTTTTAACATAATTCCTGTTAAGTTTGATTTTTCAGCTGTTTTAGACTTAAATAGGTGTGCTAATTTCAAAACTACAGTTAGTTTTCTTCTATCACTTCAAGTTTTTCTCTACAGCTTATCTTAATGCGTTCACTCTAGGCTGGATCGAGCCTGGATCAAGGGAAGCACTAGTGCTTTCCTATTGGCTGAGAACAAACCTCTCTCAAGTGGGAAGGGGTGGAGGATGACCTTGGAGACCAGCGACAGGTTCATACTTGTCTAGTCTATTCAGTTACACATGACACAGTGTGGTGAGAGGTTGTGTGCCGCTCTATATAGTGAATCATGTTCTGAAGTGTAGTCTGAGTTCTTGTCTGTATACAAGGAGTTAGCAGAATTTTTTTATTTACATACATACTTATTTCCTTTCCTTCAGATCATGTCTGCCTCTGCTATTTCTTGTCGTAAGTGCCAGTTATATCTGCGGCAGTTTTACCATTCCCAGTGAAAGGACAAACATCAGCACATTTGTCAGGCAAGCCTATTTTGCATATTTTAAAGTAAAACTTGGTGATCAAGGTAAGTCTTGCACCCCTCTCAAGGTGTGCAAGCAATATGTCAAGAGTTGATGTGGACGAAGGGAACATATGATAAATTGCCATTTGGTATACCTATGATTTGGCGAGAGCCCAGAGATCATTCAAGTGACTGTTACTTTTGTATAGTGAAAACGTCAGGATAGAACAAGAAAAATAAATGTAAATTAGAGTATCCTAGTCTACCACCAGCTATATGTCCAGTGCCTCTTTCAGCTTAAATACCAGTGCCAGTTTTCATTGAACTACCCTCTGTAGAAAAAGAGGAGTATGGTGAAGAACTAAGTGACAGCAACAATGAAGAATTTGAAATTGAAGATGTCTCAGTTCATAAGGGATTTGATCAGCATGAGTTGAATGACTTGGCATGAGATTTGGGACTATCCAAAAAGGCTTCAGAACTCCTAGCATCAAGACTGCATGAGAAAAACTTGCTTGAAAAAGGAGTGGAGGTATCCTACTCTCGATCAAGAGAAAGTGCATTTCTGCAGTATTGTGTATTGCCATTAACATACATGGTTTAATGGAGGAATTGGGAATTCCAATTTCTACCACAACTAAATGGTGATTGTTCATTGATAGCTCAAAGTGGAGCTTGAAGTGTGTCTTCCTCCACAATGGCAATTTATTTGATGCAGTCCCAATTGGCCATTAAGTTTGTTTTTGTGAAGAATATGAAGACATAAAGAGAGTCATTGATCTGTTGCAATATCACAAGCACAATTGCATCATCTTTGTTGACCTTAAAATGGTCTGCTTCCTTCTTGGTCAGCAATGGAGATGCACAAAGTATGTATCCCTGTTTTCTGTGTATGTGGGCCAGCAGAGCTCAAGAGAAGCATTGGGTGGAGTCAAATTGGCCTCCAGTATCTGACCTCAAACCTGGTGATCCAAACATTCCGTATTAACCACTTGTTGACAGAAAAAACATTATAGTTCCACCTCTGCACATAAAAGTGTATCTCATGAAGCAATTTGTTAAAACTTTGCCAACTGAAGGAGACTGTTTCAAGTATCTCATTTTGGCATTTGCTAGCCTGTCATTTGAAAAAATAAAATACCTTATTATGTATGTTTGGTAGCAGAACTTTACTACTTGTACACAATTTGACTTACAGTAAAAATATATAAACTTTATATGAATAAAATCACTCTAAATGAACAGTATATTCAGGTAATTTTTAAAAAATTTCCTTTGTATAATTTGTATGATTTTTGGGACAAAGGGAGTGTATCATGTACCTTAAAAAGTTGATATGAGAGAGAAAAACTGGGGTCATTTTTGGATTCAGATGCCAAAAGTTAATCAAAAACAAGTGTCAGATATAACTCAATGAAAATTGTGTTCCCCAGTGTTATATGTCAAGGAGCTTGGGTCAAGTTGTTTTGTCTTTCTGAATTTTTATTTGGCTCTGCTGGCCAGCCCTTCAATTGGTAGTTACCTCACATTGAGGTGCCCAGAGATCTCCTATAATCCCTTTCTGTTAGGTTCATCTTCTGTCTGCTCTCTTATCTTCACTTTTCCCATTCTAGGCTTTTAACAGATTCTTTATATTTGTGGTTATTTTTTGACCATGGGGATTGTGTAACCTGAGTCTGGCTTTGTACCAACCTGCAATGGCCCTAATGCTTCATTCATTTTTATCCTTTTACCATTTTAGAATTTGATGCCCAAATGCACAAGCCAAAGGAGTCACCTCTTTATTCTATTGGGGAGTAAGGTTTGTACATCAGTTATTAATGTCCCTAGAGCCAATGATTTGTGAAATTTAGTGCTGCCCACCTGCTGGGATGGCCCTGGTCTGAGTGATGGTTAACCGGCACTGCAGCAAATACTTATAGCATTTTTTTCCAAAGCAATGTGTACCACTGTCCTGGAAGGAAATGTAAGAAAAAAATAGAAAATAAAAGTTCTTGGAGATCACCAGGAAAGCCTAATCATCCTACCTGAACTTCTGTTGATAGAGTCCAGTAAGCTAATGCCAGACTTTGTCCTGCCCACACTCTTCCAGCATAGGACATTGCTGGACATGGTCTTATGACATCTATATATTTTCTATTCATCTTTCTATTATTCAGTTTTTATATCTCTAGGGTGTGAAGACAGTTAAACACAAGAGCAATTTTATAGGTTTATCAGGGCACTGATGTCATTTGGGGATAGAGTACTTCACTTACACATCATATGTGAAAAACAGAATCAGACACAAATCACAGGGAAATGCAGTTAATGCTTTATGAGTTCATAAATCTGTAGCTGTGCCTTACACTGAGCCCATCAAAGGAAACCTCCAGCCTTATAATTCAGCAGCTCTGAGGATTAATTTTATCATACACAGTTTTGGCCAGGAGCTAATATACATTCACATGCAAATCCAGACTCTGGAGAATACCTGAACACATTTCTGTATGGAGATTTGTCAATGGGCACTTCTGAAATAATCTTATAAATGGCTTTTGAGTTGTTACTTGTTAGTTGCGCAAACAGTGTGCAGTATGCAGGACAGTAAACCTTCTGTTCAAATAAATCCTCAGGGTTTAATTATAAGAAAATTAGTACTATAAACTTTATTGTGATTGACAGCCATTATCTCATGATTATGTAAATTTGTTTCTATTTCATAGATGAGAAAATTGAGGTTAAGCCATGTTAAATAAATTGCTCAAGGTTATGATTCCACAAAGTTGTAGAATTGAACTTTCTGACTGGCCAATTCTCTTCCTATAACATCACACTGTCTATGGCAAGAATACAATAAAACTTATCCATCTCTTTCTTTTCCTGCAAACATGGGCTTCATGGATGGAAACATTCACATCAAGTACGATACAAGGATGAGGATGGTTGAGGGAGGAGGTCTCCGTATACTACATGTCATATAGGAATTGATGAGAGTTGGAGGTCCATAGCCTTACCTTTCATAGGAAAGGATTTGATCAGAATTGGAACTTCCTGTCAACTACACATGAATCCTAGGGGGAAAGGACCCCTGATTTCCACTAATGGTATATTCTGGGTAACCACAGTAGATTTCTGTCAGCCATGGGTGACCTAACATGAAAGTAGTGTTGATGACCATCCTTGTGGGATGACTTAAAGGGACCGAGGAACATCGACTGGTGTGGCTCAGTGGGTTGGGCATTGCCCTGTTAACTGAAAGGTTGGCAGTTTGATTACAGGTCAGGACACATGCCTGGGTTGTGGGCCAGGTCCCCAGTTGGGGACCTGTGAGAGGTAACCAATCTATGTTTCTCTAGCACATTGATATTTCTTTTTTTAATGTTAAACATTATCTATCTAATTCTCTTAACTCCTTCATTTCCAAATTTTAATTCCATTATTATTTTTACATTATTCAGAATTTTTAAACTTTATAATGTTATGTGCCAATAAATAATTTTCTGTGCTTTATCTATACATTAATTCTAAAACAATGTTCAATATCACAAGATCGCATTTATAATTATAGAGTTATGGAAATATTAATCATGGTGAAATCATATATAGGGATTTTTCCAAGGAAAAGAAAATATGTTATTAAACTCTTGCCTCTGACAGGAAAATCAGAAATGTCAGGGTGTGTTGTCTAGATTTTATATCATTTCAGGTTGTTTTACTTCCTCTAGATTATACTCATCTGCCATTGCTTCTTGTATTCCATGCTTTCCACATTCTTGCATTAAATTTTTATTTCATTGATGAAGATTCTCAATGAAATACTTTATTTTTTATTTTTATATTTTTTACTTTTTTAAATATGCTTCATTGTTTATGCTATTACAATTGTCCCAATTTCTTTTCCCTTTGTTCCTCTCTGCCCAGTGACCGCCCTCCCTCAAGTCGTCCCCCACTTAGTCCATGTCCATTGGTTGTGCATACAGTTCTTCTCAACATCTTCCTGTCTCCTCCACCCCCTCCTACTATGCTTCTTAATTCCTGTACCATCTCCCTCCCTTTACCCTCTTTCCCCTCCCCACTGACCTCCCCCCAAAATGTTCCCCATACCTATAATTCTTTTCCCACTCTTGTTGCCTACTTAGTCTGCCTTTGTTTCAATTCCCTAGCTTCTGTTCTTGGTTGTTGTGATACAGCTTTCATTTTAATGTTCATAGTTTTGATCCTTCTTCTAAATAGGTCCCTTTAACATTTCATATAACAGTGGTTTGGATCTGATGAACTCCTTCAGTTTTATTTTGTCCTGGGAGCACTTTCTCTGCCCTTCTATTCTGAATGACAGCTTCGCTGGATAGATGAATCATGGTTATAGGTTTTTGCTTTTCATTACTTTGAATATTTCTTGCCAGTCCCTTCTTGCCTGCAGTTTCTTTTGAGAAATCAGCTGATAGTCTTATTGGGACCCCTTTGTGCATAGTTCTCTTCTTCTCTCTTGCTGCTTTTAAGATTCTCTCTTTAGCCTTAATTTTTGAGATTTTGATTATAATGTGTCTTGGTGTGGTTCTCCCTGGGTCCAGTTGTTTTGGAACTCTCTATGCTCCCTGGACCTGTAAGCCTATTTCCAAGTTAGGGAAGTTCTGCTTCATTATTTTTTCACATAATTTTCCAATTTCTAGTTCTTTTTATTCACCTTCTGGCAGCCTTAGGATTTGGATGTTGGCCCGCTTATAGCTGTCCGATAAGGTTCTGAGCCTCTCCTCATTTTTGTCACTTCTCGTTTCCTCCTTCTGCACTGGTTGACTATTTGTTCCTTCCCTATGTTCCGATTTGTTGATTTGATCCCTGGTTTTCTTTCCCTCACAACTAGTTTCATATATGTTTTTGTTCATTTCAGCAGGACTAGCCTTCATTCCTTCCCTGTCTTGTTTAAGACCTGCTGTTAGGTCTGTAAGCATTTTTATAACCAAAGATCTGAACTGTGTCTCAGAAAGATTTTCTATCTGCTGAGCCGTTAGATTAGATATTTGCTGTCTGGTCAGCAGAGTCACCAGGATCTCTGTCATGATCTGTGTCATTCTGATCATTTTGTGTTTACCTTTGCTTCCTGGGCAGGGCTCTCACACCTCCTACGCTATAGGGGGCGGAGCCCCATGCACTCGTCACAACTGGGCAACACATCTCACCATGCTGTGGCATTTTGTGTGTGTGTGGGGGGCGGTGGTCCAAAATGGATTCCTGCCATTCACTCTCTGCTGAGAGACCAGGAGTCTCCTCCTCAGTCCCCACCCACTCAGGGCCTCACAGTCTAAGGCAATGGAGGTCTGCTTTCTCCGGCTTTGGAATCTCAAGTTGATGGGTCTAGTCTGCAGCTGGGGGTGCTCCCCAGGTGCTTCTTGCCTCCCCCTAAATACGGGTGTCTGTGTTTACTGCTGTCCTGCCTCCATCACTGCTGCTGCTGTGGACAGCACAGCTTGAACTCTCCTCTCCGGCTTCGCCCTCCTACCTGTCTGGATGAGCACCACTTCTTTATAACTTCATATGTGGGACTTCCATTTATTTTCTGGAACTTCTGGTTATTTCTAGTTTTGTGGGAGTTGTATTCCTTCTTAGTTGTCGAGGGAGATGGAGTGTATAAGTCTAGGCCTCCATCTTGGCCGGAAGTCTCCTATGTTTATTTGCTTCCTTGTCCCAGGGAGAGCTGTCGTCGCTGTTACATTGTAAGGGGCGGAGCCTTAGGTATTTGTCAGTAATTGGCGACCTGTTTCACCATGTTGTGGCGCTGTATGTGGGAGAGGGGTCTGAGAAGAAATAATGCTGCTTGCCCAGCACTTGCCCCTTTTCCAGGCACTTCTCCCACTTCTGCACTGGACTGGCGCCCCTCTAGATGCTGCCCTGGCCATCTTTCCCAGAGTGGGTGGGTCTATGGACGTTCCAAATCCATGGGGGCCCTTTAAACAAGCGGTCTCTTCTGAGAGACGGGCCTCCATCCCAACCCCCACTGGTTTGCACAGTCAAAAACAATGGGGCTTGGTTTTCCCTGGTGCTGGGACTGTGTGCTTCGAGGTCCGGTGAGGAGCTGGGAATGCTCCCCAGGTGTTCCTCCTGATGTTTTAAAACATGTAACTGAGCTTTCCGCTGGCCTGCTGCTGCCAGCACCACACCACGTCCTTTCTACCCCGGCTCTGTCCCTCCTACCTGTCTGGATGAGTATTTCTTCTTTATATCTTTGTTTGCTGGACTTCCTTGCAGTTTGATTTTCTGGAACTCCTGGTTGTTTCTAGTTTTGAGGTAGTTGTATTCCTTCTTAGTTGTGGAGGGAGACACCACATGTCTCTCTACGCCTCCATCTTGGCCGGAAGTCTATTTTTTACTTATTATTTTTGTGCTATTACAGTTGTCCTAATTTTTCCCCATTGCTCTCCCCTGCCCTGCCCACCTCCTGTGCCCACAGTCAATCTCCAACCTATTGTCCATGTCCATGGACCATTTATACTAGTTCCTTTACTAGACCCTTCCCCTTCTTTACCCCTTTATCCCCTCCCTTCTTCCCTCTGGTCACTGTCAGTCTGTTCCTTGTTTCCATGCCTCTGTTTTTATTTTGCTGGTTTGTTTGTTTTGTTCATTAGGTCCCTCTTATAGGTGAGAACATATTGTATTTGTTTTTGCCACCTGGCTTATTTCACTTAGCATAATTCTCTCTAGTTCCATCCATGCTGTTGCTAAGGGTAGGAATTCATTATTTTGCTACGTAGTATTCCATTGTGTAAATGTACCAGTTTTTTGATCCTCTTATCTACTGATGGGGACTTAGGCTGTTTCCAGCACTTGGCTATTATAAATAATGCTGCTGTGAACACAGGGGTACATAGGATTTTTTGAATTGGTGCTTCAGGATTCCTCAGCTGTAATCCTAGCAGTGGAATTGCTGGATCAAAAAGCAGTTGCAGTTTTAGTTTTTCTGAGGAAATTTTATACTGTTTTCCACAGTGGCTGTAGCAGTCTGCATTTCCACCAACAGTGCACTAGGGTTCCCTTTTCTCCACATCCTCGCCAGCACTTGTTGTTTGTTGATTTGTTAATGATGGCCATTATGACAGATGTGAGGTGATATCTCATTATGTTTTTTTAAAAAAGATTTTATTTATTTTTAGAGAGGGGAAGGAAGACGAGAGAGAGAAATATTAATGTGTGGTTGCCTCTTGTGCTCCCCACACTGGGGACCTGGCTCACAAGCCAGGCATGTGCCTTGACTGGGAATTGAACCGGCAGCCCTTTGGTTTGCAGGCCAGTGCTCAATCCACTGAACCGCACCAGCCAGGGCTCATTGTAGTTTTAATTTGTATCTTTCTGATGACTAGTGATGTTGTGCATTCTTTCATATGCCTATGGACCCTCTGTATGTCCTCTCTGGAGAAGTGTTTATTCAGGTCTTTTGCCCATTTTATAATTGAATTATCTGTCTTCTTGGTGTTGAGTCGTATAAGTTCTTTATATATTTTGGAGGTCAGTCCCTTGTCCGAGGTATCATTGGCAAATATGTTTTCCCATATGGTTGGTTCTCTTTTCATCTTGCTGATGCTTTCTTTTGCTGAGAAGAAACTCTTTTGTTTGTATTTTTTTGTCCTGTAACATAAAAACAAAATTTTATTTGGGTCAATAGCATGTGGATTTAAAAAATATTTATGTTAGTAAATATATAGAATTAAAATTTAGCATTTTAAGTGCACAATTTTATGGAATTAATTATATTGACAATGATGTGCAACTATTGCCACTATCTTATTTCCAAAATATTTTATCACTCCAGATGAAAACTCGACACCCATTAAGCAGTAACTTCCTATACTAACCCTTGACCCAAACCCTGATAAACTGTAATCTACTTTCTGTTTGTATGCATTTGCCTATTCTAGATAGTTAATATAAGTGGAACCATATAATATTTGTCATTTTTTTCTGGCTTATTTCACTTAGCATAATATTTTCAAGGTTGATCCACATTGTAGTATGTATCAGAAATTCATTTCTTTTTATAGCTGAATAATATTCCATTATACCTATATATAATTGATCCTAATTATTTGTGGAATATGTATTTGAGAATTTGTCTACTCACTAAGTTTTATTTGCATTCCCGAAATCAATACTCATGGCAATTTTATAGTCATTTGTAGAGCAAATTTTTCTCAAGAGTGGCAAAAAGTTTGAATCTCCCAATGCAGTTGTTCCAATCTAAGGTTGAACAGGGTGATATTCTCTCCCTTCTTGTTTTAGATTTAATTCTGTAAATCATTATCTCCTCTGAAGTTTATTTAGTGTGATTGTTTTTAGCATTTTAAAATGATTGTTCTGTTTAAAGTTCCCCCAAACAGTTTTGAAGTGCTGTGTAGTGTTTCTGAGCAAAAACAGGCTATGATATGCCTTATGGAAAAAATAAATGTATTAGAGTAGATCTGTTTAGGTATGAGTTATAGTGCTGTTGGCTGTGAGCTCAGTGTTAATGAATCAACAATATATATCAAAATATAAAACAAATATAAACAAAGTTTTGTGTTGATCAAATACTGGAAGTATTGTGGCTGGAAGATCAAAGCAACCTAACCTTGAATTTCCTCTAGGAAATTCAGTATTTGTTAATTAAGTGTTCACAGAAACCATATGATAGCCATGAATAAAAAGAATAAATCATACCACGTTTAACTTACCCATTCATCTTTTGATGGACATATGGATTGTTTCCATCTTTTGACTACTGTGAAAAATGCTGCTCGGAACATTGGTGTACAAGTGCCTGAGTCCCTGTTTTAAATTCTTTTGGGTATATAGATAAAATTCATATGAAACTTCTATGTTTACCTCTTTTCCACAGTGACAGAACCATTTTACATTCTCACCAGCGATGTTTTAGGATTTCAGTTTTTTCATGTCTTCACCAATACATATTTTTCTTGTTTTAAAAATTGTAGTAATTTCAGTAAATGTGACATGATCTCCAGAGAGGTAGTTTTGATGTGCATTTTCCTAATGACTAATGATGTTAAGCATCTTTCATATGCTTATTGGATATGTATATACCTTTGGGAAAATGTTTACTAATGTTCTTTGTCCATTAAAATTTTTTGATATTTCCCCGCCCCCCTTACCCAAGGACATGCTAGAGAGAGGGTAAGGGAGGGAAATAGACCTGGAGAAAAACATCAGTGCAAGAGGGAAACGTAGATTGTATGCCTCTCATATGCATCCCAACCAGGGACCGAGCCTGCAACCCGGGCATGTGCCCAGACTCAGACTACAACCATCAACCTTTTTTTTCATGGGACTGTACTCTAAGCAACTGAGCCACACTGGCCAGTGCATATTTTTTGTTTGGTTGTTGTTGTTTTTGTTTTAAGAGTGCTTTATATATTCTGGATATTAAAACCTTACTAGTTATATTATTTGTAAACATATTTTCTCATTTTTTGGACTTCTTTTTTTTTTACTTTCTTGTACTACTCTTTGCACAAAAGTTTTACCTTTTTAATAAATAACTTTTAGTTTTTAAATTTACGGTTGATGTATATGTCGGAGGTGCTGCACACACCCTAGGCTCGGTTGGAAGTTGCTCTGTCCAGCAGAGGCTTCGTGACCACGGCGGAACAAACTTTTACCCAGGACACTTTGTTATGTCTGGGGGAAGGAAGGTGACTGCCTCTCTAGTGGAGACCAGCAGCCAAACCTTCATCCCTTATGCCTTTTATTGAGGAGGGTACATGCAAGAGATACAAGGCTAAAATTCATAAATCGTCAATAGTCATTAGGCGTTGGACAGTAACAGATTACAAATACCAGTACAGGGGTCACAGTGACCAGTCTGTGTCAGGGTCCATAAAACATCTGGACCAGGTGCAAGGTTTCATATACTCCCTGATAAAGATAGCTTACACTACATTGCTAATAAAGAAAGCAGAGCAAATTCTAAAATATAAAGAGCATAATGAGCACTCTTTGATCTAAATCCCATGGCAACCCTCTGAGTGGTTCAGTCGTGTTCGGCATACAGCCTTATGTTGAGACTTAGAGGCAAGCACAGCCAGAAATCTGGTGGCTCGTCATGCTCAGGTGGGGTCTACAATTCCTTAAACCATGAGGAGTGGTTGCCCACATATGTACAATGTAATATTAGTTTCAGACATACAGCCTAGTGATTAGGCAATTATATAACTTACAAGGTGATCACCTTGATAAATCTAGTACCCATCTGACATCATATATAGTTATAACAATATTATTGACTGTATACCCTGTGCCATACTTTACACCCCCATGACTATTCTGTAACTACTAAGTTTTATTTCTTAATCCCTTCTCCTTTTTCACCCATTCCCCTAATCCCCCTCCCATCGGCAACCATCCAAATGTTCTCTGTATCTCTGAGTCTGTTTCTGTTCTGCTTGTTTGTTTGTTTATTTATTTAATAGTCAACATTTAAGTGAAGTCATCTGGCATGCAGATGGCAGGATTTTGTTCTTTTTTTATGACTGAGTTATATTCCGTTGTATGTATCTACCACTTCATTATTCATTCATCTATTTCTGGATACGTAGGTTGCTTCCATATCCCAGCTATTGCAAATAGTGCTGCAATGAACATACAATGTCTGTTTGGGAAAAGTCCAGCCATTGTTATATAATGAGAGCGGTTTGTGCGAGATCGATGTAACCTGGCAGCCAAGGAAAGTGGACTGGGATGCAGATGCATAAACAATGATAACTTCACTGTAGTCAGTAGGGATGGTAGATGCTGTTAAGTGAGCATGTGTACTGTGTGGCCATAGCATTCAAAGTGACTGAGTGAACAGAGCAACAAATCTGCATCAAATTTTGCAGTAAGCTTAAACATTTCTCCATGGAAACTATTCAGATGATTCAGAAGGCCACAGCTACAGGCAACTGGTGATTGGCAGCTTCATCATGACACACACCTGCTCAGACATCTTGTCCTGTGCTGAGTGTTTTTTTTTTTGTTAAACATCAAATCACTCAGGTGCTTCAGCCCCCCTACAGCCCAGATTCGATGCCCTGTGACTTCTGTTTCTTTCCCAAAACTAAAATCACATTTGAAAGGGAAGAAATTTCAGATAATTGATGAGATTCATGAAAATATGACAGGACAGCTGATGCCTATTGGGAGAACTGTATGAGGTCCCATGGTGTTTACTTTGAAGGGGACTGAGGTATCATTGTCCTATGTATAATGCTTCTCGTATCTTATATCGTCTTCAACAAATGTCTCTATTTTTCATATTATGTAGCTGGATACCTTCTGGACAGACCTTGTATATCTTTCAAATTTAATATTTTGGGTTTCTTCAGATACATAGCTAGAAGTAGAATTGCTGGGTCCTTTTTTATTTCTTATTATAGCCATTGTTTTAAAGTATATCTTTTCTGGTAAAAATATTGCTACCCCAGCTTTTTTCTTGTTTGTTTTTATTTTCATGAGATATCATTTTCCATCCCTTTATTTTCAGTACGTGTGTGTCTCTCAATCTGAATTGAGTCTCTTTTGGACAGCATATGTTAAGATCTTGTTTTGTTATCCATTCAGCCACTGTATGTCTTTTTATTGGAGCATATAACTGTTTGCATTTAAAATAATTATTGATAGTTATGTAGCTATTGCCATTTTGTCATTCATATTTTTGGTCTTTTTTCCCCCTTCTTCTTAAAGAAGACCCTTTAACATTTCTTATAATACTGGTTTGTCAGTGATGAACTTTTAAAGCTTTTTCTTGTCTGGGAAGCTCTTTCTGTGTCTTTCAGTTCTAAATGATAGCTTTTCTGGGTAGAGTAATCTTGGGTATAGGTCCTTGCTTTTCATCTCTTTGAATATTTCATACAAGCCCCTTCTGGCCTGCAGAGTTTCTGTTGAGAAATCAGCTGATAGTCTTATGGGAGATCCCTTGTAGGTAACTAACTGCTTTTCTCTTGTTGCTTTTAAGAGTCTCTGTTTTTAACCTTTGGCATTTTAATTATGATGTGTCTTGATATGGACCTCTTTGGGTTCATCTTGTTTGGGACTCTGTGCTTCCTGGACTTGTATTTCTATTTTCTTCACCAGGTTAGAGAAATTTCCTCTCATTTTTTCAAATATGTTTTCAATAATTTTCTCTCTCTCTCTTTTCCTTCTGGCATCCCCATTATGTGAATGTTGGTATGCTTGAAGTTGTCCCAGAGGCTTCTTAAAATATCGTAATTTTTTTGTTTCTTTTTGCTATTCTGGTTTGGGTGTTTTCTACTTCCTTATCTCCCAAATTGCTGATTTGATTCTCTGCTTCATCTACTGTGATTTTCTGTAATGTATCCTTCATTTCTGATTGGTTATTTTTATTTTTTCTATCTCCAATTTTATGTTTTCTATCACTTTGTTGAAGTTCTCACTAAGTTCATCTACTCTTCCCCTAAGTTCATTGAGCACCCTTATAACCAGTGTTTTTAATTGTGCATATTGTATATTGCTTGTCTCCATTCTGTTTAGTTCTTTTTCTGGAATTCTGTTTTTGTTCTTTTATTCGGGACATTTTTTTTCCTCTCCTCATCTTGGCTACTTCCCTCTGTTTGTTGCTGGGCAGAGTAGCACCCAGTATCATAGCCTCCCTAGTCATCCAAGCTGGCTCCTCCATGTGTGCTTCCTTATGTGGGCTCTGTGCATCCTTCTGGTTTAGTTGAAGCTTGATTGCTGTTGGCACATCAGTGGGATAGATTTACCCCCAGGATTATTGGCTGTGAGGACTGGCCTCAACCACCTTGGAGGATCTGCTATGCAGGGTCTGATCCCATGGGGCAGGACTTACTTCAGCAGGGCTCTGGTGCCCAACGTGTCTGCCCCTTGAGTGTGTCAGTTGTGAAGGTGGTTAAATAGTGGTTTGGTTTGGTCTGAAGCTGTCCACCGGATGTGCTGGTTCTGGAGCCTTCCAGGAGGTTCAAGCCAAGGTCAACTGCTGCCTGTGCCCTGTGTTGGACCACCCAGCATGAGCTACAAAGCAATATGTAGATGGCTGCTACTCATACTGGGCTTGGAGATGCCCAGGAGATGCCAAGTTGAAAACCAAGGCTGCTGCTTTTGCTAGTGCCAGGATTGGGGCTGCTTAGTGAGAGGTACAGGGTATGCCAAGGCCAGATGCTCCTTGTTTGCAATTTGTGAACCTTTGAGAGATTTTAGGAAATGCTGCAGCATGAGCCACGACAATCATTTGTATAGAAAAGCTCCTGGAAACAGCTTAGATGGGCCCAGAATTTTGGTAGAGTAGTATCTCAGGGAAAACCCAGTGTGGGGTGAACAGTGTTAGCCAGGTTGATTTACACTCAGATATGGTGCCCACCTACCAGCTCTGTGGGTGGATGGCTCAGCAAAGGAACTATAGCCTCTGCTAGAACTTCTCTCTAGGAGAAAGCTGTTCCCCCATCTCTTGCCCTGATGCCAGACAATTCAGTTACTCCCTGTATATCCCTGGTGCCTTTTGATATGCTGCCCCAACACTGGAGCTCAGAGCGAGGGAATCCAAGTAAGTCCATGTGCAGGCCCTTTAAGAGGATTGCCTGGGACTCCAAGAGCCCTCAGTCTTACTCAGCCACAATTTTTACTGTATTTTTACATCCAGAAGTTATGAATATGTCTCTTCTTGGTACTAGAATTCTTTACTGGGGGGCCTCGTGTGGGGCTGGGACCCTTGCTCCTCACCAGCTGAGTTATCTCTCTCAATTATTTTCCACCACGCATGAATATAAGACCAGCCCTTTCTGCATCTCCGCCCCTCTTACCAGTCTTGATGTGGCTTCTTCTTTATATCTGTAGTTATAGGACTTCACCTACATTTTTAGGTGGTTTTGAATGATGGCTATTGTGTAGTTTGGTTGTAATTTTGATGTAATCTTCAATGCAGGACCCAGAAGTTTTCAATTTAACAAAGTATTTTTTGTTGTTGTTGCCCATGTTTTTGGTATCATATTTAAGAACTCATCATCAAATCCAAAGTTATACAGACTTGCTTGTATGTTTTTTCTGAAGAGATTTATGACTTTAGTTCTTAAATTTAGGCCTTTAATTAAGTTGTGTTAATTTTTGTATTTGGTATAAAGGTCCATCTTCATTTTTTTGCACGTGGATATCTAGTTTTCCCAACAGTATTTGTTGAAGAGACTATTGTTTCCCCATTGAACAGTCCTAGCTTTCTTGTTGAAAATCAATTGACCTTATATGTAAAGTTTTACTTGTAGGCTCTTGATTTAATTCTGTTTTGTACCTATGTTTATCCTTATGCCAGTATCACACTGTTTGGGTTATTGCAGCTTTGTAGAAAGTTTTGAAATCAGAAAGTGTGAGTCCTCCATGTTGTCCTTTTTTTTTTTTTTTAATTATTTTGGATATCCTGGATCCTTTCAAATTCCATATGAATTTTAAGATGGGGTTTTCCATTTCTGCAAAAAAAGTCATTGGGATGTTCATAGAGATTGCATTGAATACATAGATCATTTTGGGAAGAATTGTTATTATTTATTGATTTTAGAGAGAGAAAGGAGAAAGAGAGAGAGAGAAACATGGATTTGTTTTCGACTTATTTATGTATTCAGTGGTTGATTCTTGTATGTGCTCTGACTAGGGATCAAACCCACAACCTTGGCATATTGGGACGATACTAATCAACTGAGCTACCCGCCCAGGGTGTAGAATTGTAATCTTAACAATTTTACATCTTCCAATCAATGAACACAGGATGCCTTTCCACTTATTTATGCCTCTATAATTTCTTCAGCAATATTTTGTACTTTTCAGTGTATGTCTTTTGCTTACTTTGTTACATTTATTCTTGACTATTCCATTCTTTTTGATCCCATTGTGAATTGAATTGTTTCCTTAATTTTCTTTTCAAATATTTCATTGGTAGTGTGTAGAAATGCAACTGATTTTTGCATGTTGATTTTGTATTCAACAACTTCGTTGAATTTCTTAGCTTTTCAAGTGTTTTTGTGGAACACGTAGGGTTTTCTACATATAAGATCATGCCATCTGTGATAATTTTACTTCTTCCTTTAATTTCGATGCCTTTATTTATCTTCTTTTCCTAATGCTCTGGTTAGAACCTCTAATACTACAATATATTGAGTAGAATTCTAAAAAAAAATGGCATTTTTGTATTGTTCGTGATCTTAGTGGGAAAGCTTTTAGTCTTCCACCATTGAATATGATGTAAGCTGTGGGATTTTCATTTATGACTTTTTATCAGTTAAGGAAGTTCCCTTCTATTCTTAGTTTGCTGAATGTTTATATTGTGAAATGGGTTGTATTTTGTCAAATTCTTGTGCATAAATTGAGGTGATCATGTGTGTTTTCCCTCTTAATTCTATTAATAGGGTGTATTATATTGATTATTTTTTGTATGTTCAACAACCCTTGCATTCCTGGGATAATTCTCACATGATCATGGTGTTAATACTTTCAATATGCTGCTTCACTCAGTTTGCTAGGATTTTATCTGTATATTTATAAAAATATGTTATTTTGGAGTTGTTTTGTACTATCTTTATCTGGCTTTAATGTTATTAAATGATGGCTGGCCTCATAAAATGAGTTAAGAAGTGTTCCTACTTATTCAAATATTTAGAAGAGTTTTAGAAGGATTGGCACAATTTATCTTTAATAGTTTGGTAGAATTTACCAGTGAATTTAAAGTTTTTTAAAAAGTATATTTTATTGATTATTTTGTTACAACAGTTCCAAATTATCCCCTTTGCTCCCCTCTGCCCAGCACCACCCCATCCTCAGCAATCCCCACCCTCACCCAAGTCCATTCCCATGGGTTGTACATACAAGTTCTCTGGCTTCAACCTTTCCTATATTATTCTTTTTAAAAAAAATTTAATTATTTTTTTAACAGTAAAAAATAACAATCCACCTCTCAGACTTAAGATCCTTTATAATCTTGTAAAGGACGATGGGCGAAGGCCTTGAGCTCCTCTAGCTGCTTCAAGCTGGAGATGGTTGTCGTCCTACCTACCCTTGGGTATAAAAATCCCTAATGAGAGTGGGGGTGTGGAGGGGAGGGTGGCCTTCCCACATGGTGAATGATCTTGCAGACTCCAGGTCAGTTGGCTGTCCCTGGACAATGGCGCGCTTGGTTTAACAGCTTGGCATCCTTGTTGTGTTCTGGGGGCAACAGATTTGGCAACAGGGTTAAAAGACATCATTTAATCGATAACCACAAGTTGACAAAAGGCAGGTATTAATTTTTCAATGTCCCACATTAGGGGAAAAAGGGCTTCTTTGGAGGAAGGTGTGCCAGGCACGTCTCACCTGTCCAAAAACTTTTTGCCCTCTAAGTTTGGGCTGAGGGAAATATTTTAGGTTTTCCCCCCTCTCAGACCTCTGGGCTCTTCCTGTCCAAGCCATTAGGATAGAAAAGAGAAACCAGTTTTAAAGTGAAGTCCACAGGCAACCCCATTCTTCACCAACCCAGCCACTTAGTTCAGCCAAACCGTTGAGTCTCAGGAGGCAGCGCTGCAGACAGGATTGAGTGAGACCTATACATACAGCCAATCACTCAGGTAATGAGATCATAGGCTTATGCCCTTTGAAAACAGAAAGTGCATGTTAATTTATACATCATAACCCACAAACAAGTCTCTAAATCTGCAAGACTGTCTTATTGGAAAGACATCCAGTTGTAAGGCATTTGACATTCTTCTTGCCTGTAAATTAAACATCTTTGAGGATGCCACAGACCTGGTTTAACTTTCAAATGAAAACAAACTTTAAATGAAAAGAAACTTTAAAGACGGTTAGCTGCACTACTTTTTATTTATTTATTTTTTGTTTTTCAATTACAGTTGTCCCATTTTTCCCACTGCTCTCCGCCACCCAGTCCACCCCTTCTCCCACAATCATATCCCTCCCCGTCGTCCATGTCCATGAGTCATTTCTACACGTTCCTTGACTAAACCCTTCCTTTACTTATCCCGCTTCTCTCCCTCCCCTCTCCCCCCTATTGACTGCTATTTTGCTCTTTGTCCTATTTAGTTTGTTTGTTTATGTTGTTCTTTAGTTTCCTGTATTAGGTGGTATCATCTGGTATTTTTCTTTCTTTGCCTGGCTTACTTCACTAAGCATAATTCTCTGTAGTTCCATCCATGTTGTTGCAAATGACAAGAGTTTCTTCTTTCTTTCTGCTGTGTAGTATTCCATTGTGTAAATGTACCACAGTTTTTTGATCCACTCATCTGCAAATGGGCACTTAGGCTGTTTCCAGCACTTAGCTATTGTAAACAGTGCTGCTATGAACATAGGGGTGCATAAGTTTTTTGAGTTAGTGTTTTAGGATTTTTCGAGTATAATCCTAGCAGAGCTGCACTACTTTATAGTCTACCAATGAGCATTGTGATTTTCCTTGAATCACGATTTTTCTTCCTGAGATTACCCTCCTTGTCATTAAAGGGACTGTATTAAGTCCATTTTTAATTTATCCTGTTCATTTGCATAAACACAGCAAGAGCAGGAAATGATGACTTATGATCTTTAGATCTGCTTTGCTGGAACTTACACAAGGAACACTTAGGGTGACTCTCAGTCTCCCCTTCAGGGCACAGAAGCTGAGCAACATACCTGCCATTCAGCCTTGCCTATAAACACCTGTATTTTCCAAGTCCTTCAGGTTTTCCATTGTGCCTTAAGGTCCCTTCTAGCCATCTTTCAGGAAAGCAACCTTCATTCCTTCCCTGGAAAGACTGCTGTGGACCGCACAACCAACAAAGGTACCAGGCCTTTTTTCTTGTGGGCTTTTATTACCTTTGAAAGTCATTCCCAGTTACCCAGGGCTTTTTGGTAACAACCAGAGCCTAAGCGTGTCTCCTTTAAGCATGACATTCCAGTCAAAGTTTTGGTCAAAAAAAAAAAAAAAAAAAACCTCTATTAACAACTGGTCTTATTAGTTTTATGCAAAGAAACATGTCATTATTTACTTCTTCAGAATATCGAACTCTAGGGGGATCAGATAAGGAGAAAAATATACAGCGTGAAGGAAAATTCTTGTCCTTCTAATATTCACTAAAATTGCATTTCCATTCTTTATATTTTCTTTTTTCCCCCAATAAACTTTTTTTGTTTGTATTTCCATTACAGTTGTCCCACATTTTTTCCTTCTTGCTTCCCCGCACCCTGCCCTCCTTCTCCCACAGTCAGTCCCCACCCAGTTGTCCATGTCCGTGGGTCATTTATTCATGTTCTTTGATTAGACCCTTCCCCTTCTTATCCCCTTCTCTCCCTCCCCCTCCCCACTTGTCACTGTTAGTCTACTCCTTGTTTACGTGCCTCTGGTTCAATTTTGCTTGTTTGTTTGTGTTATTCATTAGTCTCCTGTAATAGGTGACAGCATAAGGTATTTTTCTTTCATTGCCTGGCTTATTTCGCTAAGCATAGTTCTCTCTAGTTCCATCCATGTTGTTGCAAATGGTAGAAGTTCCTTCTTTCTTTCTGCTGCATAGTATTCCATTGTGTAAATGTACCACAGTTTTTTGATCCACTCATCTACAGATGGGCACTTAGGTTGTTTCCAGCACTTAGCTATTGTAAACAGGGCTGCAATGAACATAGGGGTGCATAAGTTTTTTTGAATTGGTATTTCAAGATTCTTCAGGTATAATCCTAGTAGTGGAATTGCTGGTTCAAAAGGCAGTTAGTTAGTTCCATTTTAAATTTTTTGAGGAAATTCCAAACTGTTTTCCATAGTGGCCGCACCAGTCTGCATTTGCACCAGAAGTGCACCAGGGTTCCCTTTTCTCTGCATCCTTGCCAGCACTTGTTGTTTGTTGATTTGTTGATGATGGCCATTCTGACTGGTGTGAGGTGGTATCTCATTGTGGTTTTTATTTGCATATATCTGATGGTTAGTGATGTTGAGCATTCTTTCATATGTCTATGAACCCTCTGTATGTCCTCTTTGGAGAAGTATTTGTTCAGGTCCTTTGCCCATTTTTTAATTGGGTTGTCTGTCTTCTTGGTGTTGAGTCATATAAGTTCTTTGTATAATTTGGAGATCAATCCTTTGTCTGAGGTATCATTGGCATGAATTTAGATTTTTGATTACTGATTTACTTTTCTAGGTCTATTCAGATTTTTGATTTCTTCTTGAGTCAGTTTTGGTAGTTTGTGTGTCTATAAATTTGTCTGGGTTATCGAGTTAATTGATATACAGTTACTCATAGTATTGTTTTATATTTTTATGTTTGATGGAAACGTCCCCACCTGTGTTTATGAATTTAGTTGTTTGCATCTTCTATCTTTTTTTAAAAATTAAATTTATTGCGGTGACATTAATAAGATCACATAGGTTTTAAGTGTACATTTCTATGATACATCATCTCTATATTGCATTGTGTGCCCACCACCCAAAGTCAAATCTTCTTCTCTCACCATATATTTCACCCCCTTTATCCTTTACTCTATGTCAGCCTCTCTAAAGGTTTGTCAATTGTTGACTTTTCAAAGACTCAACTTCTGATTTTATTGATTACATTGTTTTTCTGTTTTTTACATCTTTTCCCTCTGCTCTAAATTTTATTATTTAATTTCCACTCCTAGTCTTAGGTTTAGTTTGCTATTTTTAAATGTTCCTTAAGATATAAAATTAGATTATTGACTTGAGATATTTTCTTTTTTAATGTTGGCATTTACAGCTATAAATTTACTTGAGTATTTTTAGTACATCTCTTAAGTTTTGGTATGGTATACTTTTTCACTCATTTAAAAATATTTTTAATTTCCCCTGCAAATTTTTTTTTTAAAAATAATTTATTTATTTATTTATTTGTTTGTTTGTTTATTTTATTTTTAGAGAGAGGGGAAAGGAGAAAGAGAGGGAGAGAAGCGTCACTTTGTGGTTGCCTCTCACTCGCGCCCCCAACTGTGGACCTGACATGCAACCTAGTAATGAGCCCTGACTGAGACCCTGCAAATTCTTATTTGACCCATTACTTAAGAGTTTATTAATTTTTTGAATTTTTTAGTTTTTCTTTTGTTATTGCTTTCTAGCTTCAATTTATTGTGATCATAAAGATACTTTGTACAATTTAAATATTTTAAATTTTATTGAGAATTGTTTTATGGCTTAACATGTCTGTACTGGAGAATAGTCCATGTACACTTGTGAAGAATGTGCATTCTGCTCTTGCTGATGAAGCATTTTTATATGATAATTATCTCTTGTTGTTTAATAGAGTTGTTCAAATCCTCTATGTTTTTATTGATCTTCTAATTGTTCCATCCATAATTCAAAGTGGGATGTTGAGTTGCCAACTATTATTTTAGAACTGCCTATTTCTCTCTTCATGTATTTGCTTCATATTTTACGGTTCTATTTTTAGGTACATCTATGTTCATAATTATATCTTCTGGATAGAGTGATTCTTTTATTGTTAAGTTATATTCTTCTTTATCTCTTGTAAGAATTTTGACTTAAAAGTCTATTTTGACTGATCTTAGTATAGACACCCTTGTTCTCTTTAATGAGTATTTGCTCTATTTTTCCATCATTTCCCTTTCAATTTCTTTCGTTGGATCTAACATGAGTCTCATGTAGAGAGAATATAAGATAATATTTTGGTATCAATTGTGTGACTACTTTTTTTTTTAATGTTTTTTATTGATTATATTGTTAAAACAGTTCCTATTTTCTCCCCCTTGCTCCCCTCCACCCAGCACCCCCCTCCCCCAGCAATCCCCCCAAGTCCATACCCCTGGTTCGTAAAAATTAACTATCCCCCCTCTCTCAAATATTAGGACCCTTTGTAATCTTGTAAAGGACAATGGGCGAAGGTCTCAAGCTCTTGTAGCTGCTTCAAGCTGGACATGGTCGTCGTCCTACCTACCCTTGGGTCCAGAAAACCCTAATAAGAGCGGGGGTGTGGAGGGGAGGGTGGTCTTCCCACATGGGGAAGGATCGTGCAGACTCCAGGTCAGTTGGCTGTCTCCAGTCAACGGCGTGCTTGGTTTAACAGGCTGGTGTCCTTGTTGTGTTCTGGGGGCAACAGATTTGGCGAAAAGGGTTAAAAGACATCATTCAATCCATAACTAATAGATGACAAAAGGAAGGGATTAATTTTTCAATGTTCCATATTAGGAAAAAAAAAAAAAGGGGGGCTTCTTTGTAAGA
Source organism: Furipterus horrens (assembly GCF_987537825.1). Taxonomy (NCBI): domain Eukaryota; kingdom Metazoa; phylum Chordata; class Mammalia; order Chiroptera; family Furipteridae; genus Furipterus; species Furipterus horrens. Next base: position 38,125,243 of record NW_028327187.1, on the reverse strand, counting down.
AGGTGTGCTAGGCACATCTCACCTATCCAAAACCCTTTTGCCCATTATACTTAGTTTGGGCTGAGGTAAATAGTTTAGGTTTCCCCCTCTCAGACCTCTGGGCCTTTTCTGTCCAAGCCATTAGGATAGAAAAGAGAATCCCGTTTTAAAGTGAAGCCCACAGACCACCCCATTCTTCCCCAACCCAGCCATTTAGTTCAGTCAAACCGTTGAGTCTCAGGAGGCAGCGCTGCAGGGAGGATTAAGTGAGGCTTATGCGTACAGATAATCACTCAGGTAATGCTATCATAGGCTTATGTCCTTTGAAAACAGAAAACACGTGTTAATTTATGTAACATAACCCACAAACAAGTCTCTAACTCTGTAAGACTGTCTTATTGGGAAGACATCCAGTTGCAAGGCACTTGAAATTCTATTTGCCTGAAACTTGAATATCTTTGATGATATCACAGACATGGTTTAATTTTCAAGTGAAACCATATTTTAAATGAGAAGAAACTTTTAAGACGGTTAGTTGCCCTATTTTATACTCTACTACTGATCATTGTGGTTTTCCTTGAATAGTAATTTTTCTCCCTAAGGTTACCCTCCTTCTCTTTAAAGGGACTACATTAAGTCCATTTTTAATTTATCCTGTTCGTTTGCATAAACATAACAAGAGCAGCAAATGATCACTTATGCTCTTTAGTTCAGCTTTGCTGGAACTTACCCAAGGAATATTTGGGGTGATCCTCAGTCTGTTCTTCAGGGCACAGAAGCTGTGCCACATATCTGGCATTCATCCTTGCCTGTACACACCTGTTTTTTCCAAGTCTTTCTGGTTTTTCATTGCGCCTTAAGGTCCCTTCTAGCCATCTTTCAGGAAAACAACCTTCGTTCCTTCCCTGGAAAGATTGCTGTGGACCGCACAACCAACCATGGTACCAGGCCTTTTATCTCATGGGCTTTTATTACCTTTGAAAGTCATTCCCAGTTCCTCAGGGCTTTTTGGTAACAACCGTGCCCAAGTATGTTTCCTTTAGTCTTGACATTTCAGTCAAAGACTTGGTCAAAAAAAAAAAAAAAAAACAAGAAAAACAAAGGAACCTCTATTGACAACTGGTCTTGTTTGTTCTATGCAAAGAAACCTATGTCATTACTTACTTGTTTAGAATGCCAAACTCTGGAGGGATCAAATAGCGAGAAAAATACACAACATGAAGGAAAATCTTTGTCCTAATATTCACTGAACTGGCATTTCCATTCTTCATATTTTCATTTTTCCCGCACTAAAATAATTTTTTTGTTTGTTTTTCCATTACAGTTGTCTCACTTTCTTAGCCCTCTTGCTTCCCTGAACCCTGTCCCTCCCTTCCCCCACATTTAGTCTCCACTCAGTTGCCCCTGTCTGTGGGTCATTCATATTTTTTTTTTACTTGACCCTTCCCCTTACACCCTTCTTTTCCTCCCCCTCTCCCCCCTTGTTACTGTTAGTCTACTTCTTATTTACATACCTCTGGTTCAATTTTGCTCATTTGTTTGTGTTGTTCATTAGTTTCCTGTAATATGTGACAGCATAAGATATTTTTCTTTTGTTGCCTGGCTTATTTCACTAAGCATAATTTTCTCTAGTTCCATCCATGTTGTTGTAAATGGTAGAAGTTCCTTCTTTCTTTCTGCTACATAGAATTCCATTGTGTAAATGTACCACAGTTTTTTGATCCACTCATCTACACATGGGCACTTAGGTTGTTTCCAGCACTTGGCTATTGTAAATAGTGCTGCTATGAACATTGGAGTGCATAGGTTCTTTTGAATTGGTGTTTCGGGATTTTTTTGGATATAATCCTAGCAATGGAATTGCTGGTTCAAAAGGCAGTTCAATTTTTAGTTTTTTTAGGAAATTCCAAACTGTTTTCCACAGTGGCTGCACCAGTCTGCATTCCCACCAGCAATGCACCAGGGTTCCCGTTTCTCCGCATCCTCTCCAGCCCAAGTTGTTTGTTGATTTGTTGAGGATGGCCATTCTGACTGGTGTGAGGTGGTATCTCATTGTGGTTTTTATTTGCATCTCTCTGATGGCTAGTGATGTTGAGCATACTTTCATATGTCTATGGGCCCTCTGTATGTCTTCTTTGGAGAAGTCTTTGTTCAGGTCCTTTGCCCATTTCTTAATTGGGTTGTCTGTCTTCTTGGTGTTGAGTCGTATGAGTTCTTTATATATTTCGGAGATCAACCCCTTGTCTGAGATGTCATTGGCGAATATATTTTCCCATATGGTTGGTTTCCTTTGCATCTTGCTCATGTTTTCTTTAGCTAAGCAGAAACTTTTTAGTTTGATGTAGTCCCATTTGTTTATTCTTTCCTTTATTTCCCTTGCCTTAGCAGATATATCAGTGAAAATGTTGCTACGTGGGATATCTGAAATTTTCCTGCCTATTTTTTCCTCTATGACTTTTATGGTATCACGGCTTACATTTAAGTCTTTGAACCATTTTGAGTTTATTCTGGTGTATGGTGTGATCTGGTGGTCTAGTTTCATTTTTTTGCATGTCCCTGTTCAGTTCTCCCAACACCATTTGTTGAAGAGGCTCTTTTCACTCCATTTGATGTTCTTTCCCCCTTTGTCAAATATTAGTTGACCATATGAACCTGGGCTTATTTCTGGGCTCTCTATTCTGTTCCATTGATCTATATGTCTGTTTTTATGCCAGTACCAGACTGTTTTGATTACTGTGGCCTTGTAGTATAGTTTGATATCAGGTATTGTGATTCCTCCTACTGTGTTCTGCCTCAAAATTGCTGTAGCTATTCGGGCTCTTTTTTGGTTCCATATAAATTTTTGAAGTGTTTGTTCTAGGTCTGTGAAATATGTTGCTGGTATTTTAATAGGGATTGCATTGAATCTATAAATTGCTTTGGGTAGTATGGACATTTTAATGATGTTGATTCTTCCCATCCATGAGCATGGTATATGCTTCCATTTATTTGTATCTTCTTTAATTTCTTTCTTCAGTGTTATGTAGTTTTCTGTGTACAGGCCTTTTACCTCTTTGGTTAAGTTTATTCCTAGGTATTTTATTTTTCTTGTTGCTATGGTAAATGGGATTTTTCTTTCAGTTTCTATCTCTGAGTTTTTATTGTTGGTGTATAAAAATGCCTTTGATTTCTTAATATTGACTTTGTATCCTGCTATTTTGCTAAATTCACTTATTAGATTGAGTAGTTTTTTTGTGGAGTCTAAAGGATTTTCTATGTACACTATCATGTCATCTGCAAATAATGACAGTTTTACTTCCTCTTTTCCAACTTGGATGCCTTTTATTTCTCTTTCTTGTCTGATTGCTGTGGCTAGAACTTCCAAGACTATGTTGAATAGGAGTGGAGAGAGTGGACATCCTTGTCTTGTTCCTGATCTCAGGGGGAATGCTCTCAGTTTTTGCCCATTGAGTATGATGTTGGCTTCAGGTTTCTCATATATGGCCTTTATTATGTTGAGGTATGCTCCCTCTATTCCCATTTTGCTGAGAGTTTTTATCATAAATGGGTGTTGTAATTTATCAAATGCTTTTTCCGCATCTATTGATATGATCATGTGGTTTTTGTCTTTCATTTTGTTTATGTGGTGTATCACGTTTATTGATTTGCGAATATTAAACCATCCTTGCATCCCTGGGATGAATCCTACTTGATCGAGGTGTACGATCTTTCTAATGTGTTGCTGGATCCGGTTTGCCAATATTTTGTTGAGGATTTCAGCATCTATGTTCATCAGCGATATTGGTCTGTAGTTTTCTTTCTTTGTTGTGTCTTGACCTGGTTTTGGAATTAGGGTTATACTGGCTTCATAGAACAAGTTTGGGAGTCTTCCTTCTTCTTGTATCTTTTGGAACAGTCTGAGGAGGATAGGAGTTAGTTCTTTCCTAAATGTTTTGTAGAATTCACTTGTGAAGCCATCCGGTCCTGGGCTTTTGTGTGCTGGGAGTTTTTTGATTACTGCTTCAATTTCACTAGCTGTTATTGGTCTTTTCAGACTTTCTGCTTCTTCTTGATTCAGTTTGGGAAGACTCTAGTTTTCCAGGAACCTGTCCATTTCCTCTAGGTTGTCAAATTTCTTGCCATACAGTTGTTCGTAATAATTTCTTATAATTCTTTGTATTTCTGTGGTATCAGTTGTGATTTCTCCTCTTTCGTTTCTGATTTTATTTATTTGGGTCCTCTCTCTTTTTTTCTTGATGAGCCTGGCTAAAGGCTTGTCAATTTTGTTTATCTTTTCAAAGAACCAGCTCTTACTTTTGTTGATCTTTTCAATTGTTACTTTAGACTCTATGTCATTTAATTGTGCCCTGATCTTGATGATTTCCTTCCTTCTACTTGATCTGGGTTTTACTTGTTGTTCTTCCTCTAGTTCTTGTAGCTGTAGGGTTAAATTTTTTATTAGAGATTCTTCTAGCTTTTTTAGGTAGGCTTGTATTGCTATGAACTTTCCTCTTAAGACTGCTTTCGCTATATCCCATAGGTTTTGGGTTGTTGTGTGTTCATTATCATTGGTTTCCAGGAACTTTTTGATGTCTTCCTTGATGTCATTGTTAACCCATTCATTATTTAATAGCATGTTATTAATTCTCCATGAGTTTGAATGTTTTTGAGTTTTTTCCTTGAGGTTGATATCCAATTTTAAGGCATTGTGATCTGAGAAGATGCATGATATAATTTCAATTTTCTTGAATTTATTGAGGCTTCTTTTGTGTCCTACCATGTGGTCTATCTTTGAAAATGTTCCATGTGCACTTGAGAAATATGTATATTTTGCTTCTTTGAGGTGAAAACTTTTATATATATCGACTAAGTCCATTTGATATAAAGTGTTGTTCAGTGCCTCAATATCTTTGGTGTTTCTTTGCTTTGAAGATCTGTCCATTGTTGAGAATGGGGTGTTAAAGTCCCCTGCTGTCTATATCTTTCTTGGAGTCTTTCAAAATTCTCCTTATATATTTGGGTGCTCCTAAGTTGGGTGGATATATATTTATAAGGGTTATATCTTCTTGATGGATTTTTCCCTTAAGTATTATGAAATACCCTTCTTTGTCTCTTTTTATGGACTTTGCTGTGAAATCTGTTTTATCTGATATAAGTATTGCTACCCCAGCTTTTTTTTCATGTCCATTTGCTTGAAATACTTTTTTCTATCCCTTTACTTTCAATCTGTGTAGATCTTTTGTTCTAAGGTGTGTCTCCTGTAGACAGCATATATGTGGGTCATTCTTTCTAATCCATTCAGCTACCCTATGTCTTTTAATTGGAGCGTTTAATCCATTTACGTTTAAGGTTATTACTGATAAGTACTTATTCATTGTCATTTTTCCCCTTTGTACTCGTGTTCTTCTCTGTCTCTCTCTGTTTCTTTATCTTCTTAGAGCAGACCCTTTAGCATCTCTTGCATTGCTGGTTCCGTGGAGATGTATTCTTTTAGTCTTCCTTTGTCAGAGAAACTCCTTATTTCACCTTCCATTTTGAATGAGAGCCTTGCTGGGTAGAGTATTCTTGGTTGTAGGCCTTTGTTTTTCATTGCTTGGATTATTTTTTGCCATTCCCTTCTGGCTTGTAGTGTTTCTGCTGAGAAATCTGAGGATAGCCTTATTGGAGCTCCCTTGTATGTTATTAGTTGTTTCTCTCTTGCTGCTTTTAGGATTCTCTCTTTGTCTTTGAATGTTGCCATTGTAATTATGATGTGTCTTGAGGTGGGCCTGTTGGGGTTCATCTTCATTGGGACCCTCTGTGACTCCTGGATTTGCGTGACTCTTTCTCTCCTCATGTGATGGAAGTTTTCTGTCATTAGTTTTTCAAAGAGGTTTTCTATCCCTTGCTCTTCTTCTTCTCCTTCTGGAATTCCAATGATACGGATATTGTTACATTTCATGTTGTCCTGCAGCTGTCTTAGAACCTCTTCAGTCGTGTTCAGTCTTTTTTCATTTTGTTGCATTGTCTGGGAGTTTTTGTGTACGTTGTCCTCCATCTCGCTGATCCGATCTTCTGCTTCCTCTAGCGTGCTTTTAATTCCTTCTATTGTGTTCTTCAATTCAGAGATGGTATTCTTCATTTCCTCCTAGCTCTTATTGATAGCTTCCATGTCCTTTTTGATGCTGGTATAATTCTCAGTAAGTTCCTTATAGTTCCTCTGGAGTTCACTGTAGTTTTTCTGGAGTTCTTTGTAGTTTCCGCTGAGCTCATTTAGCTTATCCATAATCCATGTTTTAAATTCCGTATCTGATATTTTGCTCCCCTCTATTTCATTTAGCACTCTTTCTGGGGATTCTACCTTTCCTTTTGATGGGGGGTTGTTTCTCTGTCTCCCCATTTTTGTGATTTCTTTTGTTCGTTGGTGCTTCTTAGAATGATCAGTTCTTCCTGGATCTGCCTCTGGTAGCGTCAGATCAAGTACCAGACTGGCCCTAGGCAGCCTATTAGAGACTTCCAGTGATCTACTGCCTTTGTCTCTGTTCTTTAGTTGTTACTGTACTCAATCTGTGGTTGGCCGTCAGTCTTAAGGACCGTGGGTGTGGCAGCTTAATTCCTGTATGCAGGGCTTTCATTTCCCCTTAGTATGATGCCACTTGGAGGGGAATGGTCTGTCTGCTGTACTGGGGCTGAGTCAGCACTGGCTGGTCCTGGGAGGGGGTTAGTGTAGCTTCCACTTATTCCTCCGCCCTCCTGGATCTCTGTCTGTGTTGTCCTTGATGATATTTCTTTAATCTGTCTGGTTGTATTTCAGCTCCTTTTTGGTGGATCTTTTTCTCTGGTTAGTTGATTGAGAGTCACTCTGCCCACCTTGTCTTGAGTTCTTTTGTGAAGGTGCTGCTAAAACATAATTATACAACCCAGGCAAGAAACCCACACCCTCCAATGTCTCCCCCAAATACAATCCCACTATAGGCTGCAAATGAGCCCGTGTTAATATACTTGTGGAGATACTGGGACTCTTATTTCGTAGGAGAAACAGAAAGGAGTTGTTTTAAATGAAGGAAGGCTAATTTTTGAACTGGAAGTTGATAGAGTATTAATATTAGCAATTGGGATCAAGGTTATGTAAGAGAGCAATTAACACTTACACTGTCTGTTTGAAAAGGAGGGGAGGGTTACAGTGTGGAGTGAGAAAGTGGAAGTGTATAGTATTAGGATTATATAATCGGTATATACTATATGATTAGCGTGGGAGGTAGGGTAGACACAACAGACATCCAGGTAGACAGACAGCCAGAAATTGAAAGAGAGGGCTGGGGAGGTTAGAAGGTAGGAAATAGATTGAGAGAGAATTTTTAAGAATAAAAATACAGAGTAGAAAATAGCAAGACAGGAAGGGAGAGAGGAAAGAGAGAGAGAAAGTAGAGAAGAGAAGTGTAGGACAGAGAACGAAAGAAGAAGGGGAGGTAGAAGAGAGGGGACTGGATTAAAATTCTTTTTAAAATTATATATTATAAAAAAGATTAGGAGAATAAAACATGATATAAAGTTGCAAGATAGAAAGAAAAGGTGAATATAGAGAGAGAGGAATAGGAGATAGGAAAGCAAGAGTATTTGGGAGGAAAAGAGCTCTGAGGAAGGAAGGAAATCAGGAGGAAGAGGAGATATCCGGGAGGGGAGGATTGAAATTGAAGAGTTGACAAAAGATAGGATGAAGAAGAGAAATACAAGAGGTAGAGAAAGAAGTGAGTCTATGGGGTAAAAAAAGAGAAGGGGTAAGAATGGGAGAGTGAAGGGAGAGGGGGATAGATTAGAATTATAATTTGAATATTAAAAGATTAGAATATAAAGTGGAATATGGAGAGAGAGAGCATATGTATAGGGAGAGAAGGAAAATAAGGCCAAGGGATGAAAGAAAAACGAATGTAGACTGAAGGGGGGACAAAATAAAGAAAGAAATTTAATAAAATTGAAGGTGCGTAGCGCAGAGAAGGGAGAGGGTAAGAAAGGGAGAGAACTTAAAATTATAAAATTAACTGAGAATAGGATGAAGGGGAGACATGCTAAGGGGACAGAAGGGATGGAAGAGGAGGGGAGAAAAGGAGAGAGAATAAGAAGGGACTGACGGTAGGGGTAGTTAGAGAGAGAGTGAGAGATAAAAGAATGAGGATTTTAACTCAATTCAACTTTTATGCACAGTCTCTGGGTATTTTTTGTTTGTTTGTTTTTCGGTTTTTCCTTGCTTCCTTCCTGAGTCTGCTCCTATTCAAAATTCCATGAGTTTCAAATATTTTCTGGTTGGTTGGCTGGCTGTGGGAGGGTTTTGCTTGATTCTGGGATTGATAGTCTTTTTTTCGTGGGCCTACCACCGCTCTGCTGTGAGCTGCGTTTAGTTGTCCCCTTCTGAGGTAGCCTCAGCCCTCCTCAGGCTTGTCCAACTTCTCCTTCCCACTGTTGGTCCAGCCTGTGCCTGCCAGCAATCCCCACCCTGCCTCCAGTCCTGTCTCTATTCCCAGGCTACAGCTTCTGCTCTCTTCCCTGTCTATATGCCTGCGCACCCTACCTCTCTCCCTGTCTCAAGACCGTCCTTTTGTTCTGCAGGACTCTGGCACAGTCGGTCAAAGTGCCGGGCCCAGTGGCCCTTTCCTGCCCAGGGCCTCTCCCCTAGTCTGGAGCTTTGCAGTGGCTTTCCTGCCTGTGCTCTTCTCCTTGCCCCAAAACTTTCTCTATTCCGAGCTACAGCTTCCGCTGGCTTCCCTGTCTATCGGCCTGCGTACTCTCTCTCTCTCCCCACCACAGCACCGTCCCTTTGTTCTGTAGGATTCTAGTGTGGTCGGTCAGCGCAGCACTCTCCTACCCCGGGGCTCTCTGCCAGTCTGGAGCTCCGCAGCAGCCCTTCCCTGCGGCCCCTTCTCCCTGCCCTAAAACCGTCTCCCTCCAGAACCTCCGCCTCCGCTCTCTTCCCTACTTACACACCCTGCGCGTCCTATTTCCCTCCTAGCCCCAGACCGGCCTTTTGTTCTGTGGGATTCTAGCGCGACTAAAGAGCAAACACTGAGTTCAAGAACGAAGTTCTCCCCCGGTCCGGAGTTCCGCAGCAGCTTTTCTGTGCTGCCATTCTCCTTGCCCCAAAACTGCTCCTTTGTTCTGTAGGGCCCTAGCGCTGGTGTTGGGCTCGCCCGGAGTGCCGAGCTTTCGGTCGGAGGTTGCGGCTGAGGATGTTTCTCTCTAGACTCTGATCACACAGTTTCTCCCAGTCCTGATTGTTCACTGTTCTCTCCCTCCTCTGGCTTTTTTGGCCAAATCCTCTCCCTAACTCCCTACAAGAATTCACTCCTGGCTAGTGAGCTCTCCGGGTTGATACTGCAAATGCACGGAGTCTTGGAATGACTCAGCCTGCAGTTTGTGATAAACCCCTCCACCCCCCTCCACGGTGCTCCCACGATCTCCTCCCCGTTCACGTTATCAGATATCCACACTCACTCAGTCACTCCTCTCCGCATTTGTTCCTCCTGGATTGTCTCCTTAACAGGAGCGAGCTGAGAACACTGTCCCTACTCCGCAGCCATCTTGGTCCCCCCTTGATTTTGTGTGACTACTTTTTTAGCTGGAGAGTTTAATCTACTTTTAAAGTCTTACTGATATGCAAAGACTTCTCTCATTTTGCTATTTATTTTCTATCATGTGTCATGTAGCTATTTTGTTCCTCTGTTATTCAACTACTGACATGTTTTGTGTGTAATTGACCCCTTCCCCAAGCTTGGAGGATGTTGATGCAGCAGGAGTATGTTAAAATGCCACAAAGCTCTCTTCTAGCTTTTAGTCACCTTCTTGTTGAAGAGTTTGCTTTGTTGCTATACTTTGACTGTTTTCTGAAGTCGATAGTTGTTTTAGGTCTTTTTTTCATGTTTTTGTGGGGATATGGGCCCTTGGGAATTCCCTACTCCACCATTTTCACTGATGTCAGCCCCACTATATGTTATAATCAATATATTGTTAATTAGAATGAGCAAAAACAGGTCATAAGTGGTCTCAGAGTGACTGAATTCTATCTGGGCATGCACCACATTATAGATCATCACCGAGTAATAGTCAAGATAGAGGAAGCATTAAAAATCAGGTAACCTAACTGCTAGTGAAAGGCCTTTTCCACTGTAGTAACTTATCTTCATGGCCAGCTAGAAAAGTTCTGAGTACAGGTCAATGTTGGAGAAGTCATCTGTATTTTAATTTCAGCTTACTAGTAAATATACTTATTTTGTGATGCCTTGATTTCCAGAGAGCTGTCCCTGAGTAGCAAAAAGCCATCTGACCACTTATCTGTACTAACAACAGATGTTACCAGGCTGTAAGGCCACCTTCCAAACTTGTCATGAAATTAGTCTATTTGGTTTTATCTGTAGCAATTTTCTATTTGCCTCCCACCTTTTCCTCTGGATTATTGCTTTATAAGGTACTGCTATCTTCTTACTCAGTGAGACTAATGAGAATCCTGAGACATTTGTTTTGCACTTGGACATTGTTTCCTGTCTTCTTCTGATATATTTTTGCAACTAGAGTTCACTCTTCCAGAATCCTATTGGCTTATTATTTTTATGTTGGTCGAAATTTCATTTTGTTTACTTCCCCCTTAGCCCAAGTAACTACATAGTGTGAAAAATTGGTACCCAGAGACAATCAATGAAAATGTTCTCTCTTGGTGTAGGGCTGTTGATTTGTCTAAGGTCTGGGTAGAAAAGTTGAATGGATAGCAGTGATACTAGACATTCTACCATTTGCCTCTATAAGTACGTTTGTACTTCCCAAACTATATGTCCTGATATTTAGTTTAGAAAAATTTGGTACCTATAGATTACTTTGGTGAATGAGTCAGGTGGGACTTTTAAGTGTCAGTTTCTTTCTCTCATGGAGATTTGATGAGAGCTAATGTTTAATGTGCTCTTCCTTGTTATTTATTTATTTTTTTTTTTTGATTTATTGGGAAATTTGGCTAAGAGCATTTGAATTAGCCTTAATGGAAGAACATAAATTAGATATAGCCTGTGATAGGGGTGTGTGGGGGTTGAGGGGGAGAGAGAAAGAAAAAGAGGAGGGGCGTGGAGAGGCAGAGGGAGAGAGCTTGAGAGATTTCATTTTCTTGGTTTGATTAATAAGAAAATTATTTGAATGTTTTTATAAGTGAAAAATTAATAGCAAAAATAAATAAAAGAGAAAAATGAAGTCTCGGGTAGCTATTAGTAGGAAGTTAGAGTTTAAGTATAGAAATTATGCTAATATCTTGCTTTGAAGGTTGATGAAGAACTTCACAGAATGTTCCATTTTGTTATTAATGTGTCTGGTTACAATCCTTTCTTGTAATTCATTTGAATACCTTGTAACTCTGAATGTAGCTTCCTGGCCTTTTGTTACTCCTGCTATCTATTGAAGACAAATGGATATCAGCAGTAGCACTGTTTTCTGTGCTTTCAGCCAAAGGGCTGAAAAGTTGCTAGAGCAATGTTCCACACTGTGGCACTTTGCCTGAGGCTAAAGGCAAATTTAACAATTATATTAACAATAAAAATAATAACTAATAGTAATCAAGACATACCAGATGACAGTTACATTTTATATATTATTTCTTAATCTTGAAATATTGAATTTTTATCTTTATAAATGAGAAACTAAGGAACAGAGAGGGGAGATAATTTTCCACAGCTTATACAGCAAACTGTTCAAGCCCAGATCTCCCTGAATGCAAAGCACTCTTTCTTTCCACTGTATCTCAGTCCTTTTGTAAGGATTCTAGTTTGTTTTTGCTATCATATTTGTTTCCTTTTCTCTTCCTTGTCTTCAGATAGATAAAATTTGAATATCTGCTATATGTCACACACTGTGCTTGCTATATATTACCATTAAGGCTCACAGTAGCCTTGCCAGGTAAATATTAGTATCCTCATTTTACAGATGAGATGATTTTCCATTATGCTCTGCCACCTCTAGTTGCTCTATTTAAGAGTCACTTCTTGTCTTTGGGCTAGGTCCTTTCTAGCTATGCTTTGGCTCTTCTTCCCCATCATCATGACTTCTGAGACCCATGTTTCAGGTATCCTCTTGTTTCTACATGCTTTGTGGGTGCTTGTGATTTCCTGTGTTACCTGTCTGACTTGTTAGCACTCCCTTAAGGACTCATGGGCTCACTGTTCACATTAAAAACACGGACTTCCCCAAACTTGGTGTTCCTAAGCTGTGATGGAAATTCACTGCATGTGTAACATTTACCTGGGCTTAGATAAAATCGCCTCCATGGGACTCATGGACAGGGAAAAGGGTTTTAATCTGCTCAGGCTGTTATAACAAATTGTCACAGACTGGGTGGCTTAAACAACAAACATTTATTTCTCATAAATCTGGAGGCTGGGAAGTCCAAGATCAAGGCGCTAGCACGGTCGGATTCTGGTGAGAGTTCTCTTCCCAGCTTATAGATGGCTGTCTTCTTACTGTATCCTTACATGGAAGAGGGATGAAGACCAAGCAAGGTCTTTGGAGCGTCCTCTTGAAAAGGCACAAATCTCATATTGGGCCCACCCTTATCTAAACCTAGTCACCTTCTCAAGGCCCCAGCTTTTAATACGATCACATTGGAGGTTAGGGCTTCAGCATATGAATTCTGGGAAGACACAGACATTCAGTGCATAACAGAGCCAGTAGAATTAAATGTTACAAATGCTTATGCTCCATGCTGTGCTGTGAGCAATAAAGATTTCTGCTTCTGATCCAGGAGTCATCATCTGTCAGTATCCATTCTACAGGATGTTTTATCTTTTTAGGTTCCAAGTAGGGTAAAATCCCAGATCCTTTACAGTTATTGACAACCACTCAGTCTGAGGTTTTTCAGTCTAGCTTATGGCAACAGGCTTTATTCCTAGCTCTGTGTGAGTGCAGGCTACTGTTCCTTCCAATCCTGTCAGGTGGTTCTTTTCTCTACCCTTGGTTAATTTCCTCACATTCGTGTTCTGATCAGTACCCTGCTGAATACTCTAGGGGCAAGTCTGTCAAGCTCCAGGGCTGGCTCTGCTGCACTCTCCTCTCTGATCATCTGTCCTACAAACTCTAGTCTCTTTGTTCTTCTTGTACTCTTTATTCTTTCCTCTCTAACTAAGGGAATCCGTTAGGCTTCTCTCTCTTCTCTTTCTGAACTCTCTCTGTATCCCGGAAAACTTCCCACATAGCAAACTGGTACTATCATTTGTTTCACGGATTACTGTTCTTTGCTGCTTGGTGTCCTATGTCTTAAAATCTCTTGTTTATTATTGTGTCTGCTTTTTGGGTTGTTTCAAATGAGAGGATAATCCAGTCCCTGTTACCCCATATTGTCCAGAACTGGAAATTGAATCTTGGTCTTTTGAAAGTGGATTTGATATTTAGGAACAGCCCAAAGAAAGGGGTTAGTAACTCAAATGAATAAATTGGCCATCTAGATGGCTAGTTATTCACAACCCGGTCCTCCAAAAATGGTGTGGTACTAAAGTAACCAACCTACATTTTTTCCCCTGTGGTTTTAGCATTTCTATAGTTTAGAAATATTTGTATAAACAGGAGTTTCAGTGGACTTCCTCTACTCTGCCCTTACCTAATTTTCTAGGCACTGTAACCTATGGAGGACTTAAAAGTTCTGAGTAAAAAAAAATGGGGGGTGTTATATAATAGTTTTACCATCATTTACTCTTTTCCAATATCATAATTAATTTAGTAGCTGTATTATATGGCTTTTCCCTGTTTAGTATTTCTTATAATTTTCTCACTCTCAGTGCCATGACTCAGGGTGAGGCTGTCATTTCCTGTGGTCTGGACCATTATATCCCACTCCTTCTTGGTCTTCCTCTTTTTCCTTCTTTCACATTAAGGCTGGAGTATTTTTCTGAAAAGCAAAACCAAAAACAAGATAGATTTGACTGTCATTTTGCCCCTCTGAATGGTTTCCCTTAAAATATATAATAATATCGAGCCTCCTTTGTGCCTACAATCTTACATAACACAGTCTCTACCCTCCACAGAATTATAACCCACAAATGATTGTATTGTAGGGTGTTCTAAAGTCAGAGCAAGTGAGAAAACTCCACCTTTCTTGTACAGGTCAAGCTCTGTCCTATATTGCCACCCTTTTTTATGCTATCTTCTTTTCCAGGAATACCCCAATTTGCCTGCCTTTGAAGACGTTTCTCAAACAATTACTACAGGTACACCTTGGAGATATTGTGAGTTTGGTTCCAGACCAACACAATAAAGTGAGTTGCAATCGTTTTGCTGTTGGAGGGTCTTGCCTTCAATTTGTAAAAAAAAACTCCAACATCTGGGAAACACAACAAAGCAAAGCACAACAAAACAAAGTATCCCTGTACTCCATAAGGCCTCCCCAGAAACCCCCAATTGGAATAAATTTCTTTGTCCCTTATTTCCCCATAGCATATTGATTGTGCCTGCATTGCAGCATTTATCAGACTCTGCTTTGGTTTACTTGAATGAATGCCCCTCTTCCTCAGTATACTGAGTCCCTGGAGTGCAGGTACTTCCTTATTTCTCTTCATATTCATCATAGCATCCATGTCAGGATCCATTGGATTGAAATAATGAAGTCAGGAAACTTTTCAGCACATAAAAATAAATTAATAATACTTTCCTTCAATGACATCTGCAATCTGATCTGAGCTCAGTGAAATCACAAGTAAATAATTTGCCTTTGTTTCAATTCCCTAGCTTCTGTTGTTGTTTCTTTTTCTTTTTTAATGTGTTTTATTGATTATAATATTACATTTGTCCCAATTTCCCTTCACTCTGCTCCCCTCCACCTTGTGGTCCCCCTCCCTCCAATTGTCCCCCCCTTTTAGACCATGTCCATTAGTTGTGCATATAGTTCTTCTCAACCTCTCTCTGTCTATTCCATTCCCTCCTACCATGATCCTTAATTCCTATATCATCTCCCTCCCTCTCCCCGTTCCCCCTCCCTGTTGACCTCCCCCCAATATGTTCCCCGTACCTATAGTTCTTTTTCTACTCTCGTTGCCTGTTTAGTTTGCCTTTGTTTCAATTCCCTAGCTTCTGTTGTTGGTTCTTGTGATGCAGTTTTCATTTTAGTGTTCATAGTTTTGATCCTCCTTTTTCTAAACCAGTCCCTTTAACATCTCATATAACAGTGGTTTGGATCTAATGAACTCTTTCAGTTTTGTTTTGTCCTGGAAACACTTTCTCTGCCCTTCTATTCTGAATGACAATTTCGCTGGATAGAGTATTCGTGGTTGTAGGTTTTTGCTTTTCATTACTTTGAATATTTCTTGACAGTCCCTTCTTGCCTGTAGGGTCTCCCTTGAGAAGTCAGCTGATAGTCTAATTGGGACCCCTTTGTACATGATTCTTTTCTTCTCTCTTGCTGCTTTTAAGATTCTCTCTTTATCTTTAACTTTTGACATTTTGATTATAATGTGTCTTGGAGTGGTTCTCCCTGGGTCCAGCTTTTTTGGAACTCTCTGTGCTTCCTGGACCTGTAAGTCTATTTCCTTCCCCAAGTTTGGGAAGTTTTGCTTTATTATATTTTCACTTAATTTTCAATTTCTAGTTCATCTTCTTCGCCCTCTGGCAAACCAATGATTCTTATGTTGGGCGTTTTATAGCTGTCCCAGAGGCTTCTGATCCTCTCATCCTTGCTTCCCGTTTCCTCTCTCTGCACTGGTTGACTGTTTGTTCCTTCTCTATGTTCTGGTTTGTTGATATCAACTCTGGATTTTATTTCCTCACCATCCGTCTTGTATGTGGTTTTGTTCCTTTCAGTATGAGTGTATTTTGATTCTTTCTCATCTTTTTCCAGATCTTTTGTTAATTCTGTAAGCCACCTGATAACAATGGCCCTGAACTGATCCTCTGACAGGTTTCTTATTTGTTCATCTGTCAGATTCTTCATCTGTTGCCTGGTGAGCTGCGCCACCAGGATTTCTATAGTTGTCTGCCTCATTTTGACAGGTGCGTTTTGTTTTCTTGGGCCGGCTATAGGGGGCAGTGCCTGTGTACTCATCACGACCCAGCGACCGGCAGCAATCCGCAACCTTTTTCGCCGCGCTGTGGCCCTTTGTCGTCACAACCCAGCAACCGGCGGTGGTCCGGCAACCTTTTCCGCCATGCTGTGGTGCTTTGTCGTCACAACCCAGCGACCGGTGCTGTTCCGCAACCTTTCTCGCTGCGCTGTGGTGCTTTGTCATCACAACCCAGCGACCGGCACCCATCCACAACCTATTTCGCAGCGCTGTGGCGCTTTGTGTGGGGGCGGGGGTCCAAGATGGATTCACACAGTTATTCTTCTAGGAGACCGGGATCTGTCCTCCTGCCCTCTGGGCCTCACTGTTCAAGGCGATGTGGTGGCTCCTTTCCCCAGCGTTGGGTTTGCAAGCTACCGGGGTTCGACTGCAACCGGGATTGTTCTCCCTGCCGCTGGGATTGTTCTCCCTGGTGCAACCGCAAACAGCTCCACCCGCTTTCGCTCTTCCTACCTGCCCAAAGGGCACCACTTGTTTATAACTTCATATGTTGGGCTTCCGTGTAGTTTTATTTTCTGGAATTTCTAGTTATCTTTTGTTTTGAAGTAGTTGTATTCCTCTCTAGTTGTAGAGGGAGACCGAGCGTGTCCGTCTAAGCCTCCATCTTGGCCGGAAGTCGTAAACTTCATTTCTCCCTGGGTCTTTTTTATGCCATTGAAGTGCCCAGGGAGTTCCTGGAGTATCTTTGTCACCAGTGTTTTGAACTCTGCATCTGATAGTTGCTTATCTCGATTTTACTTAGTTTTTCTTTTTTTTTTTTCTGGAGTTTTATGTTCTTGCATTTGGGCCATATTTGTTTGTCTCCTCATTTTGGCAGTCTCCCTGTGTTTGTTTCTGTGTATTCAGTAGAACTGTTTTGACTCCCTGTCTTAGTAGTGTAGCCTATTGTAGAAAAGCACATCTGTAAATTGTATGGGGTGGAACCTTAGGTAATCACCTGGGAGGGGCCACCTGTGTCACCACCTGTGGCTCTGTGTATGGGAGGGCTTGGAGTGGAGTCAATGCTGCTGCCTGGCCTCTGGAGTTATGCCCAGGAGGAAGCTGTGTCCCAGCACACACCCTCTTGCCGGTCACTTTACTTTCTCCTTATATGCCAGCGGTTGCCCTGGTGCTGAATCCCAGAGGGAGTGGGTCTGCATAAGTCTGAAACTCATTGTGGGCCCTTTAAGAGGAATCTCCTGTGAATCCTGCAGTTTCTTCTGCTGTCCCAACCTCCACTTGTTTTTAGAGCTAGAAGTTATGGGGATTTAACTTCCTGGCGCTGGAACGCTGAGCTTGGTAGTATGGTGTGGGGCTGGGATCCCCTGTTCCTGAGGTATCCCCCCACCCCAATTGTAATCCTCCACACGTGGTTGTGGAGTCACCTGTTCCATGTCTGCATGGATCTCTGCACCTTTCCACCTCTTTGTGCCTCTCTGTACATCTGTGAGTCTCAGCCCCTCCTACCTATCTAGAGAAATGTGGCTTCTTTACATCCTTGGTTAATCCTACTTTCATACAGCTCAATTTTCTGATGGTTCTGGGTGATATTTGTTTGTGGTGTAGTTGTAATTTTTTCTGTAGTTGTGCGAGGAGGTGAGGAGTGTTTACCTACACCTCTGTCTTCACTGGTTGAAAGTTCAGAGTTTTGTTAAATTATTTTGCTTTTAATTGCCCATGCATGAGATTGGGATAGGGTAAGATGTAGTTAGTGAGAAATATCTCACATCATATTGCAGGGAAAAAAGGGAAAAATCCAAGCCCCAGTGAACTTTGATTCTTTTCTACTGAGCAAGGATTTTGTGAATGGCTGTGATCAGATCATAGTCAGGATTTTAGAAAAAAAATGTACTGTTCATTTTTTACTTCTTATATATTCTATTATAGTTGTCTCAGTTTTCCCCCTTTGCCCTCTTCCATCCAGAGTACCACTGCTCCCATAGTTCATCCTCACACCATTGTCCATTTCAATGGGTCATTCAGACATGTTGTTTGACTAATCCTTTCCACTTCTTTCCTCCATTCCTCCCCTCCACCCTCTGACAGCTGTCAGTCTGTTCCTTGTTTTTATGTCTCTTGTCCTGCTGTACTCACTAGTTTATTTTGTTCATTAGAGTCTTCTTATAAGTGAAATCATGGTATTTGTCTTTCACCAACTGGCTTATTTCACTTAGCATAAAAGTCTTCAGTTCCATCCATGCTGTCCGACAGGGTAGGAATTCCTTCTGCTTTCATTCTGCAGCCTAGTATTCCATTGTGTAAATGTACCACAGTTTTTTAATCCATTAATATACTGATGGGCACTTAGGACATTTCCAACACTTGGCTATTGTACATAGTGCTACTATGAACATAGCGGTGCATAAATTCTTCTGAATTGGTGTTTCAGGATTCTTAGGCTATATTCTCAGCAGTTGAAATGCTGGGTCAAAAGGAAGTTGCATTGTTTGTTTTTTTTGAGGAAATTCCATACTGTTTTCCACAGTGGCTGTCCCAGTCTGTATTCCCACCAACAGTGTATAAGGGTTCCCTTTTCTCCACATCCTCGCCAGCAATTGTTGTTTCTTGATTTATTAATGATGGCCATTCTGACTGGTGTGAGGTGGTATCTCATTGTAGTTTTAATTTGCATCTCTATGATGGCTAGTGATATTGAGCATCCTTTTATATGTCTATGGGCTATCTGTATGTCCTCTATGGAGAAGTGTCTATTTAGTTCCTTTGCCCATTTTTTAAAAAAGATTTTTATTTTTTTTTATTTTTTTTTATTTATTTTTTTTCAGATTTAATGTGTTTTATTGATTAAAATATTACATTTGTGCCAATTTCCCTTCCCTCTGCTCCCCTCCACCCGGTGGCCCCCCTCCCTCCAGTTGTCCCCCCCTTTTAGATTATGTCCATTTGTTGTGCATACAGTTCCTCCCAACCTCTCTCCGTCTATTCCATTCCCTCCTACCTTGATCCCCAATTCCTATATTATCTCCCTCCCTTTCCCCATTCCCCCTCCCTGTTGACCTCCCCCCAATATGCTTCCCGTACCCACAGTTCCTTTTCCACTCTCGTTGCCTATTTAGTTTGCCTTTGTTTCATCTCCCTAGCTTCTGTTTTTTTTTAAACCAGTCCCTTTAACATCTCATATAACAGTGGTTTGGATCTAATGAACTCTTTCAGTTTTGTTTTGTCCTGGAAACACTTTCTCTGTCCTTCTATTCTGAATGACAATTTCGCTGGGTAGAGTATTCGTGGTTGTAGGTTTTGGATTTTCATTACTTTGAATATTTCTTGCCAGTCTCTTCTTGCCTGTAGGGTTTCCCTTGAGAAGTCAGCTGATAGTCTAATTGGGACCCCTTTGTACATAATTCTTTTCTTCTCTCTTGCTGCTTTTAAGATTCTCTCTTTATCTTTAATTTTTGACATTTTGATTATAATGTGTCTTGGAGTGGTTCTCCCTGGGTCCAGTCTCTTGGGAACTCTCCTTGCTTCCTGGACCTGCAAGTCTATTCCCTTCCCCAAGTCTGGGAAGTTCTCCTTTATTATATTTTCACTCATTTTTTCAAGTTCTAGTTCATCTTCCTCATTCTCTGGCAAACCAATGAGTCTTATGTTGGGCCTTTTATAGCTGTCCCAGAGGTTTCTGATCCTTTCATTGTTGCTTCCCATTTCCTCTCGCTGCATTGGTTGACTGCTTGTTCCTTCTCCATATTCCAGTTTGTTGAAATGAACTCTGGATTTTATTTCCTTTCCTTCTGTCTCATATGCGGTTTTGTTCCTTTCGTTATGAAAGTTTTTCGCTTCTTTCTTATCTTTTTCCTGCTCTTTTGTGAATTCTGTAAGCCATCTGTTAACAATGGCCCAGAACTGAGCCTCTGACAGGTTTCTTATCTGTTCATCTGTCAGGTTCTCTATCTGCTGTCTGGTGAGTTGTGTCACCGGGATTTCTATAGTTGTCTGCCTCATTTTGACAGATGCGTTTTGTTTTCTTGGGCCGGCTGTCGGGGGCAGTGCCTGTGTACACGTCACAAATTAGCGACTGGAGCCTGCCTGTCTGCGACCTATTTCGCAGCCCTGTGGTGCTTTCTTTGGGGGCGGGGGTCCAAGATGGATTCACACAGTTATTCAGCTAGGAGACCGGGATCCGTCCTCCCGCCCCCCTGGGCCTCACTGTTCAAGGCGATGCGGCGGCCGCTCTCCCCAGCGCCGGAGTCGCGCACCGGCAGGGGCTTGGCCGCAGCCGGGATTCCTCGCCGGGGTCGCGCACCGCCAGGGGCTTGACGGATCCGGGATTCCCCGCCGCTGTTGTCCAGGTGCGACCGCAAACAGCACTGCCCTCTTTAACTCTTACCTGCCCAAATGGCACCGCTGGTTTATAACTTCATATGTTGGACTTCCGTGTAGTTTTATTTTCTGGAATTTCTAGTTATCCTTTGTTTTGAAGTAGTTGTATTCCTCTCTAGTTGTAGAGGGAGACCTAGCGTGTCCGTCTAAGCCTCCATCTTGGCCGGAAGTCTAAAAAAAGATTTTTAAAATTTATTTTTTAGAGAGAGAGGAAGGGAGGGAGAAAGAGAGGGAGAGAAACATCAATGTGTGGTTGCCTCTCACGAGCCCCCAATTGCAGACCTGGCCCGCAATCCAGGCATGTGACCTGACTGGGAATCGAACCAGCCACTCTTTGGTTTGCAGGCCAGCACTCAATCTATTGAGCCACACCAGCCAGGGCTCCTTTGCCCATTTTTTAATTGGAATGTTTGTCTTCCTAGTATTGAGTTGTATGAGTTCTTTATATATTTTAGAGATCAAACCCTTGTCTGATATATCATTGGCAAATATGTTCTGCCATGCAGTAGGTTCCCTCTTCATTTTGATCCTGGTTTCTTTAGCTGTGTAGAAGCTTTTTGATTTGATGTAGTCCCCTTTGTTTATTTTTTCCTTTGTTGACCTTACGCTTGTGGATATCTGAAATTTTACTGTCTATGTTTTCCACTAGAACTTTTATGGTATCACAACTGATATTTAAGTATTTTATCCATTTTGAGTTTATTCGTGTGTGGGGCAAGTTGGTGGTCTAGTTTCTTTTCCGTCCTTCCTTCCTTCCTTCCTTCCTCCCTCCCTCCCTCCCTCCCTCCCTTTCTTTCTTTCTTTCTTTCTTTCTTTCTTTTTTCTTTCTTTCTTTCTTTCTTTCTTTCTTTCTTTCTTTCTTTCTTTCTTTCTTTCTTTCTTTCTTTTTCTTTCTTTCTTTCTTCTTTCTTTCTTTCTTTCTTTCTTTTTCTTTTTTTTTGTATATACCAGTCCAGTTCTCCCAACACTATTTATTGAATTTATTGAAGGGGCTATTTTTACTTCATTTAATGTTCCTGCCCCTTTGTCAAAACATTAATTGTCCATAGAGACATGGGCTTTTTTCTGGGCTCTCTATCCTGTTCCATTGATCTATGTCTTGGTTCTGATGCCAATACCAGACTGTTTGTTTACAGTGGCCTTGTAGTATAGTTTCATATCATGTATTATGAGCCCTACAACTTTGTTCTTTCTCAAGATTGCTGTGGCTATTCAGGTTCTTTTTTTTTTTTTTTTTTGGTTCCATATAGTTTTTTGAAGTATTTGTTCTATATCTTTGAAATATTCCATTGGTATTTTAATAGGAACTATGTTTGCATACTATGGCCATTTTAATGATGTTAATTCTTCCAGTACATGGATAGGATACATATTTCCATTTATTTGTTCCTTCCTCAATTCCTTTCTGCAATGTTCTGTAGTTTTGCAAGTATAGGTATTTTTTACCTCCTTGGTTAAATTTATTTCTCGGTTCTTTTTGTTGGTGTTGCTATAGTAAATGGGATTATTTTCTTAGTTTCTCTGATAGCTCATTTTGGTGTATAATAATGTCATCAATTTCTGAATATTGACTTTGTGTCCCTGTACTTTTCAGGATTCACTTATTAGATTGAATAGTTTTTGGTGGAGCCTATAGGGTTTCCTATGTATACTATAATGTAGTATGAAAATAATGACAGTTCTACCTTCTCTTTTCCAATTTGGATGTCTTTGATTTCTTCTTCTTCTGATTGCTGTGGCTAATACCTCTAGTACTATGTTGGGTAAGAGTGGTAAAATAGCACAGCCTTGTCTTTTTCTGGATCTTATGGGAAACACTTCTAGTATTGGCCCATTGAGTATGATGTTGCCAATAGGTTTTACAAATGTGGCCTTTATTATGTTGAGGTATGCCCCATCTATTCCCAGTTTGCTGAGTGTTTTGATCATAATTGGCTGCTGGAATTTATCAAATGCTTTTTCTGCATCTATTAATATGATCATGTGATTTTTGTCTTTAATTTTCTTTGTGATATATGACATTTATTGATTTGTGAATATGGCAACATCCTTGCATCCCTGGAATAAATTCCACTGAATCATGCATGGTGCATGAACTTTTTAATGTATTTGTTGAATCTGGTTTGTTATTATTTTGTTGAGGATTTTTGCTTCTATGTTCATCAGAGATATTGGCCTGTAATTTTCTTTCTTTATTTAGTCTTGACCTGGTTTTAAGATTAGGATAATACTGGCCTCATAAAAAGATTTCGGGAGTCTTCCCTCCTCTTGAATTTTTTGGAATAGTTTTAGAAGAAAAGGTGTCAGTTCTTTCTTTCTTTCTTCCTTTCTTTCATTCATTCTTATTTTTTATTATTTTGAAAGTGTCTTTATTTTCCTTAATGCTTTTTAATGTTTTATTGATTATGTTGTAACAGTTGTCCCTAGTTTCTTTTTCTTCTTTTCCCCTCCACCCAGTGACCCCCTCCCTGCAGT
The DNA here is from genome assembly GCF_987537825.1 of Furipterus horrens. NCBI lineage: Eukaryota > Metazoa > Chordata > Mammalia > Chiroptera > Furipteridae > Furipterus > Furipterus horrens. The sequence goes on along the minus strand of NW_028327187.1, from coordinate 38,102,450 downwards.
TGTCCCACACCCCTTAGTCCATGCCCATTGGTTGTGCATATAGTTCTTTTCAACATCTTCCTGTCTACTCCACTCTCTCCTACAATGCTTCTTATTTCCTGCATCATCTCCCTTCCTTTCCCCACTTCCCCCAATATGTTCCCATACCTTTAATTATTTTTCCACTCTCATTGCCTACTTTGTTTGCCTTTGTTTCGATTCCCTAGCTTCTGTCATTGGTTGTTGTAATACAGTTTTCATTTTAATGTTCATAGTTTGATCCTCCTTCTTCTAAACAAGTCCCTTTAACATCTCATATAACAGTGGTTTGGATCTACTGAACTCCTTCAGTTTTACTTTTTCCTGGGAGCACTTTCTCTGCCCTTCTATTCTGAATGACAGCTTTACTGGATAGAGTAATCACGGCTGTAGGTTTTTGCTTTTCATTATTTTGAATATTTCTTGCCAGTCCCTTCTTGCCTGCAGAGTCTCCTTTGAGAAATCAGCTGATAGTCTAATTGGAACCCCTTTGTGCATAATTCTCTTCTCTCTTGCTGCTTTTAAGATTCTCTCTTTAGCCTTAATTTTTGAGATTTTGATTATAATGTGTCTTGGTGTGGTTCTTCCTGGGTCCAGTTTATTTGGAACTCTCTGTACTTCCTAGACCTATAGGTCTATTACCTTCCCCAAGTTCGGGAAGTTCTGCTTCATTATTTTTTCACGTAAATTTTCAATTTCTAGTTCTTTTTCACCTTCTGGCAATCCTATAATTCGGATATTCACTTTCTTATAGTTGTCCCTGAGGTTTCTGAGCTTCTCCTCATTTTCCTCACTTTTTGTTTCCTCTTTCTGCACTGGTTGACTGTTTGTTCCACCCCTATGTTCCGATTTGTTGATTTGATCCCTGGTTTTTCTTCCCTCACCACTTGTTTCGCATGTGTTTTCGTTCATTTCAGTAGGACTAGCCTTCATTCCTTCCCCGTCTTGATTAAGTCCCGCTGTTATTTCTGTAAACTGTCTTATAACTATAGCTCTGAACTGAGCCTCAGAAGGATCATCCGTTTGTCTGTTAATTCATGTATTTGCTTTCTGGTTAGCTTTGTGATTGGGATCTCTATCATTATCCCTGCCATCCTGACAGTTTTGTTTACCTTTCCTTCTTGGGTGGGGCTGTCTCACCTCCTACACTATAGGGGCGGAGCCCTGTGCACTCATCACTACCAGGTGACCCTTCTTACCACACTGTGGCATTTTCTGTGGGGGTGGGGGTCCAAGATGGATTCCTGCCTTTCACTTTCCGCTGAGAGACCAGGAACCTCCTCCTCCATCCCCATGCCCTCTGGGCCTCACAGTCCGAGGCAATGGGGGTCTGCCTTCCCTGGAGTTGGAATCGCGAGCTGACGGGTCTGGATTGCAGCTGAGGGTACTCCCCTGGTGCTTCTCACCTCCCCTTAAATATGGGAGTCTGTGCTTATTGCAGTCCCGCTGGTCATCACTGCAGCTGCCGCCACCAGCACAGCTTGATCTTTCTGCCCTGGCTTCACCCCTCCTACCTGTCTGGACGAGCACCACTTGTTTATAACTTCATATGTTTGACTTCCATGTAGCTTTATTTTCTGGAACTTCTGGTTATTTCTGGTTTTGCAGTAGTTGTATACCTTCTTAGTTGTGGAGGGAGATGGAGCGTGTCAGTCCAGGCCTCCATCTTGTCCAGAAGTCTCAGTTCTTCTTTTAAAGTTTGGTAAAATTTGCCTGTGAAGCCATCTGGTCCAGGGCTTCTGTGTGTCATTATTTTTTTGATTACTGCTTTAATTTCGCTGGTTGTTATTGGTCTACTCAGGTTTTCTGCTTCTTCCTGATTCAGTTTTGTCAGGTTGTATGTCTCTAGAAATTTATCCATTGCAGCCAGGTTGTCCAATTTCTTGGCATATAGTTCTTAATAGTAATTTCTTACAATCCTTTTCATTTCTGTGGTATCATTTGTTACTTTTCCTCTTTCATTTCTAATTTTATTTATTTGGATATTCTCTCTCTTTTCTTGATGAGTTTGGTTAATGGCTTGTCAATTTTATTTATCTTTTCAAAGAACGAGCTCCTGAATTCATTGATCCTTTGAATTGTTTATTTAGTCTGTGTGTCATTTAATTCTGGCCTGATTTTGATTATTTCCTTCCTTCTGCTTGCTTTGGGCTTTGTTTATTGTTGTTCCTCTCGTTCTTGTAGTTGTAGGGTTAGATTATTTATGTGGATTTTTCTATCATCTTTAAGTAAGCCTGTATTGTAATTAACTTCCTGTAATGATGGCTTTAGCTGTGTCCTATAGGTTTTAGGCTGTCGTGTGTTCATTTTCATTTGTGTCCACATATTTTTTTCCCTTCATCTCATTGTTAACACATCATTATTTAATAACATGTTATTCAGCCTCCATGTATTTTAATGTTTTGATTTTTTTCTTAAGGTTGGTTTCTAGCTTGTTTTTAATTTTATTTTTTGATCTTTCAATTACAGTTGTCCCATTTTTTCCCCAATTGCTCCCCCCACCCAGCCCTCCCCTTCTCTCACAATCATATGCCCCACCCCATTGTCCATGTTCATGAGTCATTTATACATGTTCTTTGATTCAACCCTTCCCTTGCTTATACCCCTTTTCTCCCTCCCCCCTCCCCCCTAATAACTGTTATTCTGTTCCTTGTTCTACTTAGTTTATTTGTTTGTGTTGTTCATTAGTTTCCTGTATTCAGTGATATCATATGGTATTTTTCTTTATTTGCCTGGCTTATTTCACTAAGCATAATTCTCTCTAGTTCCATCCATGTTGTCGCAAATGGCAGGAATTCCTTCTTTCTTTCTGCTCCCTACTATTCCATTGTGTAAATGTAGCACAGTTTTTTGATCCACTGATCTACAGGTGGGAAAGCCATTGTGATCTGAGAAGATGCTTGATATGATTTTATTTTTGTTGAATTTGTTGAGGCTTGTTTTGTGTCCTACCATGTGGTCTGTCTTTGAGAATGATCCATGTGCATTTGAGAAGAATTTGTATTTTGCTTTTTTGGGGTGAAATGGTCTATAAAGAGCAATTAAGTGCATTTGATCTAGAGTGTTTATTGTTCAATTTTGCAGTGTTTTTGTTGATTTTTTTTGTTTGGAAGGTCTCTCCATTTTTGACATTGGGGTGTTAAAATGCTCTGCAATGAGTGTATTGCTGTCTGTCTCTTTCTTAAAATCCTCTAATATTTTCTTTATCTATTTAGGTGCACCTATATTGGGTACATATATGTTTCCAAGAGTTATATTCTATTGTTGGGTCCCTCAAGTATTATGGAGTGACATTCATCATCTCTTGTTATGGCTTCTGTTTTGAAGCCTATTTTGTTTGATGTATGCATTGCTACCCCAGCTTTTTTTCATGTCCATTTGCATGGAATATTTTTGCCAGCAGTTTACTTTCAGCCAGTTAGATCTTTTGTTCTGAGGTGGGTCTCTTGTAGATAGCATGTATATGAGTTGTGTTTTCTTATCCATTCAGCTACCCTTTGCCTTTTGATTGGAACATTTACATTTAAATTTATTATTGATAGGTAACTTGTCCATTGCCATTTTCCCCCTTTATACTTGTGTTCCTGTCTCTCTCTCTCTTTCTTTTTCTATTTCTTCTTCTTCTTAAAGCAGTCCCTTTAGCATCTCTAGCAGTGCTGGCTTGGTGTAAATGTACTCTTTTTTTAGCCTTCTTTTGTCTGGGAAGCTCTTTATTTTTCCTTCCATTTTAATGAGAACCTTTCCTTTTAGTATAGTCTTGATTGTAAGTCCTTGCTTTTCGTTACTTGGAGTATTTCATGCGAATCCCATCTGGCTTCTAATGTTTCTATTAAGAAATCAACTGCGGGAGGGGAAGATGGTGGAGGAGTGAGGGGATGCTGCGCTTTCTAGCTCCCGAGACCCGTCTGTAGTTTGGACTAATTGCAGACAGAACATCTTAGTGAGCAGCTGAACACTGGCAGGAGTCGAGCCTTGGCACTGCTGGATTAGAGAAAAACCATCTGGGAATGACCTGTTTGGTGAGGATAGTGAAGGAAAAAGGGACGAGATGGGATTTCCAACTGGGGTGGCTACCCGAGCTGTGGCTGGAAGTACGCAGAATTTTTGACAATCACAGGCTTCCCCAGAGAGGAATCAGGAAGAGAGAGGATCTCTGCCTGCTGGCAGAGACAGGACTCAACCAGGTGGCATTGGCGCTGAAAGACAAGAAACAGCATACTGCTGTGCATGTGAGAACGTAATTTTCTTTATATTTTTTCATGTGAACTGCTGAGAGGGGAGGAAAGTTTGGGGGTGATAGGACATTCTTGAGGAGCGCAGATGCAGAAGTGTGCTCACCCACTCCCCAAACCTCCCCTTGGGTCATGTGGGCACGCATAGGGAAGTGCCCTCATTCACTGACACAGGTGCACGGGGCTGCATCCAGGTGCCCCTCAAACACACCCCAACAGACATAAGATCAGTGCCCCAACGGACGCAGGAAAGGCCGACTGGACATGCAGAAGATCGTGCACAGACACCCCTGGCCAGCTCCAGTGGGCGCCATGCCGGAGCACAGACTACTTACTCAGGCTCTGCTCATGCCCGCGCAGGCAGGCGGGTGCTGGAATGGTGGTGGGCCGCTGCAGCTCGGGAACAGCAGGCCGCAGCGAATCACAGACGCTCACTTCCACTGTGCACAAGTCTCCGGTGCCCCACGCTAAGAGGCGAGAGACCAAATTCTGGAGTGCAGCTAGGCAGGCCTGAGGCTAGCGCTCAGGCAGCCTTCGGCGCACATGGGTGGGCACGCAAAAGGACCTCGCCCACTCCAACAGGCACCAAAGGAACGCGCTGTGCCGGCCACCACAGGCACACACCACTGCTGCAAGAAACAGAAACCTCTGGCCCGCCTTATTAGACCAGCTGTGAATGCAGAAAAAGAAGACGACACACAAAGGCTGAACTGAGTAAAAACTCTTTTTTCCTTAAAAAAACTATATCTCTAATTTGTTTCATACAATCTCTCCTTCTCATCTTTCCTTTCTAATTTTTGTTTATTTGTTTTTGTGTCTAGTTTAGCCTCTCTTTCATACTAAATACATACCATATAACTACTATATAAATCTAATACTATACAATCCGACTTTCTTACTATATTCTGCATTCTTCCCTCCTTTTCTTCTATCGTTATTAACATATAATGTAAATATTACCTACTTTCTTGCATAGTCTCAACTACTATTAATCTATCATCCCCTCTCTCAAAAATCATATTTCTCCTCTCTAAAAACAACTCTTATCTATTGTTCCTATAGTATAAAAGCTCTAAACTCTCTACATTTATATTAATACTGGCTTGTTGGCTGATGATAGCGGGATAGAGGGTGGGGGATATTTTTGAGGGTGTGGGTCTCCTGCCTGGGCTGTGTGTTTATGTTTTTAACAGCATCTTCACAAAAGAACTCAAGACAAAGTGGATAGAGTGACTCTCAATCAACTAGCCAGAAGGAAGATCCTACCATAAAGCATCTGAAATATAACCAGACAGCATAAAGAAATGACATAAATGGTACCCCAAGGACATCAGGCTCAGGAGATCAAAGAGACTGCACCACTGAAACCCCAAGATCTCCCATAAAGGATCTCATACCACAAAGGTGGGAAGTCAAAGCAGACAAATCCAAATAACAAAAACAAACAAGAAGAATCCAACGTGGTAAGATGCAGAAACAACCTCTCAATAAAAAGAAAAGAGGAATCCCCAGAAAGAGAGGTAGATGGAATAGACATAGCCCAAATGTCAGACATGGAATTCAAAACAATGGTGATGAAGAAGCTCAATATACTCGACAAACTCAAAAACAACTATGACAACCTCCAATGAAGTTACCAACCGCTCCAAGTAAATTACAGGGAACTTGCAGAGAACTACACCAGCATAAAAAAGGACATAGAAATTATTAACAAGAACAACGAAGAAATGAAAAATTCAATCTCTGAACTGAACAACACAGTAGAATCGGTCAAAAGCAGACTAAACGAAGCAGAGGATCAGATTAGTGAGCTAGAAGATAATGTAGAAAAAAATTCCCAGACAATACATCAAAATGAAAAAAGATTGAAAAAGAATGAAGAAGATCTAAGGGAATTACATGATAGCATAAGGAAAAACAACATCAGAGTCATTGGAATTAAAGAGGGAGAAGAGGAAAAAGGAAAGGAAAAACTGATAGGAGAAATAATGACAGAAAATTTTCCCAATCTAATGACAGAAAAAGCTATGCTAGTTCAGGAAGCACAGAGAGTTCCAATGAAGAGGAACCCCCAAAAACCCACTCCAAGGCACATCATAATTAAAATGGCAACATTCAAAGACAAAGAGAGAATCCTGAAAGCAACAAGAGAAAAACAGCAAATAACATACAAGGGAGCTCCGATAAGGCTATCGACCGATTTCTCAACAGAAACACTACAAGCCAGAAGGGAATGGTCAAAAATATTTCAAGCAATGAAAAATAAAGGCCTACAACCAAGAATACTCTACCCAGCAAGCTTCTCATTCAAAGTGGAAGGAGAAATAAGGAGTTTCCCAGACAAAGGAGGAATAAAAGAATACATCTCCACCAAACTAGTATTGCAAGAAATGCTAAAGGGAATGTTTTAAGAAAAAAAAGAGGAGTGGAACAGAGTACAAAGGGAAGTGAATATACACATATTAATAATAACTTTAAATGTAAATGGATGAAGTGCTCCAATTAAAAGACATAGGCTAACGGAATGGATAAGAAAACAGGACCCACATATTTGCTATCTACAAGAAACACACCTCAATACAAAAGATTGACATAGACTGAAAATAAAAAGATACAAAAAAATATTCCAAGCAAACACACCTGAAAAAAAAGCTGGAGTAGCAGTCCTCATATCAGACAAAATGGATTTCAAAGCAAGGGCAATAAAAAGAGACAAAGAAGGACATTTCATAATACTTAAAGGAGCAAACCCTCAAGAAGATATAACACTGATAAACATATATGCACCCAACATGGGAGCACCCAAATACATAAAGAAAATACTAGAAGACCACAAGAATAATATTAACAACAACACACTCATAGTAGGGAACTTCAACACTCCATTATCAACAATAGACAGATCATTGAAGCAAAGAAACACCAAGGATATACAGGCATTAATCAACACACTAAACCACATGGACTTAACTGATACATATAGAACTTTTCACTCCAAAGAAGCAAAATATACATTCTTTTCAAATGCACATGGGACATTTTCAAAGATCGACCACATGATAGGACACAAAACAAGCCTCAACAAATTCAAGAAAATTGAAATCATATCAAGCATTTTTCCGGACCACAATGCCTTGAAACTAAAAATCAACCTCAGAGAAAAAAATCAAAGACACCCAAACTCATGTAGAATGAATAACACACTATTAAATAATTAGTGGGTTAACAATGACATCAAAGAAGAAATCCAGAAATTTTTAGAAACTAATGATAATGAACACACAGAAGCCCAAAACGTATGGGACACAGCAAAAGCATTCCTAATAGGGGAGTTCATAGCAATACAGGCATATCTGAAAAGGATAGAAGAATCTCAAATAAAAAATCTAACCCTTAAGCTACAAGAACTAGAACAACAACAACAAACAATGCCTAGGGAAAGGAAAAGGAAGGAATCATCATGGTCAGAGCAGAATTAAATTACATAGAAACCAAACAAACAATTCAAAATATCAATGAAACTAGGAGTTGGTTCTTTGAAAAAATAAACAAAATCCACAAGCCTTTAGCCAGACTCATGAAGAAAAAAAGAGAAGACCCAAATAAACAAAATCAGAAATGAAAGAGGAGAAATCACGATTGACACCACAGAAATACAAATGATTGTAAGAAATTTCTACAAACAACTGTATGGCAAGAAATTTGACAACCCAGAAGAAATGGACAAATTTCTAGAAACATATAACCTTCCAAAACTGAATCAAGAAGAAGTAGAAAGTCTCAACAGACCAATAACAAAGAAGGAAAATGCAACAGTAATCAAAAATCTCCCTGCACACAAAAGCCCTGGACCAGATGGCTTCACAGGCAAATTTTATGAAACATTTAGGGAAGAACTAACTCCTACCCTCCTCAAACTATTCCAAAAAGTCCAAAAAGAGGGAAAAATCCCAAACTCTTTCTATGAAGCCAGTATTACCCTAATCCCAAAATCAGGTCAAGACACAACAAAGAAAGAAAACTACAGGCCAATATCACTGATGAATATAGATGCTAAAATCCTCAACAAAATATTGGCAAACAGGATCCAGCAACAGAAGTGAAAGATCATACACCACGATCCATTGGGATTCATCCCAGGGATGCAAGGATGGTTTAATATTCGCAAATCAATAAATATAATACATCACCTAAACAAAATGAAAGACAAAAATCACATGATCATATCAATAGATGCAGAAAAAGCCTTTGATAAAGTACAACAACCATTTATGTTGAAAACTCTCAGCAAAATGGGAATAGAGGGAGCATACTTTAACATAATTAAGGCAATATATGAGAAACCTGAAGCCAACATCATACTCAATGGACAAAAACTGAAAGCATTCCCCCTGACATCATTATATGCAGATGACATGATAGTAAACCTAGAAAACCCTATAAACTCCACTAAAAGACTACTCGATATAATAAGCGAATTTGGCAAAATAGCAGGGTACAAAATAAATATACAGAAATCTAAGGCATTTCTGTACACCAACAATAATATATCAGATACAGAGACAAAAAAGAGAATACTATTTACTATAGCAACAGGAAAAATAATGTACCTAGGAATAAACTTAACCAGAGATAAAAGACCTGTACTCTGAAAATTACATAACATTGAAGAAAGAAATTAAGGAAGATACAAATATATGGAAGCAAATACCGTTTTCTTGGATGGGAAGAATCAACATCATCAAAATGGCCATACTACCCAAAGCAATTTACAGATTCCATGCAATCCCTATTAAAATACCATGACATTTTTCACAGACCTAGAACAAATACTCCAAAAATTCATATGGAACCAAAAAAGACCTTGAATAGCAAATGCAATCTTGAGACAGAAGAACACAGCAGGGGGAATCACAATACCAGACACCAAACAATACTACAGAGCCACTATGATTAAAACAGTTTGGTACTGGCATAAGAATAGACATATAGATCAGTGGGACAGAATACAGAGCCCAGAAGTAAGCCCAGGTCTCTATGGTCAACTAATATTTAATAAAGGAGGAAGAAAAATAAAATGGAGTGAGGAGAGCCTCTTTAACAGATGAGGCTGGGAGAACTGGACAGGGACTCCAAAAAAAAAAAAAAATGAAACTAGACCACCAACTTACACGAGAATAAACTCAAGATGGACCAAAGACTGAAATGTAAGCCATGACATTATAAAAGTCCTAGATGAAATCATAGACAGGAAAATTTTATATATCCCACGTAATAATATTTTCACGGATACATCTCCTAAGGCAAGAGAAATAAAGGAAAAAATTATCAAATGGGACTACATCAAACTAAAGAGTTTCTGCTCAGCAAAAGAAAACATCAGCAAGATGAAAAGGAAACCAACCATATGGGAAAACATATTTGTCAATGATATCACAGGCAGGGAACTGACCTCCAAAATATATAAAGAGCTTATATGACTCAACATCAAGAAAACAAACAACCCAATTAAAAACTGGGCAAAGGACCTGAACAAACACTTCTCTAAAGAGGACATACAGAAGTTCCATAGGCACATGAAAAGGTCCTCAACACCAGTAGCCATCAGAGAGATGCAAATAAAAACCACAATGAGATACCACTTTACACCTGTCAGAATGGCCATCATTAACAAATCAACAAACAACAAGTGCTGGCGAGGATGTGGAGAAATGGGAACCCTACTGCACTGTTGGTGGGAATGCAGACTGGTGCAGCCACTGTGGAAAACACTATGGAATTACCTCAAAAAACTAAAAATGGAACTGCCTTTTGAACCAGCGATTCCACTGCTAGGATTATACCCGAAAAATCCTAAAACCCTAATTCAAAAGAACTTATGCACCCCTATGTTCATAGCAGCACTGTTTACAATAGCTAAGTGCTGGAAACTGTCTAAGTGCCCATCTGTAGATGAGTGGATCAAAAAACTCTGGTACATTTACACAATGGAATACTATGTAGCAGAGAGAATAAAGGAACTCTTGCCATTTGCAACAACATGGATGGAACTAGAGAGAATTATGCTTAGTGAAATAAGCCGGGCAAAGAAAGAAAAATACCATATGATATCACCTAATACAGGAAACTAAAGAACGACATAAACACATGAACTAAATAGAACAAGGAGCAGAATAGCAGTCAATAGGGGGGAGAGGGGAGGGAGAGAAGGGCGATAAATATGAGAAGGGTTTAGTCTAGGAATGTGTATAAATGACTCATGGACATGGCCAACGGGGAGGGATAGAATTGTGGGAGAAGGGGTATGCAGGGTTGGGGAGAGCAATGGGGGAAAAATGGGACAACTGTAATTGAATAACCAAAAAATAAAAGACGAAAAAAAAATCAACTGATAGCATTAATAGAAGTCCTTTGTATGTTACTACTTGTTTCTCCTTTGCTGTTGGTAAGATGCTCTCTTTGTCTTTAAATTTTGCCATTTTCATTGTAATGTGATTTGGAGTGGGCCTTTTTGGGTTCATCTTGATAGGGACCCTCTGTGCTTTCTGGACTGGTATTACTTTTTTCCTCACCAAGTTAGGGAAGTTTTTTGTCATTATTTTTCCGTCCTTTGGTCCTTTTCTTCTCCTCCTTGTATCCCTATGATGTGAATATTGTTACATTTCACGTTGTCCCAAAGCTCCCTTAACTTATCCTTGTTCTTTTTGAGTCTTTTTTGATTTTGTTGCTCTGAATGGGTTTTTTTCTTACCTAATTCTTAAACTCGCTGATTTGATCCTCTCCTTTGTCTAGCCTGCTTTTAATTCCTTCTACTGTGTTCTTCGTTTCAGGTATTGCATTCTTCATCTCCAACTGGTTCTTATTCAAGGCTTCTGTGTCTTTTTCATACTGATGTAAGTCCCACAAAGTTCCTTTTATTTCTCACTGAGTTCCTTGAGCATCCTTATAACATTTACTTTGAACTCTGTGTCTGATCAATTGCTCGCCTTGATTTCACTTAGCTGTCTTTCTTCATTTAGCTTTTCTTTCCTTTGGGGATTGTTTCTATGTCTCCCTGTTTTAGTTGTTTCTTTGTATTTGTTTCTATGAATTAGATTGATTTGCTTTGAGTCTCTCTCTTGTGGACTGTTCTTGTGTGTTAGGAGTTCTGCGAGACCCATTGGTGCAGAATCATTGATCTCCTGATCTGGATGCTCCAGAAATGTCCCCTGTGTGGGTTATGAGACTCTCCTAGCGTATTTGGGCCCTGATTATTATTGACTTGTTCATTGGTGGGAACTCCCCTCTTCTGGCTGGCTAAGAGGCTCAACCCCAACCAATCATGCTGTTTTATAGGTGCTGGCAGATAAAAAAACAACAACACAAAAACAACATCAAAACAAGCAACCCCCCCAACCACCACAGCAATATCAACAACAAGAGAACAAAGAATAATAAAAGTAGAAAGAGAAATGAAATAGTAGAGAAAGGTGAATGGAATAAGAATATGAGAAAACCAAAGGAAAAAAGTGATTATGCAAGTAGAAAGGGGAGGAGAACTACTACTCATAATGAATTGAAAGAAGAAAATGGGGAGAAGGAACACAGAAAAGCTAACAAAAAGAATAAAAGGAGAAAAGATGGGAACAGTGGAATAATCAAAGATAAGAGCAAAATGGGAGATATGGAAGAAAAATTAGAGCACCAAAAATAAAATAAAAAGAAAAAAATATAAAAAGTCTATGAAAAAGAAAAAATATCTAAGGTAAGGAAAAAAGAACCAAGTGGATTTGTCTCAGCACAGTGTAGATTTTGTCTTCTGGCTTCTCCCTTTGGATACCACTCTGATGTCTGAGTCTAGTATAAGCCAATGTCAGGTGCTGTCCGTGTCTGGCCCTCAGCCACCTTTTTGAAGCTATAGGTTTCCACAGTTTGTTGGTGATTCTTCCGAGGTTGGCTGCTCCCAGGTTGGGCCAAGCTGCTCTGCAATGCTGGCTCTTATCATCACAGGTTTCAGAGTGTTTCAGCAAATGTCCCAAGCCCCCACAGGATTCACCTCTGCCTGTCTGTGCCTGCTGGCTTGCTGTCAGCCTTAGACTAGTTGCAGACTCGACTATTTCTGAGATGACTTCTGGTGGAAGCATGGAGCTGTGATTCCTAGATCTCCCATGGCAGGTGCCTTTCAGAATTCAGAGAAGTTGATAGGTGTGTTCCCATCTCTCCTGAGCCACTAGTCTGAGTCTGCCCAGTGTTATTTCCCTGTACTCGGTATGGCAGGGCCCCTAGTAGGCTTTCTGAGCCCAGATTTTGAGTCTGCTGGATGCTGGGAAGGTGTTTCTGTGGCTCTCTTGTAAGGGGAAATCACCTGTCTGCTTCTGAGGATAGTGTATGGATTGGCTGCACCCTACTGCCAGTCTGTGACAGCCCCTGAGTCTGTTTATGTTGCTGTCTCCTGAGCAAGGGTTAAGGTGCAGGATGGGAGAAAAAGAAGCAAAAACAAAGAAACAAACAAAGCAGAACACCAAGACAGAGAAAAACTGAAAAAAAGTAAAAAAAAGTTGCTGAGTGGAGTGAACAGGTTTTTAGAGGTTGTGGCAAGGGGATTTCCAGAGTGTGGAAAGGGTGATATCCCACAGGGTTAGATAATTGATTTTCCCCTGGGAGGGGCTAGCTCTTATCAAGAAAGATGACTGCTGTTGAACCTAGGTATATACGGCCCTGAAAATCCCACAGCTGCCCTCCCAAGACTCTCCCCAGTGCGTCCCTCTCCAGACTCTCCTTGCATGATTCCAGACTGTGCCACCCTTCCCTCGCTGGGTCCCAACATGGGTAGTCACAAACACAAAACCTGTGCTTTGGCCCTTTAAAGAAAAAAAAGATGATGTGTTTGTCTCCCATGGTTTTCATTTCTCCCCAGCATAGAGAGCCCTTGCAGTGCAGACTCCTTGACCTGCTCATTTGGATACTAAAGGAATGTCCCTTGTACGGGTGTTGTGAACTCTCCTGTTGTATTGGGGTCCTGAATTTTATTGGCCTATTTGTTGGTGGGAACTCTGCCCTGTCTGGCTGACTGAGGGGCTCAGCCCCTACCATGACCTCCTCTGCCTCGAGAGGGCTTCTAGGTGTGGGCTGGATCCCCAAGTCAGGGCACATACAGGCAGCCACCTGTCCACACTTCTCTCTCACACTGCTACCTTTTCCCCTCTATCCCAATGAATAGATTATATCCTGTACACATCTTCTTTCAAGTCTCATATCATCCTAATGGTGTGAGGGCAGGAAGGAGAGTACAGCAGCAAAGCCATCACACGAGATGGTGTTGGGGCACTCAGCTGCTCCCTCCAGTGAGTCTCAGCCTCAGGCTCCCGCTGCTGCACTCCTGCCTCGGTCTCTGCAGCCAGTGCCACCCTGGACCTGACCCCAGTGCTGCTGATTTGCAGCCTCTTCAGTCAGACTCTGTCCTGTTTGTTGTTCCAGTGGCACCAGTGCTGGGGAGGTGACAGCCCCTGCCCTGGCAAGTACCACAGTCCCTGGACCCTGGCTTCCAGTGGTGGCATGGTGGGCAGCCCTGCCCAGCATGGAGGGTGCAGAGACAAGTCTGGGACCTGAGGTACAGCCATTTCAGTAGCTTCTTCTTGAGGAGGAGGTTGTAAATTCCATAAAATGGCTCCTTCTCCAAATCTGCACAGCCATACACACCAGACTGGGCTATGGTGGTGGCAGCAGCTCTGCCAGGAGAGCCTGGGACCCCTGCCAGCAAGGTCCCTGCAGGTGGGCAGGCACTTGCACACTCGCATACATACCTGCACACTTGTCTTGCACACACACCCTCACTCACACTCAGCTGGATTTTCGAGTTGATTGCTCTGTGGTTTAGCTGCAAGACTTATCCAGGGCTGGGAACAAGTATACAGAGCTTCCAGCTACTCTGCAGCCATATTGGAACCCTCTGGAAAAAAATTTATAAAGTTTACTAAAAGGGAGACAAGACAATTCAATGTTTCTCAAGAGGATACAAAGGAAACCAGTAGAGAAACAGTTTATTTCCAGTTAAAATCAAAGGGTACCACATGGTGCCACAGAATTCATATTTCTTTTAAACTTTAATCTGTTATTATATTTTTTACTTTTTAAAAAAAAAGAATGTGTCATTTAATAGATATCACTATATTTATATGAAGTTGTGTTTTGTAGGAAAAAGCATGTTCATGTCTGGATGTAGGTACTAGACTCTTGGAGTCTCAGGTAACCATGATTAAGACCCAAGTATGATTATTAGGTTTATAGGACTCTAATTCAGTTCTCTCTAAACATACTTGATTACATAACCCTGTCAAATAATGTATGCATCCCAATATATATGTATGTCTTTATAAAATATTACATAGAAAACTGATTTAATGTACAGTAGTCCTCTATATCATGGTTCACTTATCACGGCCTCAATGTATCGTGGGATTTTTAAAAATATTATATTTAATTATTTATCACGGATTTTTTGCTATATCACAGGATTTTGCAGTATTGTATACATATGTTGTGAAAGTTATGTAGGTTTAAGAATGTAGAATACACTTAAGAACATAAGTAGTGTTTATAAAAGTGTGGAAAAGGTTAATAAGGGAGTGGGAAAGGTTAATAAGGAACAGAGAACGGTTTATAAGTGTGTGGGAAGGGTTTATAAAGCCTTAATATATATATAAATACTAAAATAAATGTAAGGTTCCTACTTTGCAGATTTTCACCTATTGAGGGGGGGTCTAGAACATAATACCCGCGATAAGTGAGGGAATACTGTATTGTGAGCATTATAAAACACACAAATAGAAATGAAAATAGGTTATATATGTAAAATTTTAATATTCACTTCTGAAACTACAGTGGATTGATTGTTACTGGTATTCATGGAGTATCTGCAAACCACTTTTGATACCACTCTTTCCTGTTTATTCACAAACTTGGGTTGAACATTAGAATCACCTTGGAATATTCAAAAGGCAGTTGGATTCTTGTCCCCTTCCTCAGGTCTATTGAATTAGAATCTTCATGGCTGGAACTTGTGAGCCTATATTTTGAAAAAGTCGCCTCAGGGAATTATGATGCTCAGTCAAGCTGGGGATATGTTAATTTAACAGTAGAGGTCACCTAGTGGCATTTGCCCTCTAGGACCATAATTCTCAACCTTGGCTACATATATGCTGATGTTTGGGTCCAATCCCTGGAGATTTAAATTTGGTCTGAGGTATGGTGTGGGCATTGGGATTAAAGCTCCCTAGGTAACTCTAATGTGCAGCCAAGGTTGAGAACCATTACTGTGGTGGAGAGAATAAAATGGGCCCTGAGAAGCCGTATTAGGATTATTTTAGTTATTAGTTGCACAAACCTAAGCTAGCTTGAGCAAAAATAAATTTATTTGTTCACCTAAAATGTCCAGGGATTGTCTTATTTCAGACATACCTGGATTTAGGGGCTTAAACAATGGAATCAAGGATATTACTCTATTTCTCTTTATGTCTCTTGACTCTCCTTTCTTCTATATGGTTACATTCTTGTGTAAACTTTCTCCATATGGCTGGAAACATTGCCACAACAGCTCTAGGTTTATATGACCCTTATAGCTTGCAGTCCTTGAAAAAGAAAAATGTTTACACTTACAGTTTATATATTAACTCTTAGGGGAGATTGGTTGTTCTAGCTTGCTTCAGGCATCTATCTCTGAACTAATCACAGTGGTCAGATAGATGGAGGGTCGAGATTATGACACTCTCATTTAAACCTCATGGAATGAGTTTCCCATAGGAAGGGAGGTTTGGTTATAAGAAGGAAAGGTAAAGAAATATTATGCTGGGCAAATGATACCACAATCCACTACAGAAGTGTCTTATCTAAGGATGAACACTGTATAAGGCTAGTCTTGCCTTAAATCAAGCTATATATTCTTACATAAATTTAAAAAAAAAATCTACCTTTCAAATGGAAGTGTCAACTGAACACTGCTTCATGAATTGGCTAATTGCTATTCCCTGCCGTGGACATTAACTGCTGAGATCTTGGGACTAACTGAATTCTTTTTGGTGCGAGCATATGTTTGATGAAAATCTTAAGTCCCATGAGTCAGCCATTCAATTGTTTAACATTCAGTTGAAAAGAAATCCCTTTATAGGCTGTTGGTTTACAGACTGATAAGACATTGCTCTTGCTATAGTGATCAAGGTAGTGAACATTGTCGAGCTATTAAAATTCTGATATTGTCAGAGTTCTATGTGAGAGCCCAGCCCAGGGTTCCTCTCTGAGACAGTGCAATATATTCACAGTTGAAACCCTGGCCCTGAAAATCTGATTGTCACTTGAGGAAATCACTTTCAGAGTCAGCTTCCTCTGTAATTGGTTAACACTCTTCTTTTTCCATGGAATCAAGTAATAGAAAAATAAATGCAGATTAAATATAATTTCATGCTTGTGCAAGTCACTGGCAAAATTATCCTTGGGTCATGCAGGAAGAGATATTTTGTTCAGAGGAAAATTGTATAGAAAGGAAACATTTTATTTCAATCTCCCTTCTCTTATTTACCCTATTTGAAATTCTAGTTTTAAAATGCTGATTCTTTGCAGAAAGATGTACTGGGTAGAAGGGGATTTGCACCTGTCCTAAGGACCAGATGAGCTATTGCAGAATTAACAAATGACTGACTTACTCCTCCAAGGTTGTGTATATAAAAAGAGAGAAGAGTGTATTAAAACCCAACTATTATCTAAGGTGTCTATTAATTTTATCTGTTTTTCAGAATAGCAAAGTAGGCAAAGATTGCCTTAGCAGAGAAATCATCTCAATTCTAAACACACATACACATGTCCTCCCCACCCCTTAACCGCCTCACCCTATAACTCTTCCCACTGTGTTGTATTACTTTTCTATTGCTGCTGTAAAAAACTGCCACAATACAAATTTATTATCTTATAATTCTGGAGGTCAGGAGTCCAGAAATCTAAAATGTGTCTCAGTGGGCTAAAAATCAAGGTGTCAGCATGGCTGAATTCTTTCCTGGAGGATCTAGGGCAGAATCTGTTACATTTTCCTCTCCAGCTTCTAGAGGCTACACTCCTTGTCTGTGGTTCCATCTTCCATCCTTAAAGCCAGCCAAAACTTTCTCATGTGGCATCACTCTCACAGACTCTCCCACCTCCCCCTTCCCTTTTGATTATATCAGACCCATCCAGCTGATCCAGGATAATCTCTATTTTAAAGTCACTGAATTAGCAATGGAGGAAAAATTGGGACAACTGTAATAGTACAACAACAACAACAAAAATAAAAAATAGTAATAATAAAGCAAAATTAAATTTAAAAAAATAACATCACTGGATTAGCAACATTAATTCCATTTACAGCTTTAGTTTTCTTTTGCCATATAGCCTAACACATTCTTAGATTCTGGAGTTTAGTATGTAGATATCTTTTCTGGGGGTGGGGTGCGTGATTCTGTTACCACACGTTAAGTGCTCTAGGCTTTTATTCTATTCATTGGCTGCCCACAGTTTCACACTCATGTAGCACTGTTATTTCCTAAATATATTGGCATGTAATGGATAGACAGGAACACCAGAATAGGAGACAGAAGGCCTGGCTTAGAGAGACAGAAGGCCTGGCTTAGAGAACAGCTTCTCCACTTACGTATGAGCTGTGTAACCTTGGGCAAATCCTGTCACATCTAGGAGCCTCAGCCTCTTTTCTTCCTTCATCAAAGCATACCTATTCTATACTCTTCTAGCAGGCCTTTACTGAGAACTCAAGTTAATCTGGAAAACTAATTCAAGCTAAGGTATTAATAAATTATAATGGTTTCATACATCACCACTCCTTTTCCTCCAGCCCCCATACATATATACCCTCTCGGGTAGCATTCATATTTTATAAAATGAATTCACCTGGGCAGAAAAAATTTTATTAGGTGTGCATTAAAAGTAAATGGATTAGGCTACTGCCTACCTTTTAAAGCTGGCTTTGCTCCTGAACATATAAGAAAAATGTATCTATAAAATAAGCAGAGAGCCTGGTTTACTCAGGATATTCCCGTTTTATGACTATTGCCTTGTTTTACAATCAAGAATCCTGATTTAAATGATAAATTATATATGGTCATTGTATTTACTTGCCCCTTGTCAATGTCTTGAGTGTATTTATAAAATTTCCCTTCTGCCTTGGACTTTCAAAAAAGAAGGATCATTTAAAAAATTACGGTTTCTCCAGTAGGTAGCCTAGAATCTGCATACTGTGGCTTCTGGGTAGCTATTTCTGACTGAGCATATTCCATATTTCACATCTCAGCCATCATTATTTCTCCAACTAATCCTTATAGACTATCTGTGATGAACTTAATTGTGTCTAACCCGCCTCCCTAGTTCATATGTTGAAGACTTAACCCTCAATTTGATTGTATTTGGAGATAGGGCCTTTAAGGAGGGAATTAACATTAAATGAAGTCATGAGGGTTGGTCCTAATCCAATAGGACTGGTGTCATTATATGAAGAGGGGGAGACATCAGGGATGTACATACACACAGAAAAGATCATGTGAGGACACAAATAAGACATCCATCTGCTAGCCAAGGAGAGAGGTCTCAGGAGAAACCAAGTTTTCCAACAACTTGATATTGGACTTCTAGTATCTGAAACTGAGAAATAAATTTCTGTGGTTTAAACCACCCAGTCTGTGGTAATTTGTTATGGCAGGACTAGCAGACTAATATACCAATCCATATAAAAAAATCAGCCAGTCAATTAGTTTAGATCTTCTGCTCCATAAAAGCAGAGATATTGTTAAAAATTCAGTGTCCTGGGTGCTATTCTAGACTTAATCAGAAGCTCTCTGGTAGGGCTCAAGCAAGCTCTGTGTTTTCCTCAGGTGATTCTTATACACACTAAAGTTGAGAACCCCTGAAACAGACCTCGGAGCACTAAAGGAGGGCTTTTTTACATTTCTGTATCACATTAAGTCTTTACTCTCTCTTCTGGGATTTTCTACCTGAGTGTAAGTAGAAGACAAGTATTGAATATTCTAGTTATCTTTGAGGTATACGAAGTTGTCTATGAAAATTCCAGAAAGCCACATGGCTATGGGGATTATATGTGTAAGATGAATCAAGGAAAAAGAGGGATATATCATTTTAGGGAGAAGTTAGTGTCAAAAGTAACCTAGAATTGGCCCTTTAAAAATGTCATTAGGAAAGCCATTAAAGCTGAATTTGACCATTGCCTACCTCTCCCCTTCTTCCTCCTCTGTATGTAGTGAATGATACTTGATAATAATGCTTTTCCCCTTTCCTTGGGGGTACTTACGAAGCCATGACTTTCAAGTCTTTGTCTCTTGACCACTTACTTCTAGCACAGAGGCACTTAGTCCTCAGAGATTGAATCCCATCTCAATAGAGGCTAGATTGGGACAGCTAAAAGACATGGTTTCAATTGATAAACATCCTATTCTGGAAAGCTCGAGATATTTATGCCTCAGAAGTTAGCTGCAACCTTGATGTCAGACCTAGTTGAAATTAATGTGAACTCCTGCCAATTCCATGGTCTGTGGAAGTCCAAAGCCTTCCCCTGGATCCCTAAAAATAATTCACTCACCTAAGGTACTTCTAAGCAGTACAGATTTTACTGAAATTTTGTGAAGGATATGGAGAATAACTTACATTGCAGCAATGCAAGTGACTTTATTTTTTTCTTTTATTTTTTGGTTTTTCAATTACAGTTGTCCCATTTTTCCCCCATTGCTCCCCCCCACCCAGCCCACCCCTTCTCCCACAATCATATCCCTCCCCATTGTCCATGTCCATGAGTCATTTATACATGTTCCTTGACTAGACCCTTCCCTTACTTATCCCCCTTCTCTCCCTCCCCCCTCCCCCCTATTGACTACTATTCTACCCTTTGTCCTATTTAGTTCGTTTGTGTTGTTCTTTAGTTTCCTGTATTGGGTGATATCATATGGTATTTTTCTTTCTTTGCCTGGCTTATTTCACTAAGCATAATTCTCTCTAGTTCCATCCATGTTGTCGCAAATGGCAGGAGTTCCTTCTTTCTTTCTGCTACATAGTATTCCATTGTGTAAATGTACCACAGTTTTTTTGATCCACTCATCTACAGATGGGCACTTAGGTCGTTTCCAGCACTTAGCTATTGTAAACAGTGCTGCAATGAACATAGGGGTGCATAAGTTCTTTTGAATTAGGGTTTTAGGATTTTTCGGGTATAATCCTAGCAGTGGAATCGCTGGTTCAAAAGGCAGTTCCATTTTTAGTTTTTTGAGGTAATTCCATACTATTTTCCATAGTGGTTGCACCAGTCTGCATTCCCACCAACAGTGCAGTAGGATTCCCGTTTCTCCACATCCTCGCCAGCACTTGTTGTTTGTTGATTTGTTAATGATGGCCATTCTGACAGGTGTAAAGTGGTATCTCATGGTGGTTTTTATTTGCATCTCTCTGATGGCCAATGATGTTGAGCATTTTTTCATGTGTCTATGGACCTTTTGTATGTCCTCTTCGGAGAAGTGTTTGTTCAGGTCCTTTGCCCAGTTTTTAATTGGGTTGTTTGTTTTCTTGATGTTGAGTCATATAAGCTCTTTATATATTTTGGAGATCAGTCCCCTGTCTGTGATATCATTGACAAATATGTTTTCCCATATGGTTGGTTTCCTTTTCATCTTGCTGATGTTTTCTTTTGCTGAGCAGAAACTCTTTAGTTTGATGTAGTCCCATTTGTTTATTTTTTCCTTTAAGATGTACCATAGGCATTATAGGCAGTTCTTAACTATCCATTAGCTACCACAGCCCTGTGGTGTTTCACTAGCCTGTCATGTGAACTCAATTCTGGGTCAGGTGACTTCAGCTAGTAGAAAGAAAATCCAGTACTTAAATTTAGGTCTGATTCTTTATGTAATTTTCATTATACCACCAACCACATGCTTCTGAATCAGGAGTCTTGGGGCCAAAGTTCTACTAACAGTTTGTGTGCTCATGGAAAAGTCATATTTACTCTCTGAGGTTCAGTTCCTCATCAATAAAACAGGAAGCCTGAATTAAATAGTTTCTAAAGGCCTTTTGACCTCAGATAAGATGACATTCTGTGACGTGTTCTTACACCATTTGGCAAGTAAAACTGGAAGTTGTAGTATGCCTTGCTTAATTAAGGCAGGGCCTTGTTAAGATCTGGATCCTGGGTTTTTATTGTACTGCCCCTGAAGTTGATAACTTATATGTTATTTATTTATTTACTGGAGATTGACTAGGTTTTAGATACCTTCTGCTCTCAGTAAACCCAACCTTGGCTAAGCAAAAGAGAACAGAGTAGAGGAAGGTATGGTGCTGTATCATATTCGTGTCTGTTCAAGTCAGGCCAATAGAACCTGGTGCCATGAATTATTGCAAGTGAGGACCTGCATTCATTTTTCATGCTTGATAAAGCAGTTATGTATGTTTCTTTGAAATATTTTGGGGAAATCCAAGCCTACGCATCAATATTAAGTTTGATAGAACAATGATAGGATTCAGGGCACCCTGAGCAAAGACAAAGAGGATAAACAGGAGAGAGGGTATTTGTGCTTGGGCAGGAGCTCCGTGCTGCATGAGCCTCTTTAGTATGTCTGTACTGGAGAGAAGGTTATCTAGATGCCTGCACATCTACAGGCAGGAAGTTCAGTTCCAATTCACAAGCTGCCAAGATGCCACCTGTGTGGCAATATGCTATATCTTCAAATTAATTATAATGAATTGTGATAACTCTCTCTCCCCAGTATTGGGAATTGGAATGACTCAGTTCTGAAAATGTTTCCCAGTTTTAAACCCTCCAAACAACGATGTCAGTCTATGCCAGTCTGCATATCTGCCTTCTCTTTGTCTCACTTGCATATTCAAGTGCTTTTTTTTTTTTTTTTTTTTTTTTTTACTGCATCCCAGTTCTACTGTTTTCTTGGGGGGAAGGGGGTTCTTTCTGGAGATGATAGTAATTTAAGAAGTACTGCTTCTCTCTCTTTGATTTAGCATCCTGCTTGCAGATGCCCCTCAGAGACCTTGACTCACTGGTTATGGCTGAAATCTAGGTCCTGTCTCTCAGTTTTTGGTGCATGTTCTTAGCTTTTTCAGAGCCATTCTGCATTTGATTTATCTTCTGCTGGGATGGTGGCTCCATATTCAATCTGTGTGCCAAGTTCTTCTGAGGCAGCGTTCCCAAACCAGATAATTTAATTTCTCCATTTTCAGAAAACAAAGAGCAAGCCACCTTATTAATTGGAAGTGTGCTTATTTATTGCTGAGTGGGGGCTGATGTTGTTCCCCCAAATCGATAGGAAGCTCATCATATTTCTGAGGTTTAATTTTCCTTCTTAAAATCTCTCTGCAACTCGTCCATCCCCAACCCCCACACAAATACTCAGATGCAGACACACATATATACTTCCAGCTTTTTAAGTTTTATCAGTTCCTTGAGGCTCAGTTTAAATCTAATCCTGTCCAGGGACTCTTCCCCAGTTAGGGGACCTGCATTATGTTTAATGTTCTCCTATAGCACCTATTGTCTACCACATGCAATTTAATATTTGCTTACTATAATTTCTGAGGGCTTAGTTCTCATTTTATAATTCTTCTCCTGGTGGTTGCTTTATTTATTCATCTATTCAACAAGCATTTATTGAGTACTTACTACATTAGCGCCTGTGCTATGGACTGGAGCTTCAAAGATAATGGTTAAGACATGTTCCCTGTCTTCAAGGAATGCCCAATCTAGTAGGGGAGATAAATAAACAAAGTTAAAAATACAATAATGTATTTAGGTGCTATGATAAAAGTCAAAATAGAGTACAGGGGCCAGTTCTACTTGCAGGAAGCAGGAAAGCATAAAAAAGGTGATGATTGATTGAGTTTAATTTTAAAAGCTTAGTTTATATTTACTTGGGAAAAAATCACAAAAAAATCATAGAAGCTTGAAAAATATGAAACAGACAAAATATAAATGTTTTGGCATGAATAAAAAGGCAGTTAGTTGGAGAGGGGAGTGTAACTAGTAAGGATAGAACCGGATAAGTGTAAGGGGCCAGATTATGGAGGAGATTTCACTTTAGGCTGCAGGCAATGGTGAGCCATTGTAGAAATGTGTACAGAGGAGTGACAAAATATGATTAATGATTGAAAAAGATGACTTTGGTACATGGCATGTAGGCTGATTAGGTTGTTGGGATAAGGAGGGACTGATGGAGTGAGTACCATGGCAAAAGGCATTGAGAGAAATTGATTTTAGACATGCTAGGGAGTAAAAGTGATAGAACTTAGTGATTGATTGGATAAGAAGGGCCAGAAACAGGGAGAAGTCTAGAATGGCTGTCAGGTTTCTGGTTTGGACCACTGGGTGAAACAGGAAACACAGAGCAAGAAGAAATCCCACTCCCTCATAGCTCTCCTCCCCTCTTTCCTGCAATCTCATGTGGGTCTACAGCTGGTGCTCAAAAATGGATGATATTCATTTAATTGTACTCCATTAAGAGAGAGTAGAAGGTATTGTGTTTCTTCACGTCCTGTCATAGCTTATATAAGATACTTCCTGTGGTGGAAGATATCTTAGCTTCATGGCCTCTATTGCTGCTGCTCTATGACCCTTCTCTCTGTTGCTATGATTGATTTGTACATTTCTGTCTCTGGTGCAGGTTCTGAACTCACTACTTAGCTTGCCTTTCTAGTTCTACACAGTTCTGTTCCTGGTCTATACATATGATTTAATAATAGTACTCTCACATTTGAACAGTGAGTTGGAGTTCAGAAAGCATGTTCAGGTATATTTTATCTTCTCTGATCCCTGTTCCTATACTTGGAAGTAGGTAGTAAGGTAGGTTTAAGTGGCCCTGTTTCACAGGTAAAGTAATATGGGCTGTGGTGATATGATCTATCAAAGATCACAGATGTAGTAAGTGGCATAACTGGGACCCTGATTGCCTCCCCATTCATTGCTCTTTAGTTGTGCAATCCTGATCGTTGCCTTGCCCTCTAGTACCCATGTGCTTCTAGACTCCTCATGGCTTGTCTGATTTCTCCCCTTGGCCATCTTCTGACCTCCAGTGCTTATCTATGGTTCATGTCCATTGTGACCTTTTTTTTCAGTTACCTCCCTTGCTTAGGCCTATACTTCGTCCACCGCTGTTTTGGTTTTCCTATTCCGGACATCTTGCCTTGTCTGTGTAATCCTTGTACCAACAGTCCTGGCAGGACTTGAAGATGATTTGTGGAACTAGAACTTTTCTTCTGAACATAGAGGAACACCCAATTTCAGTCTGTTAAAGAGGCAACCTGACCTGAGGAAATGCTAGCCTTTGGACTATATTACTTGCAATGTATTTAATTTGTGAATATAAGCAGTGAAAGAAGACATAGTGAGCAAGGCAAGTTTTACAATCTACAGCTTGCCTCCGCTCCAACACAGATCTCATGGAAGGTTCTCAATAGGCTACATTGCTTGAGCCTCACTCTCTCTTTGAGCTCATGAATCTCCTGACTCAGAAGTTTGAACTGATCATCTTGAACCATTTTTTTCACTTGTATGCTAGTAACAAACAGCTTTCAGGATCATATACATTGTTGGTATCTTCTTCTCAACACTGAAATGGTTTAATGAGTGTGTGGCCCTGTGTGCATAAGTCTCTGTGGATCCAGTGGGAGCCAGGGTTGCTTAAGCTTCCTCAGCACTTCAGCCTTTTATACTTCAGTGCCAAGTACTTGTGAAACACCACCTGCATAACAGGGATATAAGCAGACTCCTTGCTCTTGAGCCTGCCATCTAGTTGGGAAGAGAAGCCTTACATTTTGTTCACTGTGACTGAGCAGCATACAGCACAATTATAAATCCATGCTAGGAATGTTGCTATTTAAAGAAGCTTCCTAAAACATTACATTTGAACTGGAACTTAGAGAATGGGTAAGATTTGGATTGCAGAGTATTTGAATCAGTGTGAGTGCTGATATTCTGGGATGGCAGAATTGAAACAGGGTACAGATCTTCCCCACAGCCCATGGTTTGGGGGGTGGGGGAAGGAGACTAAAGCTTTTAAGATACGGCAAGCTGGTAGCTAGGTAATAGCTGTGCAACTGCCCCAGGGCAAAAGGTGTACTGACTTTCAGGATTTAAAAGGAAGCACCCTTGAGAGAGAAGCATAATGGAGGTGTGCCATGATGTAGGAGCAGGTCGTACCAGCTATGTAAGAAGGAGCAAGCCTCCTTGGCTGGTGTGGCTCAGTGGATTGAGTGCCCACCTGGGAGCTGAAGGGTCACTAATTTGATTCCCAGTCAAGGCACATGCCTGGGTTGCAGGCAGGTCCCTGGTTGGGGGCATGTTAGAGGCAACTGATTGTTTCTCTTACACATGGAAGTTTCTCCCTCCCTTCCCCTCTAAAATAATAAATATAAATTTTTTAAAAAGGAGGAAGCAGTTATGCAGTTTTTTATTCAGGATCTGGCCATGCAGCCTGGGCTAGTAAGAAAGCAGGCATGCTGCTGTTTTGATCATGTCAGCTCTATCTGACTCCAAAACCACAAAGGACTCTGCCTTGCAGACCTGGACTCTCTCTGGTCTTTTGGAATTCAGGACATGTGGAGAGAATACCTTTATGACTTGTACCTTTCCTGGACTTAACCACAATCCTGTATAACATGGCACATGCTTTCCTGGACTATTATATGGAGGCTGAAGACAACACACTCCAGATCCTGAAGGAGAGAGCTGGCAGATAAGAAATGGGGAACTGTTGGGCTTGGTTTTGGTTATAGCCTTTTGGGGAACAAGGGAAGTGCTGGATGTTGTGGGAGAACAGGGCTCTGAGCAGGAGTGCTCCCTCCGCCCAAGTTTGAATATTGTAAATAAAGACCTGTTTTCTCAATACTAAAGTTCAGGTGGGGACCTGTTAAAGCAGGCTTTTTAAACAGTGCAAAATCTTGCACTCTTAAGTTCCTCAAATGTACAGTTTGGTTATTTTGCAACATGATTTTAGGGTCTGGTGTGGACTTAACCTGGAAGATTCATTTTCCAAATCACATATCCAACCAGAGGAAAACCGAGTTTGTATTTTTGAGATAATTGTTCTAAGAAGGCAGAGCTGCTAAAATACAGGCTAGAATAGGAAAGCTAACTTTGTGTAGTTGTGAGATGCAATTTTCTCTGTTCTTCCTTGGCAAAGATGAGGCTGTGGCTGAGGAATCTTCTCAGAGTGACAGATCTGTGTGGGCTGAAGCCCCAGTTTGATCATGAGGGGGCAGGAGATGGATTTTTTTTTCTCTTCTTTTGATGCAGGCAACTGTATACTCTGGGAACTATTGTTGGAAGCATGATGCCTTGTTTCTCGGTTGAACATTATGGAGCAAATGACGTCTGAAATATGTTTTTTTGCAAGTGGGGCAGAGGGCAAGATATGATGAACAGGTTAAATAATAATTTGTTGGGTAGAACAGATTGGTTGGAACTATGGCCTGCAGAAATGTTGCATCCAATATCAAACCCGGTCGCCTCACCCAGTGTTCCACTTTTTGAAAGATTTTCCTACATGTTAGGGTGGATGAGGTAAGACATTCCATCTACCAATTTGGGGGAGAAGATTGTTAAACAAAAGTGGGCTGATATAGGTGGCCCTTGGCCAGCTGTGAACTTGGCAAAATATGTCTAATTTTCCACTTCCCTATTGGTTTTCCCTCTTGTCTCTTGGCATTCTCCCCTGGGGAATCTAGAATTCTTCTCTATAAAGTCTATACTGAGACCTCAGTGGTAACTTTCAGAGAGGAGAGTATGCCTGGGAGGCAGGGATGGTGGCGGGACTGCCTCATCTAAAGGGCTCTGTCTCAAGAAGAGTAGTCAGCAGTCTAAGAATGATGTGCTGAGGATGTAGCAAATTCTTGTTCATGATGGACCATTATCTATGTCCAAGGGTAGGAACTGACTGAGAAACTCATTAGCAGGTACTTAGGCACCTCCTGGTGACCCACCTGTTCTACTGCTGAATAGAAAAGATACAAATACATTACAAAGGAATAGGAAAATAATGTAAGTGGAGATTAAGAAAAATGTTCTCAAGGACTTGTTTAAGATGGACTCAATAGGGGAGAAATTAGTATTTACCTGGTCAAAAATACTAATAGCTGACATTTATTGAGCCCTTACAATAAATATGCCAAACATTTTATATAAAATTCTTATCTAATTATCATGATAAGTCTATGAGTTAGGTAGTTTTATAATTCACATTTTACATACAGGCAAAATGAGGTAAAGTTGCCCAAGGTACAGAGCTAGTAAGTGATTGAACTAGTATTGTTTTAGTGATAATTTTTTATTGTGGTAAAAATGCATAACATAAAATTTACCATCTTAACTGTTTTGAACAAGGATTTATTTTTTATTTAATTTTTAAAATTATCATTCATTGAAGCTGTCTTTTATGGTATACAGCTTTATGAGTTTTAACACATATAGATTCACAATGAGAATACAGAACAGTTCCATCACCCCAGAAAACTCCCTTGTGCTCGTCCTGTGGAGTCACACTCTTTGCCCACATCTACCCTTGGAAAAAACTGATAAATTTCCCATCACTACAGTTTTGTCTTTTCCAGGATTCATATACATGAAATCATATACTATGTAACCTTTTGAAGCTAACTTCTTTTACTTAGAAAAATTCTCTGGAGATTCATCCAAGTTGTTGCATGTTCACTTCTTTTAATTGCCTAGTAGTATTCCATTATGCCCTGGCTGGTTTGGCTCAGTGGATTGAGCGTCGGCCTGCGAGCTAAGTGTCGCTGGTTCGATCTTCCAGTCAGGGCACATCAGAGAAGGAAAACTCTGGCTCCAAAAAACCTCTGCTGCCTTGCGGCATACCTCTTCAGGGGAAAGGCTAAGGGAGTAAACCCCGACAGAAAATCCGGAGCCGGAGTCCCTAAGGCGGTTCGACGTTGTAGTCAACACCGGCAACTCCTGCGGCGCACCTGAAGCCAAGCTGTATTGACTCCGTCTTTCCCTTGGACCCTTCAGCTGCGAAGAGAGGGGGGGTCTGCTGCATGGGCAACAGCAGACCCTCCATATCACCCTGCCCGGGCTCTGTAGCTTCAGCTTCACTGGAGAGGACACTCCAGCGTCATCACAAGATGTCGATTCAACACGGGAGGAGACAGATACCATGTCACTCCCGAGTCGGACTGCACAGCCATTCTCGGCGGTGCAGATAGACTCTTAAGAAGCTACACCATCGTCTCTCGAGACGGATGGCTGCCGACGACGAGTATTCCATCGTATGGTTGTACCACAGTTTGTTTATCCATTCTTCTTCTGTTAATAAACATTTGGGTTGCTTCCAATATTGGTAGTTATGAATACAACATCTATAAATATTCATATACAGGTTTTTGTATGAACACCTGTTTTCTTTAGGGTAAATGCCCAGGAATGGGATTGTTGGGTCGTATGGTTAAGCATATGTTTAAGCTGTATGATTTTGCATTTCCACGAAGTGGTAGATATAAGAGAGCTGTAGTTGTTTTGCATTCTCATAAACTCTAGGTATTGTCAGTTTTTAATTATTTTTAATTTAGTCATGCTGATAGGTATGTAGTGGTATCTCATTGTGGTTTCAATTTGCATTTCCCTAATGACTAATGAAGTTGCATATCTTTCTTGTATGTGGGCTTTTTTTGCCATTTTCATATCCTCTTTGGTGAAATGTCTGGTCATCAAGTTTTTTGCACATTTTAAAATTTGATAATTTGTGTCTTTACTGTTAAAAGTTGAGAGTTCTTTATACCTTGTGAACATAAGTATGTTGCCTAATATATGATTTTACATAATTTGTGTTTTACTGTTAAACTTTGAGAGTTCTTTATACTTTCTGAACATGTCTTTTGTCCAATATGTGATCTTACAAATTTTCTTCATTTGAAATTTATCTTTTTTATTCTCTTAATAGTCTTTTATAAATTTTCCTTTTGCTTTAAATTTTATAAAGTCCACTTTTTCAATTTTTGTTTTATGGATCATGTTTTCAATATAACACCTAAGAACATTTTATTATAATAGAAAGCAGATAGGTGATTGCTTATGGATAACGTACCTACATCAATTTTTTAAAAGAATAACTTAATGAAAGCATATTTTGCATATCATATAATTCATTCTTTTGAAGTGTACAATTAAGTAGTATTCACACTGTTGTATGGTCAATCTCCAGTGTACAAATAAATTTGCCAACTTCTGCAACCATCACTATGCATTGGTTTTAGAATATTTTCATCACTTTATTCACATTTACTGTTAATCTCCACTGATTTCTAATTTTGCTCCAGAAAACATATACATTCTACTTTCCATATAGTTTTTCTAGCACTATTTTTATCTAAATTGTGGTGAAAAGCACAACATAAAACTTACCTCTTATCATTTTAAGTGTACAATTTAGTAGTATTAACTGTATTCATACTGTTGTATGATCATCTTCAGAACCTTTTCACCTTGCAAATCTGAAATTCTATACCCATTAAACAACTGTTTATTTCCCCTCCCCCATCCCCTGCCAACTACCATTCTACTTTGTTTCTATGAGTTTGAGTACTATAGATACTTCATATAAGTGGAATCATACAGTATATGTCTTTTTGTGACTGATTTACTTTGCTTAGGATAATATCCTCAAGGTTCATCTGTGTTGTAGTATGTGTCAGAATTTCCTTCCTTTTAAAAGCTGAATAATGCTCTATGTATATACTGCACTTTGTTTTATCCATTTATTTGTTTATGGGTACTTTGGTTACATCTATCTTTTGGCTACTATGAATAATGCTGTTATAAACATGGAGGTACAAACATCCTTTGAGACCTGCAGCACCATTTTTTGGGGGGAAAACTGTAGTTTCTCCATTAAATAGTATTTTTGCCTTTATTAAAAATAAGTTTACCATATGTATATGGATCTGGTTCTAGCCTCTGTTTTCTTCCATTGAGCTATATGTTATTATTTTGTCAACAATAAACAATCTTTTCTTTATTTATATTCTGTAGTATATTTTATTGATTATGTTGTTACAGTTGTCCCAATTTCTTTTCTCTTTGCTCCCCTCTGCCCATTAACCCCCTTCCCTCCAGCAATCCCACCTCTGCATAGTTCATGTCTGTGGAACGTGCATATAAGTTCTTTCGCTTCACCCTTTCCTATGTTACTCTTAACTTCCCTCTATTTTGTACCAACCAATTATACTTCTTAATCCCTGCACCATTTCCCCATTTCTTCCACTTCCCTGTCCCAAGCAGATAACCCTCCAAATGATCCCCATACCTATGATTCTGTTCCTATTCTGGTTTGCTTAGTTGAATTTTGTTTTTATTTTTTAGATTCAGTTGTTGATAGTTGTGAGTTTGTTGTCATTTTAGTGTTCATAGTTTTGATCTTTTTCTTAAATAAGACCTTTTAGCATTTTATATAATAATGGCTTGGTGATGATGAACTCCTTTAACTTTACCTAGTCTGGGCTGCACTTTATCTGCCCTTCCATTCTAAATGATAACTTTTCTGGGTAGAGTAATCTTGCTTTTTATCACATTGAATAGTTCTTGCCAGTCCCTTCTTGCCTGCAAAGTTTCTTTTGAGAAATCAGCTGAGAGTCTTATAAGCACCCCTTTGTAGGTAACTCTCTGCTTTTCTCTTGCTGCTTTTAAGATTCTCTCTTTATCTTTAACCTTGGCATTTTAAGTATGATGTGTCTTGGTGTGGTTCTCTTTGGGTCTAGCTTGTTTGGGACTCTCTGTGCTTCCTGGACTTGTATGTCTATATCCTTTGCCAAATTAGGGAAATTTTCCTTCATTATTTTTTCACATAAGCTTTCAATTTCTTGCTCTTGCTCATACCCTTTAGGCACCCCTATGATTTGGATGTTGGCACGTTTAAAGTTGTCCCAGAGGTTCCTAAGCCTCTCCTCATTTTTTTTTCAATTCTTGTTTCCTCCTTCTGTACTGGTTGACTGTTTTTTTCTTCCTTATGTTCCAAATCATTGATTTGAACCCAGGTTTTCTTCCCTTAACCATTGGTTTTGTGTGGATTTTCCTTCATTTAACTTAGCATAGCCTTCACTTCTTCCCTTATGTGTTTGCCATACTTAAGCATATCTGTCAATTCTGTATCTTTAACAACAGTGTTTTGAACTGTACATCTGTTAGGTTGGTTATCTCCTCATCGCTTAGTTCTATCACTGATACCTTGATCTGTTCCCTCTTTTGGGCCATACTCTCTGTCTCCTCATCTTGACAGGCTCCCTTGTTTGTTTGCCTCTGTCTCTTAAGTAGAGCTGTCACACCTGTTATATTGTAAGCGGAGGAGCCTCAGGTATTCATCAGTATGGGTGACCCATTTCACCACATTGTGGCACTGTATGTGGGGGAGGGGTCTGAGAGGAAACAGTGCTGCTTGCTCAGCACTCACCCCTTTTCCAGGCACTCCTCCTGCTTCCTGTATGGGACTGGCACCCCTCTCGTTGTTTCCCTGGCCATTATTCCCAGAGTGGGTGAGTTTGCGGATGTTCTAGGATTGTGGGGTCCCTTTATACATGTGGACTCTGCTGAGAGACTAGAAGTTTCTTCCTCCACCTCAACCCCCACTGATTTGCACAGTCAGAAACAATGAGGCTTTATTTTCCTTGGTGCTGGAACCATGAGCTGCGCAGTCTGTTCTGTGGCTAGGAGTGCTCCCTGGGTGTCCTTCATAACTTTTGAAAATGTGTGACTGCACTTTCCTCTGGCCTGCACCTGCTGCCACTGCCGCCACCACACCACATCCTCTCGGCCCTGGCTCTACCCCTCCTACCTGTCTGGGTGAGTATTTCTTCTTTATATCTTTGTTTGTTGGACTTCCATGCAGCTTGATTTTCTGGAACTTCTGGTTGTCTCTAGTTTTGAGATAGTTGTATTCCTTTTTAGTTGTGGAGGGAGATGTATTATGTCTGTCTAGGACTCCATCTTGGCTGGAAGTCAACAAGCAATCTTGATTACTGTAGTTTTATAGTACATTTTAAAATTAAGTGTGTGAGTCTTTCAATCTCTTTCTTTTTTCAAAAAATTTTTGGCTACCCTAGGTTTTTTTATTTTTTATTTTTATTTTTGGTTTACTTTTCCACGTAAGTTTTAGAATCAGCTTGTCTGTATCTACAAAAGTCCTGATGAGATTGAATTACATTGACCACTTAGGGTAAAATTACCATCTAAACTATACTGAGTCTTGGAAAATGTTTTCCTTCTATTTATTTAGGTCTTTGTTGATTTCTTTCATCAGTATTTTATTGTTTTCAGCATACCTATCCTATACATTTTTGTGGGGTTTATACTTAAGTGTCTCATGTTTTAGAGCTGTTTTAATTTTTTTTTTAATTTAGATTTCTAGTGTACTTGGTACATTGCAATTACTCAACAAATATTTGTTGTATGAAGGAATAGTGAGGTATGCTAGAATTTACATACTCATTTGGCTGGTAGAAGGATAAACAATCACTTTCTGAAGGGCAGCTTGGGAACATAAATCAACAACCAAAAATACAAGAATTTTTCCTAGGGATGTAATTAGAGATGCAGAATTTCATCAGTAATTTTTAAGTACAGCAATAAATTGCATTGCATCCAATATTGTGGAATATTTTACAGTCATTAAAATACCTGTTTTGAAGAATAGTTAATGAAAACATTCGAGAGAATATAAGCACTCCTGTGTCCATTGCAGCATTATTTACAATAGCCAAGATATGGAAGTAGCCCAAGTGTCCATCAGTAGGTAAGTGGATAAAACAACTATGGGGCATTTATATAATGGAATACTACTCAGCTGTAAAAAGAAGAAAATTTTACCCTTTGTGACAGTATGGATGGACCTGCAGAACATTATGCTAAGTGAAATAAGCCAAACATTATGCTAAGTGAAATAAGCCAAACATTATGCTAAGTGAAATAAGCCAGTCAGAGAAAGACAAATACCATATGATTTCACTCATGCAGAATCTAATGAACAAACTGAACTAACAAGCAATATAGAAATAGACTCATAGATAGAGAGCAGGCTGACAGCTTCAGGAAGGTGGGTTGGAGGGTGGTAGGAATCAAGCATAAAAGAAAAAGAACTCATGGATATGGACAACAGTGTGGTGATTGTGGAGCAGGGGATAGGGGTGGGTTGAGTGGAAGAATGTATGGGGGATAAATGATAATGTAAAAAATACAATACAGAATAAACTAAGGAGAAAAGAACATGTGGTCTTGTTTATTTATTTCATCACAGTTTTGTAGTTTTCAGCATACCTGTCCTATACATTTTTGTGGGGTTTATACTTAAGTGTCCCATGTTTTGTAGCTGTTTTAAATGGTATATATTTTTCAAATTTCAATTTCCAGGTATACATTGCTAATACATAGAAACGTGATTGATTTTTGTGTGTTGATATATTTTGCAATCTTACTAAACTTATTAGTACTAGAATTATTTTTGGTGTTATTTAATTAAATCTAGAATTTGAAACTTAAATAAGCGTGTTGATAACAAAAAGGGATTATTTAATTTCTTCCTTTCCAATTGGTATACATGTTATTTATTTTCCTTTCCTTATTGCACTTGCTAGGTATAGTGAGCAAGAGCATACTTGCCTTGTTCCTATCAAGAGATCTCAGAGGGAAAGCATTTAAATCTCTCCATTAGGTACAATATTTGTTGTAGATTTTGTAGATGTCCTTTATCAGGTTGAATAAATTTCCTTCTATTCCTAGTTGAGCTTTTTTTTAAAAATCATGTATTAATATTGGATTTTGTCAAAAGCTTTTTCTATATCCTTTGATATGATAATGTCATTTTTACTTTAAGTTATTTAATGTTGGGTTACATTGATTAATTTTAGAATATTGAACCAGCCTTATGTTCCTAATATAAACTTCATTTGGTTATCTCGTATTATTATTTTTATATATTGCCTGATTCAATTTGTTAACACTTTGTGGAGAATTTTTACACTTGCATTCATGAGAGACATTGTTTTGTAGTTTTTTTGTACTGTTGTCTGGTTTTGCTATCTGTGTAATGTTGGCCTTATAAAGTGAGTTCGGAAGTGTTCCTTCCTCTATTTTTCTAGACGTGATTATGTAGACTGATATTTCTTCTTTAAATGTTTGATACAACATTTAAGACAAGTTCTAAAGCTAAATATTTAATATATTCAATAATTATAGGACTGTTGAGATTATTTCTTCATCTTGGGTTTTGATAGTTGGATATTTTTGAGGAATTGGTTCATTTTATCTAATATAAAATTTAGGTACATAGAGTTATTTATAGTATGGTTGGTTACACTGTTAATGCTTGTAAAACCTATTTGAATATACCTTTTTTTATTCTTTATATTAGTATTTATGTTTTCTCATTTTTTCTGTTATCATTGCTACTTAGTCAATTTTACTGATCTTTATCATCAAAAACATCAAGTAATTAACCTAATAAAAGATGATCCAGTCATCTAAACAGAAACGACAAATTTTGGAGAGAAAATAAATGGGGGCAAAATATATGCATGATTTAGAAGTCTTAATGTTTTAAAGATATGTTTTCCAAAAATTGAACTATATTGATTGAATGAAAATTAATCACTGTTTACGCTATTTCTAAAATTTATGTGGAAATACAAATACCCTTAAAGTGGTTAAGAAAAAGTTCTTGAAGAACAGTTAGAGAATTTATACTACCAAATATCAAGGTGTATTAAGTCTTATGGGCTCCTGTAAAACATAGTGTAATATTGGTCAAGAATGGAGAAATAGATATATAGAGCAGAAAACAAAGTCCAGAACAAACTCACTTATATGGAACTTTAATATATAACAAAGTTGGACTGGACATCATTGGGTAAACGGTGATCTATTAAGTAAATGAATCAGGAGACATTGGTTATTCAATGTGGAAACAATACCTCCCATGATGATATATGAATGCTAACTTCCAGAAAATTAATAAATGTCAAAAGTAAAACTAAAAAGTTTATTAAAAATTATTCGCAAACATCTTTGGGGGGTAGCAAACTATATCTTAAGCTAGACACATAATGCGAAATCAGAAAAAACTAATAAGCCTGTAAAATAAATCACATTCAATTACAAAATTTTGTTAATGAAAAGATAACTTATCAAAAAAGAGAAGACAAGCTACAGACTTAGAAATTATTTGTAGC
The DNA here is from genome assembly GCF_987537825.1 of Furipterus horrens. Classification (NCBI taxonomy): domain Eukaryota; kingdom Metazoa; phylum Chordata; class Mammalia; order Chiroptera; family Furipteridae; genus Furipterus; species Furipterus horrens. The sequence goes on along the minus strand of NW_028327187.1, from coordinate 38,066,967 downwards.
ACATGAAATCAACACAGTGTTGGTATTAAGAATATGTAAAGAACTTGAAACAGGGTACAGATCTTCCTCCAAGTCCATGGTTTGGGGGATGGGAGGAAGAGATAATACAGCTTTTGAGGTACTTTGCATACCTATGGCAAGATGGTAGCTAGATAGTAGCTGTGCTACCACCCCAGGTCAAAAGGTATAGGGACTTTCAGAATTTAAAATAAAGGGCAGGCAGCCTTGAGAGTGAAGCATAATGGAGGGCTGCGATGATGTAGGAGGGTGTTGTAGCAGCCATGTGGGAAGCAGCAAGCAGCTGTGCAGTTCGTAGTCAGGATTTGGTCATGTGGCCTGGGCTAGTAAGAAAGCAGGCAGGACTTCCGGCTAAGATGGAGGCTTAGACGGACACGCTAGGTCTCCCTCTACAACTAGAGAGGAATATAACTACTTCAAAACAAAGGATAACTAGAAATTCCAGAAAATAAAACTACACGGAAGCCCAACATATGAAGTTATAAACCAGCGGTGCCATTTGGGCAGGTAAGAGTTAAAGAGGGCAGCGCTGTTTGCGGTCAGCGGCGGGGCGGCGAAAAAGCCCGGCGGCAGTCAAGCCCCTGGCAGTGCGCGACCCCAGCGCTGGGGAAAGCAGCCACCGCATCGCCTTGAACAGTGAGGCCCAGGGGGGCGGGAGGACGGATCCCGGTCTCCTAGCTGAATAACTGTGTGAATCCATCTTGGACCCCCGCCCCCAAAGAAAGAACCACAGGGCTGCGAAATAGGACAGGCGCCGGTCGCTGAATTGTGACGCGTACATAGGCACTGCCCCCTACAGCCGGCCCAAGAAAACAAAAAGTATCTGTCAAAATGAGGCAGACAACTATAGAAATCCCGGTGACACAGCTCACCAGGCAACAGATAGAGAACCTGACAGATGAACAGATAAGAAACCTGTCAGAGGCTCAGTTCTGGGCCATTGTTATCAGGTAGCTTACAGAATTCACAAAAGAGCAGGAAAAAGATAAGAAAGAAGCGAAAAACATTCATAACGAAAGGAACAAAACCACATACGAGACAGATGGTGAGGAAAAAAAATCCAGAGTTCATTTCAACAAACTGGAATATGGAGAAGGAACAAGCAGTCAACCAATGCAGAGAGAGGAAATGGGAAGCAACAATGAGAGGATCAGAAACCTCCGGGACAGCTATAAAAGGCCCAACATAAGAATCATTGGTTTGCCAGAGAGTGAGGAAGATGAACTAGAACTTGAAAAATTGAGTGAAAATATAATAAAGGAGAACTTCCCAGACTTGGGGAAGGGAATAGACTTGCAGGTCCAGGAAGCAAGGAGAGTTCCCAAGAGACTGGACCCAGGGAGAACCACTCCAAGACACATTATAATCAAAATGTCAAAAATTAAAGATAAAGAGAGAATCTTAAAAGCAGCAAGAGAGAAGAAAAGAATTATGTACAAAGGGGTCCCAATTAGACTATCAGCTGACTTCTCAAGGGAAACCCTACAGGCAAGAAGAGACTGGCAAGAAATATTCAAAGTAATGAAAATCCAAAACCTACAACCACGAATACTCTATCCAGCGAAATTGTCATTCAGAATAGAAGGACAGAGAAAGTGTTTCCAGGACAAAATAAAACTGAAAGAGTTCATTAGATCCAAACCACTGTTATATGAGATGTTAAAGGGACTGGTTTAAAAAACAGAAGCTAGGGAGATGAAACAAAGGCAAACTAAACAGGCAACGAGAGTGGAAAAGGAACCGTGGGTACGGGAAGCATATTGGGGGAAGGTCAACAGGGAGGGGGAGTGGGGAGAGGGTGGGAGATGATATAGGAATTGGGGATCATGGTAGGAGGGAATGAAATAGATGGAGAGAGGTTGGGAGGAACTGTATGCACAACTAATGGACATAATCTAAAAGGGGGGGACAACTGGAGGGAGGGGGGCCACCGGGTGGAGGGGAGCAGAGGGAAGGGAAATTGGCACAAATGTAATATTTTAATCAATAAAACACATTAAATCTGAAAAAAAAAAAAAAAAAAAAAAGAAAGCAGGCATGCTACTGCTTTGGTTGTGCCCACTCCAGCTGACTCCAAAGCCACCAAGGACTCTGCCTTGAAGGCCTGGACTCTCTCTGCACTCTTGGAACTCGGGAGATATGAAAAGGACACTCTCTTAGGACTTGTGCCTTTCCTGGACTTCACCATGATCCAATGTAACACAGCACATGCCTCCCTGGACTATTATACAAAGGCCAAAGAAAACATACCCCAGATCCTGAAGGAGAGAGCTGACAGATAAGAAATGGGGAACTATTGGACTTGGTTTTGGTTTATACCCTTTTGGAGAGTAAGGGAAGTGCTGGGTGTCATGAAGAATAGGGCTCTAAGTTGAAGTGCTTCCCGGCCCCTCCCGCCCAAGGTTGGAATATTGTAAATAAATATCTGTTTTTCTCAACACCAATTGTTGAGTCTTACACCAAGATGCCACATGAATGGGCCCCGGCTTTGCTCGGTTAAAAACTCATAAAATAAATTAAAAAAGATAAACTCATAGAAAAATATACAAAATGCATGACTTTTATAGATGAAGAAATAAATAAGGATACTAATATATAAGATACTACATCTCACTGTTGATTAGGAAATTTCATTTTGGGAAATGAGAATATTTTTACTACTCATTTGAAAACAAGAAATTTGACAATGTGAAATATTGATGAAGAGGAGGATAAACAATATTATCTCTGTGTTGCTGCTGGAATTTTAAATTGGTACAAATACTAAACAACTTGGCATTATCTTGTAAAGTTGAATATTCACATGACCTAGTGATTCCCCTCCTAAGTATATTCCCAAGGGAAAGTTTAGCAACTGTAAAGCAGGAGTCATGTTCACAAATATTCATAACTGTTTATTGTTATATTTAAAAACTGGAAGCAACTCAAATTCTCATCAATAGGAAAATGGGTAAGTAAATTGTGATATATTGACATAATGGAATATTAAGAAGTATTGAAAACGAATGAACCACAACATGCAATAACCTGGATAAGTCTTAATAACAAAGTAGAGTGAGTCCCAAAAGATCATGCCCTTTATACAGTAAAAATCCAAGAAAAATCAAATATATTGCTTATATATATATACACATACATCCATGAGATAAAATTAAAGAAAAAGCAAGAAAATGGTAAACATAATTATAAAATTCAGGATGGTGGTTATCTCTGAGGTTGAGATAGGAGAATGAGATGGAGAGAAGCAGAGAGGTTATTGGTAATTTTCCAATTCTTAGACTGGGTTAGTGGAATCATGGGTTTATATTGTTAAAATCTGAATTCATAAATAAATAAGTAAATAAAATAAAAGAGTACCATGCATGGACCAATCATGATAATGTGTTTTAGTCAAAATCGAGGACCAGTTTTTGTGCATCTAATATACTCCAAATAAATAAAGCTTAGACTAGTGGGATTAAGCAATGAGTATGTTTTTATAGAAGATTTCAACTAGATTGTTTGCTGGTGAAAACAATGTGGAATTAACTATTCTCTATATATTTTACTTCAACTTTGAAAAAATCCATTGATAACTACTAAAAAATAGTAATTACTAAAAAAAAAAAAAACTACAGTAAAATGAAATTAAAGTGTACAATGCTCTCTGATCGGAAGTGGCTGAAATTGACAGGATAACAATGTAAGTGCTCTGAGAACCCCACTGAGCCACTCTGTAATGGCATGGCTGACTGTGTAAATGCTATACTGTAGTTGTATTAAGTACTTAAGTGTCCCATAACTGCTGTGGCTCAGCCAGGGAGAAACTGTGGAATTCCAACATTGAGGGAGAGGGAGGGGGAGGAGGAGAGGGAAAGGCAGGGAAGAGGGCAAAGGGAGAAGGGAAGAGAGGGGAAATGAGTGGGGGGTGGAGAGAGAGAAAGACAGAGAGACAGAGAGACAGAGAGACAGAGAGAGAGAGACAGAGGGTGTTTGTATGTATGTATATCTATAAAACTCTTGCTCTGAAAACTTTTTCTACCATGTAGATAGGCACCAAAAATTAATTCAAACATTTGATTTGGCATGGAAAAAGTACAACTACAATTCTAGGTTTTTGCCTGTGAATATAACTTTAACCTTTTTATGAAAGTTTGAAGGTAGGACCATACTTGTATATACATGGAGGATTTCCTTATGATCAGTACTTCCAAAACATTTTGGAGGTACAACAGCATCAGCATCTATTTGAGAGCTTGGAAAAAATGTAGAATCTCAGGACCCATTCCAGAACTACTGAGTCAGAATCTGCATTTTAAGAGGATTCCCTAGGTGTTTTGTATGCACGTTTATGTTGAGAAGCAGTAGTTGAGAGCAGAGGTCCTTACCTGAAGTTCAACAGAGACTGGACTTCAAGAAGTCTGAGCACTCACTATAATTTTATGCAAAATTTGTGCGAATGAATTTTTTTCTGGGTCATACTATGTGTTTTACTCCTGGACCAGACCAGATCATTGGAAAGCTGTGTACTGAATCCCCAGGCCGTGGCTAATTGTTTCATTGGGCATGCTTTAGTTTTGTGTCTCCTTTACTTGCATTGAAGAGCACTATGAAAACCAACTGTTGAAATTCATTGTATTCATTGCTAGATACTATTGAGAATATTGTCACACTGCTCAGGTGGTTCCAAGGTCTTGACTGCACACACAAGAAAATCATCTGAGGTGCTTGTAAATTACTGCTCTGAGGCACTGCCTGGGAATATGTATTGTTAATAAGCATTGCTGATGATTTTGATGAAGTAGCTCCACAGAAAGTAGTTTGGGAAGTTTTTACTACACTGCCTGGTGTCTCTTCATTAAAATAAACAGGGATTGTTTTCCTTCTAGCTTTAGTACCAGGAAAAGCTTTATTTCTTCCAGGTAACTGATATGCAGTTATCACATGGATAGTATAAGTATATAGCTTCACATATGTCCTTCATTATCTTATAGAAGCTACTTTTGTGACCTACTTTTGAAAATTATCTAGAACCTTCTGCTTTATACTCTCATGTTTGTAGAAGTTTTGTTACCTCTGCTTTCATTTTACTTTGGATTCTTTTCCTCCACTTTAATCTTTTCACTTTTCACCCCAATTGTCTATTTTTTAGTTCCTTCGACTTCTTTTGGAATTAAAACATTCACCTTAAAATTGGCAATAAATATTTAAATAATAATTTAACTGGACCTATGTAAGCCTATTCAACTGTTAATTTTTTTCCCTTGGAAGAAAGGCAGTAGACTTTCTATAAAGTAACAATTTTTTTCTTATACCATGCTTAGTTCATTCAGTTTATACTAAAACAGACTCTTTTTGAAATAGTGGCCCACACATGCAAATCATGGAGACTTGACTTGTGGTGGTGAACACACAATACAGTGTACAGATGTTGTGTTGTGGAATTGTGCATCTGAAACCTGTATAATTTTGTTAACCAGTGTCACCCCAATAAATTCAACAAAAAGGAAAAATAGTGAAATATGACTTCACACATACTAGGTTGGCTATAATAAAAAAGACAGACAATGACAAGTGTTGGTGAGAATGTGGAGAAATTAGAAAACTTATACATTGCTCCTGTAAATGTGAAATGGTGCAGCTGCTTTGGAAAACAGTCTGGCAGTTCCTCCAAAAGTTAAACATAGAGTTACTATATGACCAAGCAATTTACTACTAGGCACATACTCAAGAGAAGTGAAAACATATGACCACATAAAAAATTGTACATGCATATTCATAGCAGCATTCTTCATAATAGTCAAGAAGTGGAAAGGACCAAAATGTTCATTAACTGGTGAAGGGATAAACAAAATGTATATTCATACAACAGAATATAATTCAGTGATAAAAAGGAATAAAATACAGACATACCTCAGAGATATTGCAGGTTCAGTTCCAGACCACTGCAATAAAGCTAGTATTGCAATAAAGTGAGTCACACAAATTGTTTGGTTTCCCAGTGTATATAAAAGTTATGTTTACACTATATCATAGTATATTAAATATGCAATAGCATTATATCTAATATATATATATATATATCTTAATTCAAAAATATTTTATGTTAAAAATGCAATCATCTGAGCCTTCAGCAACTTGTAATAATTTTGCTGGTGGAGACTTGCGTCGATGTTGATGGCTGCTGACTGATTAGAGTGGTGGTTGCTGAAGGTTGAGGTGACTGTGGCAATTTTAAAAGATAAGTCAATATTGATTAACTCTTCCTTTCACGAACGATTTCTCTGTAGCATGTAATGCTATTTGATAATATTTTATCCATAGTAGAAATTCTTTCGAAATTGGAGTCAATCTTTTTAAATCCTGCCACTGCTTTATCAACTAAGTTTATGTAATATTCTAAGTCCTTTGTTCCCATTTCAACCAACTTCACAGCATCTTCACTAGGAATAGATTCTGTCTCAAGAAACCACTTTCTTTGCTCATCCATAAGAAGCAATTCCTCGCTTACTAAAGTTTTATCAGGAGATTGCAGCAATTCAGTTACATCTTTAGGCTCCATTTTCAATTTTAGTTCTCTTGCTATTTCCCCCATATCTACAGTTACTTTCTCCATTGAGGCTTAAACCCCTCAAAATCATCCGTGCGGGTTGCAATAAGCTTATTTCAAACTCCTGTTAATGTTGACATTTTGACCTCTTCCCATGAATCATGTGTTCTTTTTAAAAAATTTTAAAAAGGATATTTTGTTGATTATGTTGTTACAGTACTTCCAATTTTTCCCCTTTGCTCCCCTCTTCCCAGTAACCCCCTTTCCTCCTGCAATCCCACCCCCCTTAGTTCATGTCCATGGGTTGTGCATGTAAGTTCTTTGACTTCACCCTTTCCTATATTATTCTTAACTTCCCCCTGTCTATTTTGTACCAATTGACTATACTTTTTAATCCCTGCACCATATCTCCATTTTCCCCCTCCCTCCTCCCAGCTGATAACCCTCCAAATTATCCCCATACCTATGATTCTGTTCCTATTATTGTTTGCTTAGTTGGATTTTGTTTGTTTTTTTTTTAGATTCAGTTGTTGATAGTCGTGAGTTTGTTGTCATTTTAGTGTTCATAGTTTTGATCTTTTTCTTAAATAAGATCTTTTAGCATTTTATATAATAATGGCTTGGTGATGATGAACTGCTTTAGCTTTACCTTGCCTGGAAAGCACTTCATCTACCTTTCCATTCCAAATGATAGCCCTGCTGGATGGAGTAGTCCTGGTTGCAGGTTGCCTTTCATCACATTGAATAGTTCTTGCCAGTCCCTTTCTGCCTGCAAAGTGTCCTCTGAGAAATCAGCTGACAGTCCTATAGGCACCCCGCTGTAGGCAACTCTCTGCCTCTCTCTTGCTGCCCCCAGGACTCTCTCTTTGTCTTTCACCTTTGGCATCTCAATCATGATGCATCCTGGTGTGGTCCTCTCTGGATCCAGCTCACCTGGGACCCTCCGTGCTTCCCAGACCTGTATGTTCATCTCCCTAACAAAATTTGCGAAGTTTTCCACATCTTTTTCAATTCTTACTTCCTCATTCTTCACTGGTTGACTGTTTTTTTTCTTCCTTATGTTCCAAATCATTGATTTGAACCCCGGTTTCCTTCCCTTCACCATTGGTTCTGTGTGGATTTTCCTCTGTTTCACTTAGCATAGCCTTCACTTCTTCTCTCATGCGTTTGCCATACTCAAGCATATCTTTCAAGCCTGTGAGCATCTTTATAACCAGTGTTTGGAATTCTGCATCTGTTAGATTGTCTGTCTCTTCATTTTTTAGGTTGGCTATCTCCTCATCACTTAGTTCTCCCACTGGTACCTTGCTCCGTTCCCCGTTTTGGGCCATACTTCTCTGTCTCCTCATTCTGACAGGGTCCTGTGTTTGTTTGCCTCCACGTCCCAGGTAGAGCTGTTGCTCCTGTTACGTTGTAAGGGGCGGAGCCTTAGGGATTTGTCAGTACAGGGCGACCTGTTTTACCACATTGTGGCTCTGTATGTGGGGGAGGGGTCTGAGAGGGAACAATGCCACCTGTACAGCACTCACCCCTTTTCCAGGCACCTCTCCCACATCCGCACTGGACTGGCACCCCTCTAGCTGCTGCCCTGGCCATCGATCCCAGAGTGGGTGGCTCTGCAGATGTTCTAGGACCATGGGGGCCCTTTATACAAGCAGACTCTGCTGAGAGATTGGCAGTTTCCGCCTCCACCCTAACCACCACTGGTCTGCACAGTCAGAAGCAATGAGGCTTGATTTTCCCTGGTGCTGGGACCATGAGCTGCTAGGTCCAGTGAGGAGCTGGGAACTCTCCCTAGGTGTCCCTCCTGACTTTTAAACATGTGACTGCGCTTTCTGTCAGCCTGCCGCTGCCGCTGCTGCCACCATTGCTGCTGCCACCACACCGCGTCCCCTCTGCCCTGGCTCTGCCCCTCCTACCTGTCTGGATAAGTATTTCTTCTTTATATCTTTGTTCGCTGGACTTCTATACAGTTTGATTTCCTGGAACTTCTGGTTGTTTCTAGTTTTGAAGTAGTTGTATTCCTTCTTAGTTGTGGAGGGAGAAGCAGTGTGTCTGTCTATGCCTCCATCTTGGCCGGAAGTGGAAGTCCATAAGTGTTCTTAATGGCATCTAAAATGGTGAATTCTTTTCAGAAGGTTTTCAAGCATGCCTTTTATTGTTACCTATTGTTACTCACATCCCTTTTCCCCCAGGCCTACTATGATTTTAACCTTTTTTTTTTCATGTCATAAATGCCATTTATTAACCCATTAATGTTCTTATTATTATCAAAGGCACATTTTTACCAGTAACTGTTTACCATTAGATAAGCAGTGTTTCCAAACGGAGATAATATGATTGCTTTAAAGACAAGAAACTGGATGTTTTTGTACATTCTTAAGTGTTTTTTTTTTGTGTGTGTGTGTGTGTGCATGGGGGAAGTTTATGATATTTATTATAATGTTAGAAGTAGTAAAGGATATCATAGGCTTTTATGACAACTGTTATGGACCCCTGAGTGTTAGGAGACTTTAGGCTATGAATATTGCCTTAAAACAATTACTCTAAATTCAGGGATAATTTACATTTTAAAATTCAACAGTGGGTCAGGCATTAGGAGATTTCCATTGTAAATATAGATGTGCTAGTAGAGAACTCTATGACCTTGTTCAAAACAAGTATATTTTTTGTAAGCCTCTATTTTCTCATCTTCAGTATGGGAGTAGTAAGTCCTTTGCATCTTATAAGATTATTATGATAATCCCATGATAAACATTTACTGATCACCTACTATATGTTAGACATTTTTCATAGGCATGTATAAGGTGTGGCAAAAGTAGGTTTACTGTGGTGTGTGAGGAAAACACAGTTTATTCTGGTATTGTTTTGTATTAATTATTGTGTTATTTTCCATGTGAACAATTGTAAATCATTTTTGCCTCACCCTGTATTATTCATTTGATTCTCAAAATAACCCTATGAGATAGATATTGTTTTTGCTTAATTTACAAATAAGGAAATTAAGCTCAGTGAGGTTCCATAAGTTATTTAAGACCATACATCTAACATAAGACTTAAACTTGATCTCTTTGACTTCAGAGTCCAAACTTGTAATCATTAAGGCTGTATTATATTATTTAGTATGGGCCATTATGTTACTGGAACAAATGACCCTGAGTCTTATCACTTAAAATAACAAAAGTTCGTTTCTTCTTCTTGCTCCATATTTTTGGTTGCTCAAGGGTCTGATTCATATCATTATTATCATCCCAGAACCCAGGATGACATAGTAACTGCCATCTCTAGCACTGATCTTTGCTTTGACAGAGAGAAAGAGTATGTAATGCTTTATGCACTGGCTCTTAAAGCTTCTTCCTGGAAGTGACATATGTCACTTCCTCTCATGCACCATTGACCACAGCTAGTCACATGGCCATAACTAATGTGTGTGTGTGTGTGTGTGTGTGTGTGTGTGTGTGTGTATGTGTATAGGGAACACAATCCCACTATGTACTGAGGAGAAGAAATGTAAATATTTGATAAGCAGCACTAATAACTACCACACTTTTCAAATGTGTTTGTTAATGTAAAACTATTATAATGACTGTGAATATTGTTCTGACCTAAGAAGCAATGAGGTGGGTTTACATTTACATTTTTGGAACAGTCTCTTTTGTAACTCATACCATAAAGTTTGCTTATATGCTAAAATTAAAAGAATTAAACAATAAGTGAGCAAAAAAAGTAAATAATTAAATGAATGTTAGAATCTGAACTGTTTTTATTGATATATTTTAATTAGCTTTCTTCTCATAGGAGGGTGTGTTTTTTACCTTTCTGTATTATACTAGAAGGAAAAAATGGGGTTATATATAAAAATTAGAATGAAGGCTGTAAATATTTAAAAAGGTTTGCTATGCCTTTTTGAGCCGGCTGTTTTGAGAGCAATTTCATGCATGTGATTGTCACAATGTCTAACATAGTCATTTGTAATTCTCAAAGTGAGCTAAAGCATGTGAAAGAGCTTTCTGTAAACTAAATATTCTGCAAATGTATTATTATTGTCATTTTATGTTCTCATTTTATCCTGATAATTACCCTGAGAGGTAGACCCAATACTGTGTTATTTTCATTGTCTTTATTTATAGTGGGGGAAACTTAGGAGTATTAAACTACTCTTCATGGCTATGTGGTTAGTAAACAGAGGACTCAGAACTAGAACTCCAGTCTGTAATGCCTTGGTCAGCCCTATTCCTGCTCCACAGTGCTACCTCTCTGGTCAAATTCTTAGGTGAAACTTAAATGCAGCCTAGAGAAATTAAAAATGACAAACTTGAAAGAGGAAAACATAATTCTCAATTTCCCAAGACATAGCTGGCATCATGCATGCAAACACATCAAGGGAACAGAATCTACTTCTGATAAGGAACTCCTGAAAAGATGGGATCATTCTGGGGTTTAACATTAATGGTGAGAACGTGGTCTTTCCAAGGGACCAATTAGAGGCTTGGTAGCCTAAAGTATTTTACAGAATGTCATAGCTCAAGGAAGCTGAGGAAAGGTAGTTATGTCCACCTTGAAGAATTGTACAAAGTAGGTTAGCAGAGTTGCTTCCATTTTTGTGAAAGAGAATGCCTTTCTAATTTTAGTCTTTCAAGAGGTGGGTAGGTTTTTGTGTGAAGGGAAGCTTTTCTCAGTGCTCATTTCAAGAGGTGCCTGTGAAATCATTTTATATCCTGTTTGGGAAAGGAAGACAATGTGATGGAAATGAAAAATGAGTTTGTGTAAAAAGTTATCTTTCTTAGAAGAGACGGCGGAAATAAGACTCCACAGCCATACTTATTACTTTTTCCCCCTCAGTTACAGAGATGTGTGTTATCAGTTCAATGCAGATATTGAACTCCTTTAACTATAATGTGTCTCCTGATGTTATACAGTAGGAATGTTTATTTGGCAGATCGTGTGAGAAAGGACAAAGACTTTTTTTAACTTCTGGAGAGTGTTGGGTTTTCCCTAGTTTCTCAATATCTCCACTGCAATTTATTTTGTAAATTCAAATTTTTAGAGGATTAAAATGTAGTTTATAAAATGACCTTTTATTTTTTAACCCATTTTTACCTCTTGTTAAACAGCAAATATTCCAAATGCAAACACTTCCAGAAAGACAAAAGGGCTTTCACCAAGGGCCTGAGGTCTCTTTACAGGTTGGCAATTGTATATAGGTTTGTTTAAACAACTAAGGTTAGATTATGTCTTGAGAAGCCATTTTTCAAATTTTGTTTTAACTGAAGAATTTACATGTATTTTAAAACTAGGAACTCTATCTACAAAGATGATGTCTTTAAAAAAACCTGGGATCCAAGATTATAAAATTATGATGTGTTCTGTTTGCCAAGTCCTAGAAGGCTAGGATTAGATTACATTAGAATTGTCGGTGGTATTTTCAGGACCAAAGGCAGTGAGATTCCCTGGAATAAAGCATGTACTGAATACTTCCATTACCTCCAGAGACATGCAAATGCAAGGAAAGAAAGGAAGGATCCTAGTGATGACTTAACATATATGATCCCAAACTAATATGGTGAGTCCACATTTTACTAAGAAAATAATAAGGCTCAGATAGAAGGTAATTAATGGGCCTAAGGCCTATGGCTAATAAATAGCAAAACTAGAATTTATTTATTTTTTGGCATTTTATTAATTTTTTCATTTACAGTTTACATTAAATATAATTTTATATGAGTTTCAGGTGTATAGCATAGTGCTTAGACAATCATAGACTTTACGAAGTGTTCCCCCAATATTTCCAGTACCCACCTGACACCATACATAGTTATTTCAATATATATATTTTTAATTAATGTAAAAAAATCACTGTGTGGTTGCCTCTCACTTGTGCCCCCAACTGGGGACCTGACGTGCAACCTAGTCACGTGCCCTGACTGGGAGTCGAACCAGCGACGCTTGGCTTGCAGGCCAATGCTCAATCCACTGAGCCGCAGCAGCCAGGGCTATATATGTTTTTTTTATTTTAAAGATTTTATTTATTTTTAGAGAGGGGAGAAGGGAGGAAGAAAGAGAAGGAGATAAACATCAATGTGCAAGAGAAACATTGATCGGTTGCTTCTTGTATACCCCCAACCTGGGACCTGTCCCACAACCCAAGCATGTGTCCTGACTAGAATTGAACCCTTCAGTCTGAAGGACAACACCAAGCCCACTGAGCTACACCAATCAGGGCAGTTATAATAATATTATTGACTATATCCCTTATGCTGTACTTTACATCCCCATGACTGTTTTGTAACTACAAATCTGTACTTTTTAACCCCTTCACCTTTTTCACACAGTCCCCAAACCTCTCCCTTCTGACAACTATCAGTCTGTTCTCTGTATCTATGAGTCTGTTTCTGTGAAAAACTATAATTTCAGTCCAAGTCTGAGACTCTCAAACCTCTGCTCATCTCCGTATATGTAGTAGGTTCAGGATGACCTGTAAAGTCTTAGTAGATAGTTATATAGAGTTATTAAAAGATACCAAAGATATTAAAACTTTCCTTAATATTTAAGACTGATAACCAAGGATAACTAGACCCTCCTACCTTTGGGCCCAGGCATAGAACTTGAAACTAGGTAGATGATAGAACTGAGATTGTGGTCATGCCAAGCTTCTTCATAGTCCAGTTAGCAATAGTTGCCTTTAAGTTAGATGCACATCCATTGCCCAGTCAGCTAATGCCAGAGTGACATGGTGCAAATCATTGTGATCTTTGGAACACTTGCGACATATAAGAACACTCTAATTACTTTGTTCATCTGGGATTTGTGATATGCATGTAAGAGTCATGTCCAGTACAGGTGAATGTATAGAAGAGAGCTGTTTAGAACAAATTTGTCATTACTATCATTGGCCATGCTGCTTCTACATTCAAATGAGATACATGTCCAGTAATATTTGGCTTAAATGGAATTATTTCATTCAATAAATAATTTCATTGTATGTTTTTCTTTTTGTTTGTCTCTTGCTTATCCCCATGAAAATGCAAGCTTCATAAGAGTAGGAACCTTGTTTGTCTTGTTTTCTATGGTAATACTAGCTTCTAAAACAGGTGCTTTGCATAGAGGAGTTCAATAAGTGTTGATTCAGTGAGCATAAAGACTATATGCCTTCAGAGATTCTTACCAATCCATTTTCCTGGTCAGTTCTTTCTCCTGTTCACACACAAAATATTTATGTTTCTCTACTCCTTCACTCTTCTTGAACCTCCAATCTTTTCACATATACTCTCCCACTCTCAGTAAAACACACCAACTCCTACATTTCAGAAAAAACAGAAGGCATCAGATGGGAATTTCCTCAATGTCTCTAAACCCAGAAACTTACATTTGCTGCATCACTCTGATCTCTCCCTCTGTTTTCTCATGACATTCTCCCCATGTGTCTGTCTTCACATGACATTTTATTCTTCTTATGAGGATATTTATTATGTTGGATTAAGGGCTGATCCTACTCCAGTATGACCTCACCTTAACTAACCACATCTGCAATGACAATTTCCAGATTAAGGTCACATTCTGAGGTATTGAGGATCAGGACTTCAACATATCTTTTTAGGGGACACACATCAACCCATCTAACAATTGCCATCTAACAATTGTCCTGTATCATTCTCCTCCTCTTAATCCATACTTGCTGAATGAGGTATCTGTACTCACCATCTATATTTACATTCCTCAATATACTTAAATAAGCTCCTATTATCATCACTCCTCTAAATCTTTTACTAACCTCCTTGTCTAGTGAACACTTTTCTCTTTCCCTCCTAGAAACATTTGACATTGCTGGCCACTCCCTTCTTGAACCTTTTTTTCTGTGACTTTGGTAAAATCTCTCCTTGTTTGCCTTCTAGTTCTAGGAACTCTTTCTCCTTGTTGATACCTCTTCGGTGCCTCTCTTAAATGCAGGTGTTCTTTGGTGTTCTGTTCTAGGCACCTTTCTCACTCCACATTATTTCTCAGACTCATCCATTTTGATGGCTGAAATCACTAAGATGATCTTGAAATCTCTATCTTCAGCTCTTATCTCTTTCCTGAGTGCCACCCTCACCTCAAGTTCCTCCCAAAATGTACCTCAAGGTAAAATCTTCTTTCCACAATACCTGATCTTTCTTATTTTTGGTGATTTAAATATTTCAACCCACTTTATTTTATTTTTATTTAAAGCATGGACAAGGGATGTGTCGTTTCTTTTATTTCAAATGATTAGCCAGTCGACACAAACTTGTTTATTGAGTAATCCCTGTTTTTTTCATCCACTTAAAATGCCACTTTTATCTCAAACTACTTCTATATTTGGTTAGGTCTATTTTTATTCAGTTATTCTCTTTCAGTGGTCTATATATTTATTTCTTTTATTATTAAATAGTTTTAATTATTGAAGTTACCTAATGTGTTTTAATAGGCAATGATCGTACTCTTCAACATTTGACCTACTTCCCCTTTAGTCATTATGTTTCTCATTGTCAGTAGAAACCTTTTATCCTATATGATTTCCATGAGTGCCACAGAGTACCCACATATTTTCCCTGCTTATTGTGGTTCTAGTACATGGCTGGGCACTGGGGTGTTAATTCTAATGGGGAGGTTGGGGGAAGGAGAGAATGGTTTCTGCCAAAGCCTTGCTTAGTTCTTTCAGCCTAATCAATTAGCGATGCTCTATTGCTGCTATTCTTGAAGGGATAAAAGTTGGCAATTACCACTTTCCCAGCTCTGTAATCCAGCATGCTGCATCACTGTGTCTCACCTTCATGAGTTTCTAAGAGCATTGGAAATCCAATTTAATCCTTTGTTTCTAATGAGGAGAGTATAAAAATTACTGTAATTTGACCTGGGAGCCTTGAGGAACAGGTTGTGTGTATAGGGGGCCACCATGATGTGTTCCTTATAAAATTTCCTGTATAGTTCCCTTTCATGGCTATCATTTGTTGGTCCTTCTTATGTATTCCCTATCTTTTTAAAGGAAATTAATGAAACTAAAAACTCAATATATGTTATGTATATCTAGGGTATAACACTTTTATCTTTCTACTAAAAAAAAAAAAAGAAAAAGCAAACAGATCTCTTTGGCCTTAGTGTTTGCACCCTCAAAGTCACCTTCTTTACTGCAGCCAGTGTGATTTGACTTCCTTGTTTTTATCTCCAGCTTAGGCTTTTGGGCTGAGCTGTTGACCCATATATACAGATACATATGTAACATCTTCTTAGGATATCTCAAATACAATACCTTCTAAAGGAAACTCATCCTCCTTCTGAAAACTACTTTTTATTCCCAGAATTTCTTATTTTGGTAAATAAACACCTGCTTCCAGAAACGCATTAATGAGAGTCTCAGTCATTTCCTTGGCCTCTTAACTGACCTTCTTTCTTCTGTTTCTATTTCTCTCCAAACTGTTTTAACCCAACAGTCAAGAGAACTTTCTAAAATACCAATCTTATCACATCAAATTTCTGCTTAAATCTCTTTAATGACCTTCCATTGCTGTTAGAATAAATATAACTCATCTCAACATGTACCACGAGCCCTGAATAACCTGCCTACCTCTACATGTTCTTTCCATTTTCTTCTTTCCCCACATCCTGTCCACTGACAGGGATATTTTGCCTCCTAGATATATTCTAAACATATCTCTATATTTCTACCTCTAGTGCCACCCCACATTTCAAGCCACCATTTTTTTTTATCTTGTATTCTTTTTGTGTGTGTTTGTGACTAACTGGTTTTCCTAATTTACCCTTGTCTCCTTTCAGTTCACTTCCACACAATGGTCAGAATAATCTGTTAAACATGGATATGCTCATGGAATTACTCTGCTTTCAACTCCTCTTTCATATATAGCATAATATGCCATCTATTTAGTATACCACACAAGACCCTCTGTAGTCAGGCTTAATCCCTATAATTTTCATCAACACCCCAATGTTCATTTGTCTTGTATTACAGCTTTAACAATAATAATAATCTCAAATATTATTAGCAGTTACCAGCTATTAACCATTTTCAAGGCACCAACCAGCTCTATGAATAGCTCTAATTCTAAAAACAATCTTTATATTTAGGTATTATAGAACCACTGCTCTAAGATTACTGTTAATTGGGATGTTGGCTATTGGTTTGAAATAAAAAATATTCTTTATCATATAAAGTGATTATTTTTCTATTTCAAGTTTACTAAGAGATTTTTGAAGAATACAAGATGGAATTCAATAAACACATTTTGATATCCATTAAGATGGTCATATAGATATTTTTCATTGCTCTATTGATGTGGGATATATTATCATTGTAGATTGCTAATATTAAAGGAATTTGAGGAATTCTACATGGTGTTTTAATCTGTTAAAATACTGCTATATTAGATTGATTAGTATTTTATTTAGCATTTTTAGATATATATTCATAACTGAGATAGGTGAGTACCTTTCATATATGCATATGTGTGTGCTTGCATGTGCATATATATGTGCTGTTGTTTTCAGAGTTGTGACACTCTCATAAAAGTATTGGTAAATGATCAATATTCTTATAATTGCTTATTGTATATCTGTCTCTCCTAGTAGATTATAAGCTCCACAAGAGTAGAAATGATGTCTAGGTATAATCTTAGCACAATACATGGCACATTATAATCAATATATAAATAACTGATGAATCCTCATGCTGTAGTTGGGAAGCTGAGGCTCAGAGCGTTTAAGCAACTCGGCCTGAGTTATACAGTTAGTAAATTGCAGCATTGGTCCTATGAATGCATAAATAGAATCTCATGGCTCAGATTTGGGTAGGAAGGTATTGGGCATGAATTGGAAAATTGACAGTTTGTGGTTAGAATTTCAAAAATGGAAAAATAAAATCTCAAGTAGTCTGCTACCTAATTTTCCCATGTCTTGGTTCGGACTTATGGACTCCATTCTGACTCCAGAGTTTGTGCAGCTTCTGCTTTATCATGCTGCCTCTCAAACTACTTGCAGTTCCTCATATATTCATATTCAGCATGATTGCATAATATATTGTCCAAGCTGGGACAACTTTGAGAATGAAAGGGGCTGCTATTACTAATTATGCCTGGATAACAGAAATAAATTGGGACTATCTTGGGTACCAGGACATATTTTTCCTTATTTGTCTGGCTCACTCTTACTAATTTTTCACATGCTTCCTAGCTCTGGGAAGCCTTGTCAGGCTCTTCCTCACTTCCCTCCACCCCTGACTCAAATTGAATATTTTACCTTTGTGTGTTTTTAGCATTTTGTGATTATTCCATTCAAGGATTTATGATATTCTCCTGTAACTATGTAGAAGAGGGGACCTCCCCAAAACTGGAATTATCCTCTGGAGGGTGGACCCCTTGTAGTATAGGCTTCCTTCACTAGGTGAGTGTTCTAAGAATCTATCTATATCAGTGTACCAGCTGATATTGTTGTGAGAGTCTGTGTTTGGCTTTAGTGAATTTTTTTGAAGACTCTTTCAATGCATTTACCCATTTCATGGTGAGTGATTTACTAGTGCATCTGCCCACACCGTACTGAGTGTTCAGCAGTTTTTGGCCAAAGACAGTATGACCACTGTCCTAACCCTCCCTATTCACTTGATCCCACACAGAGTGACTTTTGTTTGTTTTCCCAGATGAAAAAAAAAAAAAAGTCCTCAAAGGGAAATGGTTTGCTAATGTGGAAGAGGTGAACCAAAAAATAGAAGTGCTAAAAGGCATTAAATCGATGAGTTCAAAAACTTTTGAGCAGTGGGTAAAATGTCTTGATAGGTGTATTGCTTCAAGTGGGGAGTACTTTCAAGGTGACTGAAGCTTAAACATGTAAGAATAAATACACAATTTTTAATTAATAAATTGTGGGGTTTTGGGGTCCCTCCTTATATATTTAGTGGTCCATCTTCCTGATAGACTATGCGCTCCCTGAGAACAGGGACCATATCTTTATTTTCCCCTGATGCTTGGCAGTGCTTGGCACATTATAAGCACTCATTATTTGTAGAATATGTGAATGTATAAATAAATGAATGAACAGCAAAATAAAATTGTTCTCCCCATACCAGAGAACTGCTATCTTTTGTGAAGGGAGTAGGATATGAAAATATTTTCTAGCTTTCCACTTGACATGCACGACTGAGATCTCTCCATTGTCAACACTTTAGGAAACATTAGGGCAGGAAAAGATGCCTCCCTGTGCTATGAGGTATACTAAAAGAGGGCCTAAACGACAACGTCCACTGGTATGCCACGCTGCCTGGAATGCTGCCAAAACGCCATCACAGCCATCCCTTCAGAGTACATACTGTCTCCAGATGGACATTCCTAAAATGTATATGTATTATCTAATAGAAGAAGCCTTCTAAATGATCATCCACTGAGATCTTTCTGGGACTAGGGTATAATAGGTAGAATGGATGGATTTGGATGGCAGTGAGGGAGGCATGGTGGAGGGAATTTTTCTTGTCTATTTATCCGTGTGATTAATGTTAGTCTCCCTCACTGTACTTACTGTGTGCTCCATGAACACCAAGATATATTTCCTTTGGTTTACTCAACACCCAGCATAGGGCCTGACTTATAATAGTGTTCAATAATATTTGTTGACTGCCTTCTTCTGTGTTTATACCACTTTGGACATATGTATAAGCCTTCTATAATTGAACTTCATTTGTTTATTTGCATGTTGTCAGACCCTGCTTTTATTCAGCCTCACTAGAACTGAGGTATATTAAACCTGTGGATTCACCCTGCCCTGCCCAGCCCAACCTCAAAACTGACTACAGAAGGATCTCTATTAACAAATGGAACCCTAAATTGTTTTACTTCCCCAAGCCTGGTAGTGTGTGAGTGTGTGTGTGTGTGTGAGAGAGAGAGAGAGAGAGAGAGTGAGAGATGCTTCAGGGTCCCTGGGTACTTAAGGAGCCACAGCCTTCCTGCTAACCCTGTCTCATCTGTTTTGAACTTTAGATGACCCTGATTGGTTCTTGCCAATTCCCCTTCTTCAACTTCATGGGATTGGATTGTGTTTCTTGTGTGCTTAGATTCTGGCTGTGGCTCTCTATCATGAGATTGAAATATAATTTTCAGTTTAGAGTGTGGGCTTCTCACTGTCAGGCACCTTGTTTTGGTCATTGCTCTACTTCTGATGTCTAGGATTTTACTTGTCACAGAGTAGGTTTTCAATACATTCTATTGAATGAATGCATAATAGGGGCCTTTTCAGGGAAGGGCTCCTTTCTATTAGGAGGGGAGTGTTCTTGGACAGTAATAGATACCATTTAGTGTTTGAACAATCTGTACCAAACCCTGTGCTTAGCATTTTAAGAACTTTTTTTCTAATTGGCATAACGATGTTATGAAGCAGGTGGTAGTATCTTCATTTTATAGATTACTAAACTGAGGCTCAAATAGGTGAGCAAAATGACTAAGGTCATATAGTAAATGGTAGAACAAACCCACATTGTTGATTCCAGAGTCTCTATACTTTCCATTTTATTGTATGAGACAGAACTTGCACGGGTGGAAATGAGGTGGCAATTTGGGGGCACAGGTGAGTTAAGGAGTTGGTATAGGTACTAAAAATGGACTCCATTGTCTGACATATTTGCCAAGTGTCAGCTCTGTTGCCCTTTAAATCTGAAGTTGTGCTATAACCAGATGAGTCAGGCTGTTTACAGTATCTCTGAGAAGTCTGTGGCTCAATAAGCACTGAAAACAGAGAGGACACTAAGGTGGGCAGGCATCGACTGTCTGTTCTGGGAAGGTGGCTCTGTGTTACTCACTACTGTTCTCCGCAGGCTGGTCAGGGTTCTGGGAATTAGTGCTTACATAGGATTTTAAGCTGAGGGAAATAGTGTAATTAATTTTGTATTATCTGCTTGGTTTCCCAAGAGAATACCTGAAATTAATTCATATATAAAATTTATTCTTCCTTTTTGCCTCTCTCTTCTCTCTGCTCTTCTCCTTTCCCCCCTCAGCAATAAATATGTTGACAACCTTTTGGGGAAACTTATTCTATTTGATGGAATTTGAAAGGAAAGTGGGCCAAAATGTAAATGTAGTTGTGTTAGAATTCTTAAAGGAAAATCCCTGAAACTCAAAGAAAATGCTGCATTATGGGGATATTAACTCACATACCTGGCTTGTGCCAGCTTTGGCTGATTTGATGAGGTGAACATTATGAGTTAGCTTGATTTTTACATCTAGACTTAAGTTTTCTTTTATATATCATACTGAGCATATAGTAGTTACTTTGTACATAAAATTCATCTTGAAGAAGAGGAAAGCTAAGCTGTGATTCTGAAAGAAGAAATTCTAGGAACAAGGGGTCTTTGTTTATTTAAAGCCAAAGCAATTGGATAAAACCTAAAAACAACCCAAATAACTGTAGTGTATGGGTTTGTTTAGGAGGAGCTGAGATGAGGTGAAGGAACTAAAACAGTGGAAAGAGGATAATTTCGTTGATTTTTTTCTTCATTGATTGATTGTCCTATTGATGTAGTGACAGGCCTTCCACACACAAGCGTATTGAGTATTTTGGCTGAATCATGCAGTTAATAAACAATCACAGGGTACATAAAACAACATCTAGATAAATAAAGTTAGCTTTATAGATGGGTCATATTCTGTAAGTTGATCTATTCCTGAAAACTAGATGTTGATGTAAACCCTCTCTTTTCTCTTTAACTTGGATTATCATTTTAGATATGCTTTGCCTTCAGCTGACAGTGATATAGAAGATCTTAGCTTTAAGCTTTCATCTTGCCCACTTTCCTGTTGATTACAGTCACTTTTTAAAGGAGAACTTAAATCCACAAAATATTATAAGGAGGGGTAACTATTTGCATTCTGAAATTGACATGATTTCTACCTGCAAGTTGCCTTAAATGTATTAACTAGGATTGGACTTATAAAATCTCTACTGATATATGTATGAAATATATACATATATTTTATACATATATTTATAGACGTATTAAATGAAGGAAGCTATAATTAATATAAAAGCCACTCATAAATGTATTGAGTTCTGGTATTGAAAGAACACTTTGGTGAAAGCTTTCTGAAATGGAATTATTACCTATTATTTATTGGCATTTGTCCCTTGGAGTTTTGCTCCATTGAGTTTCTATAAAGTGATGATTTCCTCTAAACGAGGTTTTCTCAACCTTGGCACTATAATATTTTGAGCTAGATAATTCTTTGTTGCAGAGGTCTATTTTGTTCATTGTAGGATGTTCAGCATTTTCCATGGATCCTATCCCCTGGAAGCTAGTAGCATCTACTCCTTTTTTGGTGACAACAAAAATGTCTCCATATATTGCTAAATACCCCCTGAGAGGCAAAATTGTCCCTGGTTGAGAACTACTGCACTATTCAGATTGTGAGCATTAAATATATATATTAGAATAATAATAGCAATACTTACATATAACACTTATTTGTAAGGAATTAGTGTTTTGCTCATATAACTAATTTATTTCTTATAATTCTGCCAAGTGGGTTCATTATCCCAATTTAGAGATAGGGAAATGGAGGCATGGAGTAGTTAAGTAATTTGTTTGATGCCAGGGTATAAATTAAGGCTGGCTGACATTAGAATCTATCCTGTGAAACACTGTGCTACAGTATCCATAAATGGAATGGCTAGAAAATAGATATTTTTTTGGAGAAACAATATTTGTATTTTTTCTTAGTTATCCACATTGACCATCCAGAGGGATGTTGTGCACAGCCACTATGGGCCTACCAATGTGGAGGATTTCCAATAAATGCTAAAGAATTATAGTCAAATTTTTAATCAACTTTTTTTTTTTATACCAAACATTTATAGGCCTGCTCTTGGTCACTAACCAGTTTTGACTGAGTCAATGAAAATGCTGTTATTTGATATACTGAATGTGGCATATGTGTGGGCAAGGCCTATCTTATGCTTACTCTAGGGTTAAACACTGGTGGTGTATATACTATGTCAGTAGTTTCATGAAAAATAATGCAATTTTAGTTGAGCTCAGTAGACTCACTCTGCCCAGAACTTGATCACCAGCCTGAAGTGTGAGGGTAGTTACAAAATTCCAGTGTATTCTTAGTGGTTAGCTATGCAAAGTTTTCAGATATGAACTTTGGGTAGTTTGAAGATCAAGGACACACTGAAAACATAAATCAGGACTCTTCTTAGACAAATAATAGATAACTTTGAAAGTCTGTAATCTGGTTTCTTGGTTTTGACATTGGGGATTATTCTTTTAGAAAAAGGCAGCATCAGATCTTGATCAGTCATAGGCTAGAGGAGTACATATGGCTGGAAAGCCTGTATTGGTTATGACAGTTCTATATTTTAATTCATTACTTTCCTTCATTTATTTACCATTTATTAAGAATCATTCTAGCACAGTAATTAAGACTACTGACTCTCAAATTAAATTGTGCCTCTGACACTGCCTGTATGGTCCTGAGTAAATTACTTAATTTCAAAGCCTCAGTTTCCCATTTGTAAAATTGATATGTAAATAGCTTATCAGAACACAGTTGCTTTGAGGATTAAATCAAATAATGTGCATAAGATACTTAGTACATGCTCAATGGGTATTAGCTATTACTAGTATCATGTACCTCTTATGTCACTGTTTATGTCTACTAGGGGAGAGAAAACAATGACATAACTACAATACAAGGCAGAAAGTAACACAGCATCCTTGAATAATGTTATTTCACTCCATGTTGTTTTGTTATAATGTTGAGATGCCATAGGAACTTAACTTGTTTATAGTCTGTGGTAAAATTGATTTTGTTATACATCATTTAGCTTAAATTCACAGAAGCTATCAACAATGTTAAGTGAGGACTTATTGTATAATGTCATGAAAGGAGGAAAGACAAAATCTTCCTTCAGTTTAGAAAAGTATAGGAGTCATTCTGGATGAAGAAGCACAAGGAAGGGATCATGGAGTAAGTGACAGCTAAGCTGAGTCTTGAAAGAAGGATAGAATTAAGGTGACTCATCCTTTTCTTCTTCATCATTTTGGCAATATGCAGAGAGGAAATCTATAATGTAGCAAATTCCAGCCCACTGGAGTACCCTCCACTTCATTTTCCAAGGAGAACATGGAATAGCAATCTTAGTTCCTGCTTTAATACTAGAGGCACTAAATTCAAGGTCATGTAGTTAGCCTTAAATTAGACACAGGTCCCTGAACCCTCCAAGTAATAAAACATGATTTACATTTTTTTATTAGGCATCTGCTCTAACCGATACCATGTGGTACTTTGACAGTAGGGAAGTATGTCCTTGAGAAAATTATGGTCACATTGGGAAACGTGACATAAATACACTAAATAGTATAAAATAATGTAGAGTCCAATACTCAGCTATGTGGTGTGGACTCTTTATCTAATAGTATTTTTGAAAGAAAAAGATTGATCTGTAGCTCCTGGGATGATCTGGGAAAGAAAACTTCATAGGAGATTATGAACTTGAGTAGAATTTAGGATTGATGTAGGGGAGGTGAGAGAAGAGGAGAGCATTAGAGATAGGGGAATTTATTTAGTCAAGCTGATAATTCATGAATGAAGAGAATGTCTTTTAATTCATGGATTAAAATTTCAGTGATGTCTGTATCTCCTCAATTGAGTGATATTTGTGGAGATGTGATTGAATCTGCTCTGTCCTAATGCCCCACCCTCTACTTCAGGTGATTTATAAACCATGCATATAATTGGGGTACTTTCTCAAGCTCTCACTCTTGCTGATGCTTTCCACCTTCTGGAAACTATGCATGCATGAGCTAAACAAATGTCATGTAATTGACAGGAATAATACTCCATGTCTAGAAATTTTGAGGGAATAAATAATACTGGTTCATTTCAAAAGGGGTCTTGCAAGTCAGCAGATTCTCTGACATTCTTCTTTTTTCTCCCCTTCAATGTGTGAACCCCCACTGAATTCTTAGAAAGATGCACTGGTTGTTATGGTAAAAACTACGCTAATCAGCTTATTCTAGTTGATGTTCTGTCAAGCTCACTGCCTCACTGAGGATTTGGAATAGAGTGCTTAACTTTTTGCTTCTGAAAGAACGTGTTCCCAGCAAGTCAGCTGCCTCAGCAGAAAATGGAAGGTATCTGAATTGTCCAATATGTTATCCAAGTATTTCACCCTTCATGGGGCCACATATACAGAGTTTTTACTTTCATTGGGTATCTTCTTTTCAAAGAGAGTACTGATGGAAACTTAGCTGGAGATTTACTTTCTTTGTTTGTTTTTTGCTTTTTTTTATTGTTGTTCTTTTACAGTTGTCCCAATTTTTCCCCATTGGTCTCCCTTGCCCCACTCACCTCTCCCTCCTCCTAGAGTCAATCCCTGCCCCCTACCATTGTCCATGTCCATGGGTCATTCATACATGCTTCTTGACTAGATCCTTCCCCTTTCATCCCTTTTACCTCTCCCCCATTCGCTTTAGTCACCGTCAGTCTGTCCCTTGTTTCCTTGTCTCTGGTTCTATTTTGCTCATTTGTTTGTTTTGTTCATTAGGTTCCTTTTATAGGTGAGATCATATGGTATTTGTCTTTTGCTGCCTGGCTTATTTCACTTAATATAATACTTTCCAGTTCCATTCTGTCATGAAAGGTAGGAGTTCCTTTTTTCTTTCTGCTGTGTAGTATTCCATCATGTAAATGTCCTACAATTTTTTGATCCACTCATTCACTGGTGGGCACTTAGGCTATTTCTAGCACCTGGCTAGTGTAAATAGCACTGCTATGAACATTGGGGTGCATAGGTTCTTTTGAATTGGTGTTTCAGGATTCTTTGGGTATAATCCCAGCACTAGAATCACTGGATCAAAAGGCAGTTCCATTTTTAGTTTTTTGAGGAAGTTCCATATTGTTTTCCATAGTGGCTGTACCAGTCTGCATTCACACGAACAATGCATGAGGGTTCCCTTTTCTCCACATCCTCATCAGTGCTTGCTGTTTGTTGATTTGTTAAATGATGGCCATTCTGGCAGGTGTGAGGGGGTATCTCATTGTGGTTTTAATTTGTATCTCTGATGGCTAGTGATACTGAGCATCCTTTCATATACCCATGGGCCATTTGTATGTCTTCCTTGGAGAATGTTTGTTTGGGTCTTTTGCCCATTTTTTAATTGCATTATTTGTCTTCCTGGTATTGATTTGTATGCGTTCTTTATATATTTTGGTGATCAAACCCTTTTTCGATGTACAACTGGCAAATATATGTTCCCATACTGTTGATTCCCTATTCATTTTGATGATTTTTTTTTAGCCATACAGAAGTTTTTTAATTTGATGCAGTCCACTTGTTTATTCTTTCCTTCATTTCTCTTGCCATAAGGGATATATCAGCAAAAATATTTCTGTATGGGATATCTGAAAATTTCCTGCCTATGTTTTCTTCTAGGACTTTTTATGGTGTCATGACTTATGTTTAAGTCTTTTATCCATTTTGAGTTTATTCTGGAATATGGTGTAAGTTGGTGGTCTAGTTTCCTTTTTTTTTTTTTTTTTGCATGATATTCCAGTTCCCCCAATGCCATTTTTTGAAGAGGCTATTTTTACTCCATTTATTCTCCTGCCCACTTTGTCAAATATTAATTGACCATAGAGACCTGGGTTTATTTCTGGGCTCTCTATTCTGTTTCATTGATCTGTGTGTCTGTTCTTTTTATTGATTGATTGATTGATTGACTTTTTTAATTAATTAATTAATTTTTTATTTTTTGGTTTTTCAATTACAGTTGCCCCATTTCCCCCCCATTGCTCTCCCCCACCCCTCCCACCACTTCTCCCACAATCATATCCCTCCCGTTGTCCGTGTCTATGAGTCATTTACACACGTTCCTTGAATAAATCCTTCCCTTACTTATTCCCCTTTTCTCCCTTCCCCCTTCCCCCTAGGGACTGCTATTCTGTTCTTTATCCTATTTAGTTCATTTGTTTATGTTGTTCTTTAGTTTCCTGTATTAGGTGATATTATATGGTATTTTTCTTTCTTTGCGTGGCTTATTTCACTAAGCATAATTCTCTCTAGTTCCATCCATGTTGTCGAAAATGGCAGGACTTCCTTCTCTCTGCTACACAGTATTCCATTGTGTAAATGTACCACAATTTTTTGATCCACTCATCTGCAGATGGGCACCTAGGCTGTTTCCAGCACTTAGCTATTGTAAACAGTGCTGCTATGAACATAGGGGTGCATAAGTTCTTTTGAATTAGGGTTTTAGGATTTTTTGGGTATAATCCTAGCAGTGGAATCACTGGTTAAAAAGGCAGTTCCATTTTTAGTTTTTTGAGGTAATTGCATACTGTTTTCCATAGTTGCTATACCAGTCTGCATTCCCACCAACAGTGCAGTAGGGTTCCCGTTTCTCCACATCCTTGCCAGCACTTGTTGTTTGTTGATTTGTTGATGATGGCCATTCTGACTGGTGTAAAATGGTATCTCATTGTGGTTTTTATTTGCATCTCCCTGATGGCTAATGATGTTGAGCATTTTTCCATGTGTCTATGGACCTTCTGTATGTCCTCTTCAGAGAAGTGTTTGTTCAGGTCCTTTGCCCATTTTTTAATTGGGTTGTTTGTTTTCTTGATGTTGAGTTGTATAAGCTCTTTATATATTTTGAAGATCAGTCCCCTGTCTTAGATGTCATTGGCAAATATGTTTTCCCATATGGTTGGTTTCCTTGTCATCCTGCTGATGTTTTCTTTTGCTGAGCAGAAACTCTTTAGTTTGATGTAGTCCTATTGGATAATTTGTTCCTTTGTTTCTCTTGCCTTAGGAGATGTATCTGTGAAGATATTGTTACGTGGGATATCTGATATTTTACGGCCTATGTTTTCCTCTAGGACTTTTATGGTGTCATGGATTACATTTAAGTCTTTGATCCATCTTGAGTTTATTCTCGCGTGTGGTGTAAGTTGGTGGTCTAGTTTCATTTTTTTTGCACGTCCCCGTCCAGTTCTACCAGCACCATTTGTTAAGGAGGCTCTACTCACTCCATTTTATATTTCTTCCTCCTTTATCACATATTAGTTGACCCTAGAGGCCTGGGTTTATTTCTGGACTCTATCCTGTTCCACTCATTTATATGTCTGTTCTTATGCCAGTACCAGACTGTTTTGATCACAGTGGCTTTGTAGTATTGTTTGATATCTGGTACTGTGATTCCTCCTGCTGTGTTCTTCTGTCTCAAGATTGCTTTTGCTATTCGGGGTCTTTTTTGGTTCCATATGAATTTTTGGAGTATTTGTTCTAGGTCAGTGAAATATGTCATTGGTATTTTAATAGAGATTTCATTGAATCTGTAAATTTCTTTGGGTAGTATGGCCATTTTGATGATGTTGATTCTTCCCATTCAAGAACATGATATTTGCTTCCATTTATTTGTATCTTCCTTAATTTTTTTCTTCAATGTTACATAATTTTTAGAGTACAAGTCTTTTATCTCTTTGGTTAAGTTTATTCCTAGGTACTTTATTTTTGTTGTTGCTATAGTAAATGGTATTTTCTTTTTTGCCTCTGTCTCTGATATTTTATTGTTGGTGTACAGAAATGCCTTAGATTTCTGTATATTTATTTTGTACCCTGCTATTTTGCCAAATTCACTTATTATATCGAGTAGTCTTTTAGTGGAGTTTATAGGGTTTTCTAGGTATACAGTCATGTCATCTGCATATAATGATAGTTTTACTTCTTCTTTCACAATTTGGATGCCTTTTATTTCTTTTTCTTGTCTGATTGCTGTGGCTAAGACTTCCAACACTATGTTGAATAGGAATGGAGAGAATGGACAGCCTTGTCTACTTCCTGATTTCAGGGGGAATGCTTTCAGTTTTGTCCATTGAGTATGATGTTGGCTTCAGGCTTCTCCTAGATAGCCTTAATTATGTTAAGGTATGCTCCCTCTCTTCCCATTTTGCTGAGTGTTTTCATCATAAATGGGTGTTGTACTTTATGAAATACTTTTTCTGCATCTATTGATATGATCATGTGATTTTTGTCTTTCATTTTGTTTAGGTGATGTATTATATTTATTGATTTGCGAATATTAAACCATCCTTGCAACCCTGGGATGAATCCCACTTGATTGTGGTGTATGATCTTTTTGATGTATTGCTGCATTCTGTTTGCCAATATTTTGTTGAGGATTTTAGCATCTATGTTCATCAGTGATATTGGCCTGTAGTTTTCTTTCTTTGTTTTGTCTTGACCTGGTTTTGTGATTAGGGTAATACTGGCTTTGTAGAAAGAGTTTGGGATTTTTCTCTCTTCTTGGAATTTTTGGAATAGTTTGAGGCGGGTAGGAGTTAGTTCTTCCCTAATTGTTTTGTAAAATTTGCCTGTGAAGTCATCCAGTCCAGGGCTTTTGTGTGCAGGGAGATTTTTGATTACTGTTTCAATTTCCTTCTTTGTGATTGGTTTGTTGAGACTTTCTACTTCTTCTTGATTCAGTTTTGGAAGGTTATATGTTTCTAGAAATTTGTCCATTTCTTCTAGGTTGTCAAATTTCTTCCCATACAGTTGTGTGTAGTAATTTCTTACAATCATTTTTATTTCTGTGGTATCAGTCGTGATTTTTTCTCTTTCATTTCTGATTTTGTTTATTTGTGTCTTTTCTCTTTTTTTCTTGATGAGCCTTGCTAGAGGCTTGTCGATTTTGTTTATTTTTCTGAACAACCAGCTCCTAGTTTTGGTGATCTTTTGGATTGTTTATTTAGTCTGTATGTCACTTAATTCTGCTCTGATCTTGATGATTTCCTTCCTTCTTCTTGCCCTAGGCTTTGTTTGTTGTTGTTGTTCTAGTTCTTGTAGCTGTAGGGTTAGACTTTTTATTTGAGAGTCTTCTATCCTTTTCAGATATGCCTGTATTGCTATGAAATTTTCTCTCAGGACTGCTTTTGCTGTGTCCCATAGGTTTTGGGCTGTTGTGTGTTCATTATCATTAGTTTCTAGAAATTTCTTGATTACTTCTTTGATGTAATTGTTAACCCATTCATTATTTAATAGCATGTTATTCATTCTCCATGAGTTTGGGTGTCTTTGATTTTTTTCTCTGAGGTTGATTTTTAGTTTCAAGGAATTGTGGCCCAATAAGATGCTTGATATGGTTTCAATTTTCTTGAATTTGTTGAGGCTTGTTTTGTGTCGTATCATGTCGTCTAATTTTGAAAATGTCCCATGTGCATTTGAAAAGAATGTATATTTTGCTTCTTTTGGGTGAAAAGTTCTATATATATATCAGTTAAGTCCATGTGGTTTAGTGTCTTGTTCAGTGCCTGTATATCCTTGATGTTTCTTTGTTTTGATGATGTCTATTGTTGATAATGGAGTGTTGAAGTCCCCTACTATGTGTGTGTTGTGGTTAATATCCTTCTTGTGGTCTTCTAGTATTTTATTTATGTATTTGGGTGCTCCTATATTGGTTGCATATATGTTTATAAGTGTTATATCTTCCTGATGGATTGTTCCTTTAAGTATTATGAAATGTTCTTCTTTGTCTCTTTTTATTGCCCTTGCTTTGAAATCCGTTTTGTCATATGAATACTGCTACCCCAGCTTTTTTTTCAGGTCCATTTGCTTGGAATATTTTTTGTATCCTTTTACTTTCAGTCTATGTAAATCTTTTGGTTTGAGGTGTATTCCTTGTAGACAGAAAATATCTGGGTCCTGTTTTCTTATCCATTCCGTTACCTATGTCTTTTAATTGGACCATTTTATCCATTTACATTTAATGTTATTATTGACATGTATTTATTCATTTCCCTTTGTACTTCTGTTGCTCTCCTTTTTTTTTTCTTCTTTTTTCTTAAAACGTTCCCTTTCGCATCTCTTGCAATGCTGGTTTGGTGGAGATGTATTCTTTTATTCTTCCTTTGTCCGGGAAACTCCTTATTTCACCTTCCATTTTGAATGAGAGCCTTGCTGGGTAGAGTATTCTTGGTTGTAGGCCTTTGTTTTTCATTGCTTGAAATATTTTTGATCATCCCCTTCTGGCTTGTAGTGTTTCTGTTGAGAAATCGGTCGATAGCCTTATCGGAGCTCCCTTGTATGTTATTTGCTGTTTTTATCTTGGTGCTTATAGGATTCTCTCTTTGTCTTTGAATGCTGCCATTTTAATTATGATTTGCCCTGGAGTGGGTTTTTTTGGGTTCCTTTTTATTGGAACTCTCTGTGCTTCCTGAACTTGCATAACTTTTTCTTTCATCAAGTTGGGAAAATTTTGTGTCACTATTTCTCCTAACAGTTTCTTTCTTTCTTTTTTTTTTTTGTTCCTCTTCTCCCTCTTTAATTCGAATGATTCTGCTGTTGTTTTTCCTTATGCTGTCCTGTAGTTCCGTTACTTCTTCTTTGTACTTTTTCAATCTTTTTTTATTTTGCTGTATTGTCTGGGAATTTTTTCTACATTATCATCTAGCTCACTAATCCGATTCTCTGCTTCATTTAGTCTGCTTTTGACGGATTCTACTGTGTTTTCCAGTTCAGTTATTGAATTCTTCATTTCTTCCTGATTTTTGTTAATAGTTTCTATGTCTTTGTTTATGCTGGTGTAGTTCTCTGTACATTCCCTGTAATTTTCTTAGAGCTGTTGGTAACTTCCTTGGAGGTTGTCATAGTTGTTTTTGAGGTTGTCGAGTATATTGAACTTCTTCACCACCATTGTTTTGAATTCCGTGTCTTACATTTGGGCAATGTCTATTCGATCTACCCCTCTTTCTGGGGATTCCTCTTTCTCTTTCATTGGGAGGTTGTTTCTGCGTCTTCCCATGTTGGATTCTTCTTGTTTGTTTTTGTTTTCTGGATTTGTCTGCTTTGACTTCCCGCCTTTGTGGTATGAGATTCTTTATAGGAGATCTGGGAGTTTCAGTGGTGCAGTCTCTTTGATCTCCCGAGCCTGATGTTCTTGTGGTACCCTTTATGTCATTTCTTTATGCTGTCTGGTCATATCTCAGATGCTCTTTGGTAGGATCTTTTCTCTGGCTAGTTGATTTAGAGTCACTCTATCCACTTTGTCTTGATTTCTTTTGTGGAGATGCTGTTAAAAACATAAACATACAGCCCAGGCCGGAGACCCACACCCTCAAAAATATCCCCCACCCTCTATCCCAGTATCATCAGCCAATGAGCCAGTATTAATATAAATGTAGAGAGATTAGAGCTTTTATATTATAGGAAGAATAGGTAAGAGTTGTTTTTAGAGAGGAAATATATGTTTTTTTAAGAGAGGCGTGATAGATTAATAATAGTTGAGACTATGCAAAACAGTAGGTAATATTTACATTGTATGTTAATAACAATAGAAGAAAGGGAGGGACGAATACAGAATATAGTAAGAAAGTGGGATTGTATAGTATTAGATTCATATAGTAGTTATATTCTATTTATTTAGAGTGAAAGAGAGGCTAAACTAGAAACAGATAAACAAAAATTAAAGAGGAAGGATGAGGAGAGATTCTATGAAACAAATTAGAGATATAGTTGTTTTTTAAGAAAAGAAAAAAGTAAGAATTATAATTAAAATTGAATTTAGAATTAAAAATAAGAAATTAAAAAAAATTTAAAGTAAAATACAAATAAAAAAACTAAGGTAGAAATAGCAATTTAAAAAGGTATATAAAAGGAATGTTTTTACTCAGTTCAGCCTTTGTGTGTCGTCTTTTTCTGCATCCACAGCTGGTCTAATGAGGCGGGCCAGAGGTTCCTGATTTTTGTAGCAGCGGTGTTCTCCCACAGTGGCCGGCACAGCGCGTTCCTTTGGCGCCTGTTGGAGCCAGCTGAGGTGCTTTTGCGGGCGCACCCCTGCACTCGCAAGGCAGCCCGAGAGCTTGTCTTAGGCCTGCCATCTCTAGCCTCTTAGGCCGGTGCCCCAGACACTTGGAAACAGTGGAAGTGAGAGATTGGCGCCTTGAAGCCAGCCGACCAAGGTGCTTTGCGCTCGTGTGCCTGTGCAAGTGCAGGGTGGCCCGAGAGCTAGCCTCAGGCCTGTGGAGCTGCGCTCCGGGTGTTGGTCTCTTGCCTCTTAGGGTGGGGCCCTGGACACTTGTGTACAGTGGAAGTGAGCCTCTGTGGGTTTCTCCCACCCGCTGTTCCTGCGCAGCAGTCGCACGCCGTTCCCGCACCCACCTGGGCGGGCATGAACAGAGCCTGAGCAAGTGGTCTGTGCTCTGGCCTGGCGCCCACTGGAGCTGTCCAGGGGTGTCTGCGCACGGTCTTTTGCGTGTCCAGTGGGCCCTCCCTGCGCCCATTGGGGCATTGATCTTATGTCTGTTGGGGTGTGCCTGAGGGGCACCTGGATGTGGTCCCCGCACCTGGGCAAGTGAATGAGGGCACTTCCCTATGCACACCCGTGCGACCCAAGGGGAGGGTTCGGTAGTGGGTGAGCACACTTCTGTGCCTGCGCTCCTCAAGAATGTCCTATCACCTCCAAACTTTACACCCCTCTCTGCAGTTCACAAGAGAAAAATATGAAGGAAAATCACGTTCTCACATGCACAGCAGTATGCTGTTTCTTGTCTGTCAGAGCCAATGCCACCTGGTCAAGTCCTTTCTCTGTCAGCAGACAGAAATCCGCTTTCCTCCCAATTCCTCTCTGGGGAAGCCTGTGGTTGTCAAAAAGCCTTTGTGTACTTCCAGCTCCAGCTCGGGTAGCCACCTCAGTCAGAAATCCCATCTTGTCCCTTTTTCCTCCACTATCATCACTAAACAGGTTGTTCCCAGATGGTTTTTCTCTAATCCAGCAGTGCCAAGGCTCAACTCCTGCCAGTGTCCAGCTGCTCACTGAGATGTTCTGTCTGCAATTAGTCCAAACGACAGACGGGTCTTGGGAGCCTGAAAGCGCAGCCTCCCCTCACTCCTCTGCCATCTTCCGCGCTGTGTGTCTGTTCTTATGCCAGTGCCAGACTGTTTTCATTACAGTTGCCTTGTAATATAATTTGGTATCAGGTATTGTAATCCCTCCTACTTTATTTTTCTTTCTCAAGATTGCTGAGGTTATTCAGGGTTGTTTTTCATTCCATATAAATTTCTAAATATTTCTTTTACGTCTGTGAGATATGTCCTTGGTATTTTAATAGGGATTGCATTGGATCTATAGATTGCTTTGCGTAGTATGGACATTTTAATGATGTTATTTCTTCTAATCCATGAGCACGGTATGTATTGCTATTTATTTAATCTTCCTTAATTACTTTCTTCTGTGTTCTGTAGTTTTCCAAATAAAGGTCTTTTACATCCTTGGTTAAGGTTATTCCTAGGTGCTTTATTTTTCTCGTTGCTGTAGTAAATGTGATTTTTCCCCCTACTTTCTGTTTCTGATATTTTATTGTTGCTGTACTAAAAAAGCCTTTAATTTCTGACTGTTGACTTTGTATCTCGTTATTTTGCCATATTTACTTATTAGGTCAAGTAGAATTTTGGTGGAACTTATAGGGATTTCTATGTATACTATCATGTTGTCTGCAAATAATGACAGTTTTACTTTCTCTCTTCCAATGTGGATGCCTTTTATTTCTTTTTCTTGTCTTAATGCTGTGGCTATAAATTCCAAAATTATGTTGAATAGAAGTGGAGAGAGCGGACACCCTTGTTTTGTTCATGATCTTAGGGGAAAAGGTTTTAGTTTTTGCCCATTGAGTACAATGTCGGCTGTAGTTATCTTGTATATTGCCTTTATTATGTTGAGATATGCTTTCTCTACTCCCACTTTGCTGAGCATTTTTATCATAAATGGATGCTGTACTTTATCAAATGCTTTTTCAGCATCTATTGATATGATCATTTGATTTTTGTCTTTTGTTTATGTGTCATATTATGTTTATTGATTTGTGAAAATTATACCATCCTTGCATCCCTGGGCAGAATGCCACCTGATCATGGTGTATGATCTATGAACATAGTATCTATGTTCATCAGTGATATTGGCCTGTAGTTTTCTTTCTTTGTTGTGTCTTTGCCTAGTTTTGGAGTTAGGATAATACTGACCTCATAAAAAAGGTTTGAGAGTCTTCCTTCTTCAATATTTTGGAATAGTTTGAGAAGGATAGGAGTTAGTAATTCCTTAACTGTTTGTTAAAATTTGCCCGTAAAGCCATCTGGTCCAGGGATATTTTGTACCATGAGTTTTTTTATTACAGCTTCAATTTCACTAGTTGTTTTGCTCTATGCAGGCTTTCTGATTTTTCTTGATTCATTTTTGGAAGAGTATATGTATCCAGAAATTTGTCCAGTTTGCCTAGGTTGTCCAATATCTTGGCATATGGTTGTTCATATTAATTTTTTACAAACCTTTGTATTTCTGTGGTATCAGTTGTGATTTCTCTTCTTTAGTTTTCTGATTTTATTTATTTGAGTCCTTGCTCTTTTTTTCTTGATGAGTCTATTTAAAGGCTTGTTGATTTTGTTTATCTTTTGAAATAACGAGCTCCTGGGTTTATTGATCCTTTAAACTGTTCTTTTATTCTCTATGTCATTTAATTCTGCTTTGATCTTCATTATTTCCTTCTTTTAATTTGCCCTGGGTTTCATTTGTTGTTGTTCCTCTAGTTCTTGTAGATGTAGGGTTAGGTTGTTTATTTGAAAATTTTCTATATTTTAATGTAGGCCTGTATCGCTATGAACTTCGCTCTCAGGACTGCCTCCACCGTGTCCCATAGGTTTTGGGCTGTTGTGTGTTCATTTTGATTTGTTTCCAGAAATTTTTTGATTTCTTCTTTGGTTTCATTGTTAACCCATCATTATTTAATAGCATGTTATTCATTCTCCACGAATTTGAATGTTTTTGGGTTGTTTTTTTTTTTTAGGTTTGGTTCTAGTTTCAAACCATTGTGATCTGAAAAGATGCTTGATATAATTTCAATTTTCTTGGAATTTGTTGAGGCTTGTTTTGTGTCCTTCCATGTGGTCACTCTTTGAAAATGTCCCATGTGCATTTGAAAAGAATATATATTTTGCTTCTTTGGGGTGAAAAGTTCTGTATATATCAATTAAGTCTATTTGATCTAGAGTGTTTTTCAATGTCACAATATCCTTGTTGATTTTTTGCTTGAAATATCTATCTATTGTTGACAATGGGGTGTTACATTCCCATCAATATCTTTCTTGATTCCTCCAAGATTTTCCTTATTTTTTGGGTGCTACTGTGTTGGGTACACATATGTATTACAAAGGTTATATCATGATGGTTTGTTCCTTTAAGTATTATGTAGTGTCCTTTGTCTCTTTTCTCAGCCTTTGTTTTACAATCTCTTTTTTCTGATATAAGTATTGCTATCCCTGCTTTTTTTATGTCTTTGCTTGAAATATTTTTTTCCATCTCTTCACTTTTACTCTCTGTAGATCTTTTGCTCTGAGGTGGGTCTCTTTTAGATAGCATATATGTGAGTTATGTTTTCTTATCCATTCTGCTACCCTATGTCTTTTGATTGGCACATTTAATCCATTTACATTTAAGGTTATTATCGATAGGTACTTATTCATTACCGTTTTCCCCTTTGTATCTCTGTTCATTTCTCTCTTTTTCTTCATCTTCTTCAAGTAGTACCTTTAGCATTTCTTGCCATGCTGGTTTGGTGGAGATGTATTCTAAGGCGGTTTGACGTTGTAGTCAACACCGGCAACTCCTGCGGCGCACCTGAAGCCAAGCTGTATTGACTCCGCCTTTCCCTTGGATCCTTCAGCTGCGAAGAGAGGGGGGGTCTGCTGCATGGGCAACAGCAGACCCTCCATATCACCCTGCCCAGGCTCTGTAGCTTCAGCTTCACTGGAGAGGACACTCCAGCGTCATCGCAAGATGTCGATTCAACACGGGAGGAGACAGATACCGTGTCACTCCCGAGTCGGACTGCACAGCCATTCTTGGCAGTGCAGATAGACTCTTAAGAAGCTACACCATCGTCTCTCGAGACGGACGGCTGCCGAAAATTCTTTTTGCTTTTTTTTTTTTTTTTTTTGGTCTGAGAAATGCCTTATTTTGCCTTCCCTTTTACATGAGAGCATTGCTGGATAGAGTAGTCTTGGTTGTAAGCCTTTATTTTTCATTACTTGGAATATTTCTTGCCATTCCCTTCTGACTTATAGTGTTTCTGTTGTGAAATCAGCTGACAGCCTTATCAGAACTCCCTTGTTTGTTACCAGGTGTTTCTCCCTTGCTGCACTTAAGATGATCTCTTTGTCTTTAAACTTCGCCATTTTAATTATAATGTGTCTTGGAGTGGGCTTCTTTGGGTTCATCTTTGTTGGAACCCTCTCTGCTTCCTGGACTTGTGTGACTTTTCCCCTCACCAAGTTAGGGAAGTTTTCTGTCATTACTTTTTCAAACAGGTTTTCTATTCCTTGCTCATCTTCTCCTTCTAGTATCCCTATGATATGAGTATTATTATGTCTCATGTTGTCCTGCAGCTCCCTTCTACCCTTTCCATTCTTTTTGAGTCTTTTTTTAAATTTTATTTCTCTGTCTGAGAGTTTTTGTCTACCTTTTCCTCCAGCTTGCTGATTTGATCATCTGCTTCATCTAGCCTGCTTTTAATTCCTTCTAATGTAGTCTGCATTACAAATATTGTATTCTTCATTTTCTCCTGGCTCTTATCGTTAATTTCTATGTTCTTTTTCATGCTGCTGTAATTCCCAGTAAGTTCCTTGTAGCTTCCTGAAGTTCTTTGTCATTCTCACTGAGCTCCTTTGAGGATCTTTATACCAAGTGTTTTGAACTCAATGTCTAATAGTTTGCATTCCCTATTTTATTTAGCACTCTTTCCTTTTGATTGGGGGTCGTCTTTCCATTTTTGGTGAACGTTGTTGTTTGTGTCTCAGATTGATCTTCTTTGACTCCCTGTCTTTGTGGTGTGAGCTTCTGTGATAGGAGACCTGTGGGTCTCAGTGAGGCAATCTCCTTGATCTCCCGAACTTGATGCTCTTGGGATGCCCTTTATGCCATTTATGTGATATCTCTTGTTATAGTTGGGTTTTGGTTGTTTTGGGGTTATTCTTTGGTGGGTCCTTCTGAGAGTCACTCCACTCACCACATCCTGTATATTGTTGTACAAACACTGCAAGAACAAAACCAAACAGCCCAGGAAACAAACCCACACCCACAAAAATAACTCCCACCCACATCCACACTATCAACAGAAAATGAGTCAATATTAATAAAGGTATAAAGGGATTGAGACTATTATAAGAAAGGAAAAACGAATATGAGATGACTAACTGAAAGAAGAATGGTTTTAAGAGTAGGAAGAGGAGCAATACCAAGAGTAGGGGATAGAGACAACATAAAGAGAGAAAGAAAATTTACATCATAAATAAAGGGGGGGGAGAAGGTAGAATGGAGTAAAAGAAGGGAAGCATATACTGTTAGGTTTAAATAGTAATTTAAAATAAATTTGTGTGTGTGTGTGTGTGTGTGTGTGTGTGTGTGTGTAATGAGAAAAATGGAATAAAAATAAAAGAAGGAATAAAGGGAACCAAACTGAGGAAAGAGATCTACCAGAGCAATATCAACCACAGAGCGAAGATTAATATATGTGGGATGGGAATAAGAGGAAAAAGGGAAAGAAAAGCTTAAGAGGTGTCCAGAGGAAAGATAAGTGATTTTGAGAGGATAGAGGGAGAAGAAATACTAAGAGTGAGGAATGGAAATCAGAATAAGACAGGGAAAAATTAAAATTTACAACAAAAAAAGAAAGGGCCAGAGGAAGGCAAAATAGAGTAGGTGAGAGGAATGGTAAAATTTGAGTTTTGAAATACAGAAATAGCAAAGATCTAGAAATAAAATTGGAGAAATGCAACAACGACCTCCATATCTACAACCAACAAGCAAAGATTGATAAAGGTGGAGAGAGAATAAGGGTATTTTGGTAAAAAAATGTGAGGTGACTAATGACAAGAAAAATGGTTTTGAGAGGGTGGAGGAGAAGAATTAGTAAGAGCTGGGATTGAAACAAGTTGTAGCAATAAATAAAAATTGAAACAAAAATAAGAAGAGGAAAAGGTAAAATGGATTAAGGGAAGGGAGGAGCAAAGTATGAAATTTGAAATAAACTATAATATAAAACTAGTTACATAATATGCACAAACTTAAAGGACAAAAAATGAATGTTAAGTTATGCAGGAAAGAAAACAACACAAACCTTTAAGAAGACTGCATGGAATTCATCTCAGTAGAATCTAGTTTTACCATTTTCTTCTCTTTCTGGATACACCCCTGGTGATGTCAGATCATGTCCTAGTCTGGGCCTAGACAACCTGTTTGAGACTACCTGAGATCCACAGTTTGTGTCTGTCTTCTTCAGTTGTTAATCTAGTCAGTTTGTAGTCAGCAGTCAGGTTTAAGAACCACAGGATGGGGCAGAGTGATACCTGTGGGTGGTGCTCTTGCTCCCCCTCAGGCTGATGCCACCTGGAGGGGAGTGGTCTGCCTGAGCAAGATGGCTCCTGCATGGAGATCCCATCAGCCACTCCCTCAGTTGTCTCCCCAAAGTCTCCATCCCAAAACTCCTCCAGCATCTCTAGTCCACTCTGTCTCCCTTTGTCGGAGCTCAGGGTAAGTGGCTGCAAATGACATTTTGTGAATTGGCCCTTTAAAGGGCTTTCTGTTTCCCCAGGTGTCTCTCCCTGGAAGACAGATATCCTGCCACTTTTCACAGCTGGATATTATCTTGGTGCCTTTCTGGCTCTGGTGCTGTAGGCTGCAGAGCCCAGCCTGGGGTAAAGACCTCACACTTCTCAGGGGGATTCTCCTGCCCACTGAAATATTTCTCTAGCACCTCAGCTGCCACCTATGGGAGCCCAGCCAGCCCTCTCACATTTCCTTCACACTCTGTACTGGTCAGACTGTGATGAAGTGGCTTCTTCTGTCTCTATGTGGTTATAAAGGCCTCTCTCCAGCCACAGTTCTGTTGGTCATTCTGGATAAGCTCTATAATTCAGCTGTAGCTCCAGACTGGTCCTGGGAGGAGGTCAGTGCAGCTATAACTTACTCCTCTGCTATTTTGTATTTGGAGATTTTTAACTGTTTTAAGTGGATTTGGGGAAGTTGTAAAGAATGAAGGCATGTGTGCAGACCATTAATATGAGAAAGGAGACCTGAGTCTAGGGGCAGGATTGGTCTGAAACCAACTGTGAAGTAGTCCTCTCTTTTGTTGGCATCTTGCCCTGTTTTCCTCGCTGCTAGAAGGAATGAATGAAGGAAAAGGAAAGCAAGCAAGCCTACTACCTCCCCCACAAGGTGTTGTCTTATCTGCAGACTGTTCCTGAGTTCCCTTCTTTTCCAGTCTTTCAGTTCAAAATGTAGCTATCTGGTGCATCATATTACCAGGGCATTTTCTTTGCTTGGTAACTTATAGGAAAATTTGAACTATGGTTTGTATGGTTCTGAATGATTTAACACATCATTTATATAACTTATTTGTAATTTCCCTTGATGATCATTGAGATAGATATTTTGGTTTCCTTTATATGACATCAGGTAAACAGATGCCATCATCATACATAATGGTTTAGTTTTGTCATAGAACTTATCGGTAGTAGTGATTCCTTGAGAAATTCTGAGTGTCCTGTGCAGCTTTATGCTTTAGTTTTAGACTGGAAGAATGGGATTTGTGAGGCTGGTTCCTCTTCCTTTGGAGGAACACATGCCTAAGTGGTATGATATGAGGATTCCTGGAGGTCTTTTTACACCTCTTGGGATACTTTTAGTGATGTTGCAAACTCATCTGAAGATCCTCCATCCCATCTAGCTCTTTAAATCCATTTTTAACTGTCATTGGTTCTCTATACTTCAGTGTGAACAGGGGTGAGAGAAGGTTTTGGGCACTGGCCACCTGAGGGAACAAGGAAGGAAAACATTAGGAAAGAAGAATGTCCAATGGGTGTTTGAGACTGGAAAACAACTTGCTTTTTGAACAATTTTACTTTAGGCTTATAGTAAGGATAATAATGATAATTATCATCATCAGGAAGTGGTGTCAAATTAAGTGCCTAATTGGGCATGATGCTGTACTTAGAGAACATCATAGACCTATCTGTTTCTGCATTGAGCCTAAGACAAACACACTGTTGTAGATACTGGGTTGTTTGATGGAAGTATTAAGTCAGATCAGTTCATTTGGGGGCAATAAGGTACAGTGAGATTAAAAATATGAAGGGAAATTGAATCTGAAAATTGTTTTGGCTTTATTCCATTCCACATATTTAGAAATGTTTGAGCTCTCATTCATGCTTCAGAAACTAATGTTAGATTTTTTGGTGATAAAGTTCTTACTAAGCACCAGGAACATTGTTTAGACTAACAGAGATTGCCATGTACTCTTGGAAATGGGGATAGAAAAGGTTAAGGGTGGGTGGGGACACATACTAAGACACCTCCTGGAAGATGGTTTTGGGTGACTGTATGGACTAAAAGTACAAATATGCTAAGATTTATTGAGGTCTTACTAAGTTTCAGGTGCTCTGTGAATCACCCAGTATCAGTTATCCCTCATTTAATCCTCATAATAACCACCACATAGATGAAGAAATGGAGGAACAGAGTATAAAGAAGTTGTCCAAAGTCACAGAGCTATATAGATTTTCCCCCACCCCATTTACCCACATGGTACTACATTTCTGTGATATATATTTTTCTTATTATTGGTCATGCTCTCTGCAAAAGTGGGTACAGTTAGTTCAGGGCTCCATTTAATTGGATTCTGGCTAATTGAGGGCTAGCTCTTTCAAGCAGAGATTGCAGATTACTCAGACATAGTCAGCTCCTTACCGTGCACCAAATAATCACATCTCATGGAACTTTATTGGTGAAGATTGAGAAAGCTATATTTATACACTACAGAAACTTGATATATCAAAGGAGAGGCCTCATTTAACTGAAATAATTCAAAGGTCCAGGAAGTCTCTTAAATTCAAGCTGTTCTTATAACTCCATTATTGTTAAATCCTTTCCCTTTCAACAACCTACCAGCCATCCAGCCATAATGACCTGTATACAAAGGGTTTCTTTATTTTAAAGGGAAGAATAACTTTGCAGTTCATAGGATGGAGGTGAAGCCTGTCTGTGCTGTAGTTCCTACAGTTTGTCTTTACGTGTTCCTATAGAAACAAAATTGTTGCTTGGACTAAAAATTCTTAGGTTTGTTTTCCTTTTTACGTTTTTTGAAACTTGTGCTAACTTTATCAAAATTGAGGGGCTGATTTGTGGCTTTCCATTTTACTGACAATTAGTCAAGCCTGTGGAGAAAGAGGCCACGCAGGACTTTTTAGAGGCAGATTTGTATTAACTCTTGATACCAGTGAAGAGAGAAATGGGTGTGGGAATCCCCTTCCAATAGTCTTTTCTAACTCAATCTTTCCATTCAATTTAGCCATCTTGCCTCAGGGCATAGGATCATTCTGGAGCAAGAGTGTAGTTAAGAGCATAGGCACTAGAGTCAAGCTGATGTGGGTTTAACTTTTGGCCCTGCTAAATATCACCTTATGTGAGCTTGGGCAAGTGATTTAAGCACTCTGATTCTCAGATCTTCATCTGTGTGAGAAATGCTCACAATAAAAACTGGGACGCAGGACTTGAGCAGTAACTGAGGCAGTTGTTTATTCATAGATCTGTAGCTCTGGGAACAGCCTAAAAGCCAAATCAATGTGCGCACCACCAGAACTGAGATAGCCGTTTTTATACTAACGCGAGAAAAGCAACACCACCCCCCCCTTCCCCTCGCCCTCCTCCTTCTCCTTCCCCATTTCTCCATGCTGGATACTCCGGAGTTACAATCTAACATGATTATCTAAATTAACTGAAGGTGAAAATTAACCCAGTGATCTGGTTATAGGTCTGTCTCTAGCTCTCCTTTGAAATTTCCCTAACTTATTTGCTGGGGCTGTCTGGCTACATTTTCTCATTTTCCCTGAGTCTGGTGATGACCATCTCTCCCTCTTTTGATCTCAAGATGCCCCTCTTCTGATTTGTAAATATGCTAATACTGTTAACTCCGGCTCAGAGACCCTCTAATTATATTTGTCCTTTGTTGCTAATAATTTTCTACTGGTTTGGGAGTCACTATGTATTTTTCTTGTTTCTT
Organism: Furipterus horrens; assembly: GCF_987537825.1. NCBI lineage: Eukaryota > Metazoa > Chordata > Mammalia > Chiroptera > Furipteridae > Furipterus > Furipterus horrens. Next base: position 38,024,319 of record NW_028327187.1, on the reverse strand, counting down.
ACATCTGTAAACTGGGAAATAATACTGATACTGGTTTAATAGGAATAATGCGAAGGCATATTATCTTTCTGAAGCATACTAAACATTCAATTAATGCTAGAGTTTTTTAATTAATTGTCCCCCCCCCTGAAACTTCACCAGTCTCATTTTGAAGGCTTTTTCTTGAACCCCATCTCATGTTGCCTGCTTTGATGTCACATTGCTGAGCACTGTTGAGTTGGTTGGCGATTGAGTTTTAGTTTTTTTATTATATATGTGTGTTGTCTTTCAGATTGTAATCACCTGAGGGCACTGGTGGGCTTTTGCCTGAGCATGCAGGAAATACTAATTAAATACTCATGGGAGTAAAGACTGGGCTCTGAGCTTCACCATCTTATCCAGAGACTGTTTGGAGTTGACTTTTTATCTCCACAGCAATTCAGGTAACCACTCTCTTTCCTAACTTTTGCTGCCTCACTAATGCAATCTGGTAAGATATGTCCAATGTGCCCAATATAATAGATGCCATTTGTTAGGACCTATGAAGAGAAAAGAATTGTCTTATACAATCTTCTCTGCGTCAAGTGCCCTTGTGCCTGTGGTTCCTTTTACTTGGGGAAAACACTATATTAAATTTGGTCAGTCTCAAGAACAGCTACTGGAATTGGCTGTGAATTGGCAATGCCTTCATACAAGCCCAGCTGAAATAGCAAGGTCAACTTCACTTGAAAACTCTCCTATTTATCACCATTGGGTGGCAGTATTACTCAGACTGAAGGTATTAACCTTCAGGTTGGGATATTTTTCTCATATATTTTGCAGTTAAATATGATACCTAAGGTGCAAAATCGATTACGAGAAAGTGCCCAAGTTAAACGGTGAGCTACTTGCAGGTAGCTTGCTGGAGCAAAAAGGGAGATAGTAAGGAATTATTAAGGAAAAGGCAAATGTTTACCAGGCTTTTTTAAATAGAGGGGGAAATGAAAACAGGCTTCTGTGATAAATGAACAAAGAACATGGATTTACTTCCATTCTAAATTCCTCTGTTGCTTTAGTCATATAGCAGAAATTATTTGAACTAAAATTATTTTTGTCACACTGAATAGAGGAGGCATCTATGGAAGATCTTTAGGAGATTTTTAAATAATAGCCTCATCCTAATCAGTGGGTGATTTTTGCTGTTCCCTCTGTAACCCTCCCTATAGCTATCACTGTGGATGGCATCTAGGTGCCAAGTTGTTTGAATATTTTCCATGAAGAGAAAGACCCAGCATTGGAAACATCTCCCTCCATCCTAGAGAGCTGCCTGCAGTTCACCAGGGACCAAGGGCAGGCCTGAGGCACTGACTGGTTTGAAGGCAGGAGAGAGGACATGAAAAAAGGAAGTGTGCAGGAGGGAGGGGAAGAGGGGAAGTCAACAGCAATAGTATCTGGGCTTATTGACCCAGCCTGTGAATTGTGCTATTTCCAGCTGTGCCTCTTTTCAATCCATTCTCCACATAGCCACCATTGATTTTCCTAAACAAAAATCTGATTGTCTCATTGCCCTGAGTAAAACCCTCCAATCTTTCCTATTAAGTTGAACATTAATTCCAGGCTCCTTGACATGGTGTATAAAGCCTTTCATGACCTGCCTCTTGCCATGATCCATCTCACCTTATGCCTTGCTCTTGATGCTGCAGTAATATTGAATGGCATATAGATCATTCTGCTTCTGCTCCCCTACTATACACACTTATGTACACAAAAGGCAGCCCCGTGCGCTTGTTCATGTAAATCATTCTGCCTGGGACACTGTTTCCACCATTCCTGCTCATATAATATTTCAAGACACACCTCAGATATCACCTCCTCTGAGAAGTATTTTCCAACCCCTTCAGAGGGGGCTATATTTCTTATCTGAGTTCCATGACACCTGTCTATACTTCTGTCCTATCACTTACCCCATTATATTGAAATAGCTTATTTACATATCTGTCTTCTCCGCTAGACTGAGATACCTTTGAGGATGGGGCTAAAGGCATTCAAAATATTTCAGATGGTGGTGAGTGGCATAGAGTGAGCCAAGGCAGTAGTCTTAAGTATGTCAGAAGTAGCCATGGTTTGGGCTTCCTTTCTGTTCAGTGGATGCCTGCTTTCTCACTAGCTTACATATTTGTGAAAAGTTATCCATGCAATTATTCATCAAACTTCTTGCTCTAGGAAAGTCTGCATTTTAAATAGATATTCTTAGAGCTTTACCTTAAGAGAATAATGGAACTCCTGGTACTAAGGAAACCTGATGTAGATTTTCCTTTACTCTTGCACCACATGGTAGAGGCAGCTGACCATTAAGCCTGTGTTTAAGGTCAACCCTGAACCCAGGGCCCACTTATCACCATAGTGATCTGTTAACACTCAGTTGACTTCTTTTCCTAAAAAAATATGGACATGCTGATTATGGGACCGTAGCTAGAGTGTGAGCTCCTTGAGGAGAGTAACTGTCTCCAGCTTGTCTATGGTTTTCCACAGGGCTTTGGACAAGGCTTTTAGAGGGTTCTCAATAAGCCTACCTATTTATGGGGGATTTCTCTTTTTACATTATGTCTAAACCAGAATGGAGGGCGACACTAATACAGTTCAACCAAGATTGGTTGTCCTGTGCCTCAAATCCCACAGTGCTATCTTAACTAAATTAAAGGCTTAAATAAAAGTTAGTGCAAATGAAGTGAAGAATGGATGGAAAACAGCTTGGACCATCAAACTTGGCTGCTCTCATCACACTATCATTTCTCAGAAATTTCAGATAATTCTGATCATCAAAAAAAAAAAAAAAAATGGGGGAAAAGTACCGTCTTACAGAATCTGTAGGAAAATGTGCTTTATTAGCAAGATTCAGTCTGTACTTATTGGAGAATTGCCAATTATACTGATGAAAAGATTTTCTCAGACCATCTGTCAGTTATTATAGCAGTATGTGCTTAACCCCTTCTCTACCAGCACAAAATAATTCACTAATCTAGTAAGTTGCAGCATTGGGTGCTGTGAGGGATAAGAAATGGCATCTGTCTTCACGGGGCTTAAAATTTAATAGGAGACATGAGACATACAAAACCATATATAAAGCAAGACAGATGTACTGAGTGCCATGAGAGAGATACCCAATGTGGTGAAAAGCACTAATGAGAGGGAGATTGCTTCTGAGTAGGGGCTGGGGAAGTCTCCATGGAGGCAGCTGGAGGCAGGGAGAAAGTGTAGGAATTGTGGACATTCTGGGTAGTGGAACTAGCATGTTCTATGCTAACAGAGATGCAAAAGTCCAGCATAGGTCTGTACAGTAGGAATAGTCTGGTGTTATAAGAATATGGAATGTGGAAATAACAGTAGAAAATATTGTATAGATTGTTTAGGGGTCAGATGAAGGAGGAATTTGACTGTCAGATTAAGAGGTCAACATTTTATTCTATAGAGTAGACAGTGGGTTGCCAATGGCCTGGTTTGGAATGGTCAGTGCCTTGCTCAGAGCTGTGTTTTAGAAGAATTATTTGAGCAGCCTAGGAAGTATAGATTAAGTACTGAGCTATTTTCTCTAACCTCAGGGGAGGTAGAAACGGGTTCATGGCTTTTGCTATTCCAGATATGATGCATTGGGTCTTAGAGACTTAAAAGTTTATTTTTCTTTTATTAGTTGCTACTAGATTGATAGCCCTGAGGTCACTGCTCAGGCCAAGACAGCCAGCCCAGCTGCGATGGGAGGCTACATTTTTCTGCTGGGCTCTGAACCCATGTGAACTTTGTGGGTTTTGAGCTAAACCTTGGCCAATTTTTCAATACCAGTTTGATGTTCTTCTTTATCTTGTGAGTATGTATGTATGTGTATTGTTTTAGATGTTTTTAAAAACTTTTTGTGACTTTTATTCTGCTGCATTTGACTTTTTTTCTGCTGGATTTTGGCGGTAGTGGTAAAGATGTGGGGTCACGTCTCAAATGTCTGTACTTTTATTCTCCAAATTTGTTCTGGCTTAGTGCTTGCTGTCAAGGGACTTCTATTATTGGGTACATTTTTGGTTGAAGCTAGCACTAGTATTTATCAAAGTGTGGCTCTTTTTGACCCCCTGGGGAATTTACCTGAGGTGGAATCTGGTTTAGGGCTCTGAGCTAGATGGGATGAATCAGAGACAGGCATCTGCTTGTTTAACAAGACTGCCTCCACCCCTGGTTTTTCAGATGCATAACCAGGTTTGAAGACCACTCAAGTAGGGGAAGATTAAAAACTAAAAAATGGAGATTTGAATTTTAAAGGTAAAAAGGAAGATCATAAGGCTATTTAAAGGAGTTTTGGAAAGTGTAGACAATTTGGCCTTTTGAATTTTTTTCTTTAAGTTCATCAATCTAGGAATTTCAGGGTCAAAGAAGAGAAAGTTGTAGCATAATAGAAGGACCTTCCCATTCTGGAACGGCTTTTCTCCTTTATCCCCAGCTGTACAAATCTTACCCATGATGTAAGACTCATGTCCCCTCATTTGTGTTCTTGGACCGTGTTAGCCAATGAAGATTTTCCTGTGTTTCAGAGCTGCCTTCACTTTCTGGTTGTCCCTTTCATTTGCCATCTAGCCTTGGGGTCTCTTACTTTAGAGTTTTTGGTGACTTCATCTTGAATTGGGATTTAACTGCTTCATGCCTGTTGATGTTGTCTCCCTATATAGTCTCTAAAATCCTTGAGGATAAGGAATCTATTTTATTCTTGTTTCCACACTCTCCAATCCTGTAGTATCTGGCATAATGCTTGTCACCCAGTAAGTGTGTGATAACTGCTTGCAGAGCAAATGAAAGGATTTCAGGAGACATGATGTAGCTTTGTTTGAGGAACATAAATACCAAACCTAAGTTGAGGAATAAAAGGGAAAGTGAACCTAAAATGCAAGCTTATGTTCACTGAAATAGTCAAGTACTTAAAAATGAAGTGTGCACAGTTCTTTGTCTTCCCAGTAGCTTTTAGAGACTTGTAGAGAGCCAGAATTCTTTATTTTCATTTTTGAGAAACAAATCCATTTGCATAACTCATCTTACACTTTCAACACTTTTTTTCATTTCCAACTATGACTCAGGATCGCTTTATTTCTTGCAGCACTTACTCTTTTAACTAGGGAGTGAAGAGAACTTGGAACATGTCTTTCAAACTTCTCTAGTCCTTCAGTAATAGACCCTCTTGCTGAGAGATAGCAGGTTGTGCACTTGCTGATTATATCATCCATTGTACTGGCCCTGCCATGGGATTCTTTTTCTCCTTTTGTGATTTGATAACTGTCCCTGCTTAATTTCATTTTTTAAAATGCATCTTACCCTTTTTTTAACTTTCCCCTCATCCTTCCTTTGAAGCCATAGCTTCCCTAATTTTACAATGTGGGGGACTAGGTGTGGGTGGGAATTGATGCCTGCCTGGGCTTTTTAAGTACCAGCAGCAACATTATTTCTATTTTTTTGTTCTGCCACTGAAAATGCCTCAGCCCACACATAACTAGTTTTCATTCTCTTCCTGTTCCCCCACCCACAGCAACCTCCCACTCCCCCTCAAATGCTGTACCCCTTCTCAGAGGCCACTTTCCTTCACAGTGCCAGAATGCTTTCATTCATCACTGTCATGGTCCCTGTTGATGGTAAACTCTTTCATCTTATCTGTGGCCACCAATGAGTGAGTTTGCATTTAATATTTTAAAGAGTTCTCTTTGTTTCTGACATTTCTCCACCCACTGATACTTGCACTTAATGTGGCTTGCTGTCACCTTTTTATCTGCCAGTTGGTTGGCAGGAACAAGTCTCCCCCAGAAAATGAGAGTGGATCATCTTGTCGCTCAGGAAATCTGTCTAGCTTTCATATGACATTGGTAACAGGAGCTCACTTTTTTCTTTGGGTGAGCAGGGCAGACTTAAGAAGAGTAACAATTTAAGAATTTGGAAGAGGAAGCTAAAAGTTACAAATGATTGGGCTGGACACTGGGAAATTTTGGATTTCAGTTCCTGCCCTGGGCTAAACTGCTGTCAGTTCTGTGTAAATTACTTACTCTATATGTGTCCTCTTCTGTGCTATGGAATGATGTTAACTTCTAAATTGGCGTGGGGGCAGAAGTAATAGATACCATATTTTGAAAATATAGAGGGCATAGACAATAATGATATTTGCTATCATTTTGCAAGGGTGGTAGGTGATTTGCACATATGATTTCTACCCCTCAAGACCACGTTGAATAATTTGAGGCTCAGAAATATTCAGTGCCTTGCTCAAGAACACATAGATTGAAAGGGATGACACAAGGATTTGAACGTGGATCTGTCTGGTTCCAGAATTCATACTCTTATGATGATTTTTTTGCATATAATCAGGTGATACTACTGGGCACAGCTGGGTGTTCTCAATGATTTGCATCTCCTCTTACCTTGCTTTCCTTTAGGACATCCACTAATACTGAGTTGATGCAGGACTGTGGGTGTCTGGGTTTGAATTTCAGCTCAGTAATTTACTAACTATATGACTTTGAGCCAGATATTTTATCTCTCAGTACCTGTTATCTACATCTGTAAAACAGGGATGGTAACAGCCTCTAACCTGCAAACTGAAATACCTAAAACAGAGTCACCAGTATTGGGTGGCAGTAAAATGGAGTCAGGAGGTTATTAGGAGAGTCATACTTATCCACATCTGCACCCAGATGACATTTAAACTTTGGGACTTTCCTGCTTACTGTAGAAGTACCTCCCGGAACTTGCTCACTCCCCTATATCCCCCACCCCTTGTTTCCATGTAGATGCTTACCTAGACTTGAACAACCCTTTTTGAATCACATCATGTTAATTACCCAATAGGAAAAGTTTTCTTTGTTCCACCTTGTGATGTTTGCCTTTATAAGCTTCAGCTTTCTTTGTTCTCTTGAAGCGCAGTTTGGGTTGCTACCTGAATATCTGTCTTCTGGATTGCAACTCCTTTTGCTCAAATAAATGTTTTCTTAAAAATCAGAGTTACGGTTTATTCATCCAAATGATACATATTAAAATCAGCCACGTGCATGGGCAATATTCAGAAAAAAAACAGGTACAAGCTTCCAGTTGTCCTCTTCCAGTCATATAGCATGGGTATGTTTAATTCTCCCAGCAATGATGTTTGGCAATACGTGCAAAGTGTTGCCAACCAGGGAAGCTCAACCAAGTGTTGGTGTCTAAAATTTTTATTGGTAGGGTTGCTCATGAAGGCGTGTAGTGCCTACATGACTGACTATAGCTACTCAGGTTCTAGCCCCTCAAAGAAGAATAGGAATTTACCACAAATAACATTCAGTAGCATAAATTATCTCATTAAACTGGTACCATATGGCCCAAGGCCTCAGGCATACAAAATCAAGTACTCACTATAGGTCACATTTGTTATCCAAGGGCAAGTCCTGAAGACAGACCTTTCTTGGGGATGTACAGGGTTTGAGCAATCCATTCCAGCTAAGTTAACTTGTTCCTACACAGTAGTCCATCCCCTTGTCCTTTGGCACAGATCTCTTAAAGCAAAATTATTATTTTTTTCTAGGAATCAACATTTAACATAGCATTTATACATCTAATATAGCAATAGTATCTGCATAAGTATGCCTAATATTTGGAAGAGTCAATGTAGAGATAGATTTAAGGAAACAATTGCTTCTAAAGCAATTACATATGTTTTCATGTTTTTGTACTAATTTGATACTTATCTCTGCTTTGATTTACTATTATTTGTACCCTGTGATAAATTTGTGTGGCGCTATTTAAAATAGAAACTAGTTGATAGCTAGCTAAATCACATTCTTTAAGCAATTTATTTTCCATTGGCATTACATCTGAGGAGGCTTTATCTAAATCTCTCAATAAATTGGATGATCAGTATTATCATGTGACTTAGGTACACAAGTTGAATCTTACCAAAATACCTTTGTCATACCATATAACAATATGATGGTGGTACAATTCAGTTAAAAAAATCTGGGGTGATATTGGTTAATAAAATTATATGCTTCATGTATACAATTCTATAATACATCATGTGTATATTGTATTGTGTGTTCACCACCCCAAGTCAAGTCTCCTTCCATCACTATTTATTCTCTTCTACCTCCCCTACCCCACCTTCCTTTTGGTAATCCCCACACTGTTGTCTGTGTCTATGAGTTTTTTATTTTAATCCCTTCATTTTTTTCACCCAGACCACAAATCCCTTTCCCTCTGACAGCTATCAGTCTGTTTTCTGTATTTATGAGTCTATTTCTATTGCTTGTTAGCTTATTTTGTTCATTAGATTTCACATATAAAGGAAATCGTATGGTTTTTGTCTTTCTCTGACTGGTTTATTTCACTTAGCATAGTACTTTCCAGGTCCATCCACTGCTATTGCAAAGGGTAAGATTTCCTTCTCTTTTACATCGTGTAAATGTTTCACCTTTTTTATCTACTCATCTACTGATGGACAATTGGGCTGCTTCCAAATTTTGGCTATTTAAATAACACAGCAATGAACATAGGGGTGCATATATTGTTTTGAATTAGTGTTTTGGGTTTCTTCAGATTTCCAGAAGTAGAATTGCTGGGTCATAAGGCAGTTCCATTTTAAATTTTTTGAGAAAGCTCCATACTGTTTTCCACAGTAGCTACACCAATCTGCATTCCCACCAACACTGCATGAGGGTTCCCTTTTCTCCACATCCTCACCAACACTTGTTGTTTGTTGATTAATTGGTGATAGCCATTCTGACAGGTGTGGCATTTTAATTTGCATTTCTCTGATTAGTGACATTGAGCATCTTTTCATATGTCTATTGGATATCTGTATGTGTTCTTTGGAATAGTGTCTATTGGGACTTTTGCCCATTTTTTAATGGGTTGTTCGTTTTTTTGGTGTTGAGTTGGATATTAACATCTTATCATATGTATCATTGATAGATATGTTCTCCCATTCAGTGGGTTGTCTTTTCATTTTGTTGATGGTTTCCTTTGCTTTGCAAAAACCTTTTAGTTTGATGTAGCCTCATTTGTTTATTTTTTCTTTTGTTTTCCTTGTCTGAGGAGATCTATCAGAAAAGATATTGCTATGAGAAATGTCAAAGATTTAACTGCCTATGTTTTCTTCTAGGATTTTTATGTTTTCGAGTTTAAAATTCAAGTCTTTAATAAATTTTGAATTTATTCTTGTGTATGATGTATTCTTCATTTAAGATATTGTATTTTTCATTAATGTTTAGTTCTTAATTATGGTTTCTGTGTTCTTTTTCATGCTGTTGTAGTTCTCACTAAGTTTCTTGAGCATTTTTATAACCATTTTTTGAACTCTATATCTAATGAATTGCTTGTCTCCCTTTTATTTAGCTATTTTTATGGATATTTCCCATCTCTCATTTGGGGAATACTTATTTGTCTCCCCATTTTAGCTGCCTCTTTGCATCTGTTTCTATACATTAAGTAGAACCACTATGACTTCCAGTCTTGGTAGGGTGGCCTTATATAGCAGGTGTCCTGTGGGACCCCGTGGTGCAGTCTCCTTGATCATTAGCGCTGGGTGCTTTAGGAATGTCCCTTGTGTGTGTTATGTGGGATCTCCTGTTGTTATTCAGTCTTGATTACTATTGACCTGTTTGTGCATGGATTGACCATAGGCTGGCTGACTGTGAGAATCAACCCTGACTGTAATGTACAAGCTGCTGTCCATACAAAGAGGAATTGGCCTCAGCAGTATCAGGTGACTGTCAAGATCTTTCCTTTGGATATGCCACTTTATGAAGTTACATAGATCCTTCACTGATGACATTTGAGGCTAGCCTCTGGGTGTGTTGGTTCTGGGGCCTCTTGGGAGGGACTCTGTTGCAGTCCAATGTCAGACACTACCTGTGAATGGCCCAAGGCAACCTGTTTGGAGCTACAAAGCAATTCACAGTTTGTGTTTGCCTCTTCTTGACCTGAGTGTGTGAGGAAGGACCAAGCTGTGCACCAAGGCTGGCTTTTAATAACACCAGGCTCAGGGGCAGGTCAGCAAAAGTCCTAGGGTATCCCAAGATCCACCTCTGCCTGCCTCTGCGTGCCTCCACCTGCTGGCTGCCTATTAGGCTCAGTTACTGAAAGAGCCCTGGCAGTACTCAAGTTGCACGAGGGAGGTTCTCAATTATTCACTAGGTTGGGGCAAGTGGTGTTCACTAGATGGTTACAGGTTGAAACTTGGTGCCAGTGCTGGGTCTGAGGCCCTTCAGCAAATGTCCCAGGATATACCAAGTCTGGCTGCCACTTGACAGGTTCTCACACATTTTTATGGTGGGGCAGGGACTCAGGGATTTTTTAGGGTGAGGCCAAAAGGGTTTATCAGGCCCCAAAAGAGTAAGATTTGACAGTGTGAATGGAGAGCTCAGCATTGCTCAGGTGTGCAAAGGAAGAATATCACTTGTCCTAGAGCCATGCAACTCAGTCTGTCCCAGATTCTCCATAGAGACCAACCTCAGTAGGGAAGGGAAGGGCTTCTGGTAGTCAGGAGGGTGGAGCTAGTCGGTGTCCTGTGAGGAGGAAGTGCTGGTCAGGCTTGGGGGATGGTTGGGGGAGTGGTCCCTGCCTTAGAGCCACACAATTCAGTCTATCCCAGATTCTGTCCAGACCTTGGCAGGGTAGAGCCACCAGGTGTCAGGAATGTGTGACCCCTGAGAGCCCAGAGAGTGGGACTAAGGAATTTCCTGTGAGGGCAAGGCAACTGTCAGGTTCTCGAGAAAGAAGGAGGGGGATGGCATCTGCCCCAAAGCACCACAACTCAGTCACTGACATCCCCTGAGTCCGCCCAGACCTCTACACTCTGGCCCAGGCAGCTGATTCCTTAGCAGGGTGAAAGTTCCTACAGGGTGAGGCTACAGGGAGTCCAGAGTGTGGGGCTGTTGCATTCCCCCAGGCTGATGCCATATGGAGGGGAGTGCTCCACCCAAGAAAAATGAAGTCTGCGAAGTGAGAGAGGGACTCAGAATAGGCATTGTGGTGGCTGTCCCTTCAGCTCTCTCTTCAGAACTACATACCCTATTCTATCCTCACAGGACTCTAATCTTCTCTGCCCTCCCTTCACTAGAGCCCAGAATGAGTGGCTACAAACGAGATCTTATGTGTTGCTCCTTTAAGAGGGCTCCTTTGTCTCTGGTGGACCCCTGTCTCTCTGGTGGACAGAATCCCTGTTGATTTTCACATCTAGGTGATATGTGAGCATCTCTTCCAGCCTCTGGTGCTCGGGGATGGGGAGTCCAACTTGGGGTTGAGACCCCACATTTCTCAGGGGGAACATTTACAGCTGAGATATTTCTCCAGAATCTCAGCCAACACCATGGGAGCAGGGCCTGTCTTTTTTGCATCTCTTCTCTTATTACCAGTCTCTCTGTGGCTTCTTCTGTAAATACTTGGTTATAAGACTTCTGTTCAGTTAGTGTTCAGTTGGTTATTCAGGATAATTATTATCTTTCTTTAAATTAAAAAAATATTTTACTTAATTTTATTTATTTATTTTTAGAGGGAGAGAGAGGGAGAGAAACATCAATGTGTGGTTATCTCTCATGTAACCACAACTGAGGACCTGGCCTGCAACCCAGGCATGTGCCCTGACTGGGAATTAAACTGGTGACCCTTTGGTTTGCAGGCCGGCGCACAATCCACTGAATCACACCAACCAGGGCACTGAATCCACTGAACCATACCAGCCAGGGCTTGATTGTTTTATATTTTAGTTGTAATTTCAGTTTGGTCTTGGGAGGGGGTGAGTATAATATCCACCTACTCACCCACCGTTTTGGATATCCCTGCTTTATTTTTATTTTCATTTTTTATAATTTATTTATTTATTTGTTTGTTTCTTTATTTATTTATTTTTAGAGAGGGGGGAAAGGAGAAAGAGAGGAAGAGAAACATCACTGCGTGGTTACCTCTCACTCGCGCCCCCAACTGGGGACCTGACGTGCAACCTAGTCATGTGCCCTGACTGGGAATCGAACCAGCGACACTTGGTTCACAGGCTGACACTCAATCCACTGAGTCACAGCAGTCAGGGGAGGGCGGTATTTTTATTTATTTTTTATTACAACCTAAACTTTTTTTTGGTTGACAACCCCATAAGCTGGTTGTGAAACTTGACAAGTTAATATATATATAAAGAACTTTTGATTAATACATTGTAAATCCTCAATGACCATTAGTTTTTTTTATTGTTATTCTATACAGTTATCCCAATTTTTCTCACTTTCCCTTTCTCCGCCCAGCCCCCCATCCTGCTCCCACAGTCAATCCCCACCCTGCAGCCCATGTCCATGGGTCATTCTTACATGTTCTTTGACTAGTTCCTTCTCTTTCTTTCCACCATTATTCTCCTCCCCCATCCCCTCTGACCACTGTCAGTCTGTGACCTCTGGTTCTATTTTACTCATTAGTTTATTTTGTTCATTAGATTCCTCTTACAAGTGAGGTCGTATGCTATTTGTTTTTTACTGACTGACTTATTTCACTTAGCATAATATCACCATTAGTTATCACCATTGTGTGCCGTAGCATTATTTCCCCACAGTGCTTCTTTCCAGACCTGTTCTGTCTGGCTAGTTGGCATGCTCTATGTATTTTTTCTTTCCCCCTTATTTAAAACAAACAAACAAACTCCTTGTTCTGTGTCTTCTTTGAGAGGGCCCTGCTCTATAACTTCCAAGGTCACTGATCCTTTTGAGATGAAGTCAGTCATTCTGGGATATCAGTAGTAGATAATTCACATTTCACTTGGAGTTTCTAATGACACTGTTCTTTTAAAGTGAGATCATAAGTGTGGATTTCAAGTTGTACTGCTCTGACACTGAATGGAATACGGCATAGGGTGGGTTGTGGTATGGTTAGGACTATAGCCTGTTTTATTTAAATAGAGCAAGGCCAATTTTATATCTTTTATGCATACATTTAGCTTTCTGGTAAAATTTTGTTGGGATTATGATAATAGCAAACATGTAGTAATTACTTTGTGCCACATATTATTGTCAGCACTGCACATTATTTCATTTAATCTTGAAAACAACCTATGAAGTAGATGTTATTCTCTTATCCTAGAAGTAAAGCACAGACAAGTTATGTAACTTACTCAAGCCTAAAAAACTAGTAAGGGGTGGAACTGGGATTTGAGCTCAGACTGTATTCTTGACAATCGCACTATATTGCCTGTGCCCTGAAAAGGTTGTCTTGGACCTTTTTTAATAGTTCATTTTTATTGTATTTTTTCCATTACCATTTATAAGTTTCAAAACCAACTGATCTTAAATAATGGAAATTTAGAACATTGACTTATGTGAGAAATTTAGCTGATGTCAGAGAGCTGTTGCCCTAAGACTGTAGTTTTTGTTTCAATGTTTTAGTAGTTTTTATTATTTTGACATTTCATTTACTCTTTAATAACTAACCCTGTAGTTTTCAAACAGTTTCCTGCCTCTAGGTAGTAGAAGAGAGTTACAGGTAATAAGATTAATAAGGCTTGAGGCAGAAATCAAAATGTCCATGTGTCCTTTTTTAATTTAAATACTTGTTATTAACATGAAAAACTTTTAAATAATATGAACTTCAATTTTTAAGGAAATCCTTATTTTCTTTTGCTCCAACAAAATAAAAATGATATGTAGTCTCTGCAAACCGTGTCATACAAAAAATGGTTGAAAGAATTAAGGTTGTTTCACCTACAGAGAGGATACTTACGGAGTTAAATGTCTTTTATGCTTGAGCATTAAATGATTGTCATGAGGAAGTGGGACGAGGCTTGCTCCTTTTTGGACCGAAGAGCTGAGGTAGAGCTGTTGTATAAAAGTTATAGGGAAAGTAGATTTTGGCTCATTGTAAGGGACAATTTTAACAAATAGCTCTTATTTAATGAAGCAAGCTTCCTTATAAGTGGTTTATTATGATTACAATATGCTTGGGAAAATAAGACTTTCTGAGAGATGACTATCAGTGAAAATTTGATAGTTACCAGTTTTCAGCTGTTATTAACTCCTTCAAATCTAAAATTTGGTTTTAGAAGAAAGTGGTCTATTTTGTACATAAATGCACCATTTATTGTGTTCTTATTATTAAGTCTCAGATCTGTTTTATTTGGATCACTACTCAGAAAATCCTCTTTTCTGTGGCCGATGGCTAATGCTGTCTTTTCAGGTGACTTCTCTTGTGTATTCTGTCTTTTGCCTTTTGACTTAACCTGGGAAACCCAAGATATTTAATCTTTAGATCTGAGAGAGCTCTAAAATCCCACGTCTTCCCCACAAGGAGAAGGGAGAGCATCTACTGTAGTCTCTTGGCTGGTCGACTGAGCTTCCTAGTATCCTAGCATTTTCCCTGAGCAATTACTCTAAAATGAAGGGAGATAGGAATATACAGTAGTAGAATCTTGTAAAACAGGAAATGGAACAGATTTTGAACTTTTTAAGATCAGAGGGTAGACCTTGGTGTGGCCCATAATCACTTCTAGTTATTTTTCTTTTTTTTTTGCCCTTTCAGACTCAGGCCAAAGGTTTTTTTATTAGTCTTGGGAAGCATAATTTTGTTAAATAAAGAACTCTTTGTTTCTATGAGGAGAGCAAATTTCAGTAAGAGCTCTTGAAATATGTTCTTCAAGATAATGCTGAGACAGAGTTGAGGTTAGAGATGCTATTTCATCTGCTATCTCTCCTGGCAGTATCAAATATTCCCTCAATTTATTATTTGTCAAATTTCAGTATCCTGTGACAGATGAAAGAACATTGTGATGAAATGCTTAGGAAGAGATGGTACCTTTATGTCAGACTGGAAGCTAGTGAGATTTTAAGCAATTTACATAATCACTTTTGGAAGTATACCATAGTTTCTTGGTTGAGGAACCTTCAATCGTCGTCGGCAGCCGTCCGTCTCGAGAGACTATGGTGTAGCTTCCCAAGAGTCTATCTGCACCGCCGAGAATGGTTGTGCAGTCCGACTCAGGAGTGACATGGTATCTGTCTCCTCCCGTGTTGAATCGACATCTTGCGATGACACTGGAGTGTCCTCTCCAGTGGAGCTGAAGCTACAGAGCCTGGGCAGGGTGATATGGAGGGTCTGCTGTTGCCCATGCAGCAGACCCCCCCTCTCTTCGCAGCTGAAGGATCCAAGGGAAAGACGGAGTCAATACAGCTTGGCTTCAGGTGCGCCGCAGGAGTTGCCGGTGTTGACTACAACGTCAAACCGCCTTAGGGACTCCGGCTCCGGATTTTCTGTCGGGGTTTACTCCCTTAGCCTTTCCCCTGAAGAGGTATGCCGCAAGGCAGCGGAGGTTTTTTGGAATCAGAGTTTTCCTTCTCTGATGTGCCCTGACTGGAAGATCGAACCAATGACACTTAGTTCGCAGGCCGACGCTCAATCCACTGAGCCAAACCAGCCAGGGTTAAAGCAAAGCATTAATGGTAGGTAAATTATTATTAAAGAAAAAAATTAATTCCCAGTTGGAGAATTTCCTCTGAGTTACAGTGACCGAGGGATTCATTTACTAGACAAATAATGCAATCCATTTGTGATATTTGGCTTATTCTACAAGATTTGCATTGTGCCTATCACCCCAAGTTCTCTGGGTTGATCAAACATATAAATGGTACAATTAAAACTCACCTAGATATATTTTCAGAAGCTTTTAACCTCCCTTGGCCAAAAGCTCTCCCTATACTACTCCTCAACCTGAAATCTATGGTAAATGTAGTCTTTCTCCTTAGGAAATAGTCACCAGCTGCCCTGTGAATCTGGATGAAGGGACATGTAAATCAACTTTACTAAAAGGAGACACTCTGCATTATTATCAAGAGCTCATTAACCAGCTTGTAAGGACAGATAAATTAGCAACATTCATTTTGTTATTGGTGAAGAAAGAATTCTTGCAGTACCTTGAGGAAAAGAATTCCCTGAGACCCTCATGGGAGGGTGTGGCTCCGTGTTAGACTTTACTGATGATGTAAAATTAAGGGGGTTCCCCTCCTGGCTTCCCAATGTCCCATCTCCATCTCTCTCACCATGGAAATTAGATTTTACCCAAGACAAAAACCAGTGTCCTTCAATAATTCTATTTTATTAGGAGTCAAGCCAGCTCCTCCCCCATGCAGTTTTCTGTTATGTGTTTTCTTTTTATCAGAGAAGGAAAACTCTGACTCCAAAAAACCTCCGCTGCCTTGCGGCATACCTCTTCAGGGGAAAGGCTAAGGGAGTAAACCCTGACAGAAAATCCGGAGCCGGAGTCCCTAAGGCGGTTTGACGTTGTAGTCAATACCGGCAACTCCTGCGGCGCACCTGAACCCAAGCTGTATCGACTCCGTCTTTCCCTTGGACCCTTCAGCTGCGAAGAGAGGGGGGGTCTGCTGCATGGGCAACAGCAGACCCTCCATATTACCCTGCCCAGGCTCTGTAGCTTCAGCGTCATCACAAGATGTCGATTCAACACGGGAGGAGACAGATACCATGTCACTCCCGAGTCGGACTGCACAGCCATTCTCGGCGGTGCAGATAGACTCTTAAGAAGCTACACCATCGTCTCTCGAGACGGACGGCTGCCGACGACGGTTTTCTTTTTATGTCATGTGCATGTCTTAATATTATATATCTCCAGACTCAGATTAGAAAGGAGGAGGAGATGTGTTGTCATTTTTTTTACTAACCACACTAATGAGTCATGGATAATAAAGATAAATTAATCCCCCAAAGCAGTTTCCATTTTATTGAGAGTCGACTGTAACTATAAACTTTACTTGGAACTGTTAAACAACAGTCACTGTTTTCCTAGTTGGAGTTCATGCTTTTGTTTCCCTGCCTACCATCTAGTCTAGAAGCTAAGTGAATCAAGAGCAGGTCAGGGAAGAAGTCTGGAGCCCAACAAATTTTATTTGCTGAGCCTCTCCAGAATGCATGAAAAATAACTGAAGAATCCACAGAGAGTTGCTTTAACAGAAAGATGACTGTGATTTAATACTGGTTGCAAACTGAGGTTTGGAAAATAGGAGAGGCAGAGTTAGTATATCTTCTGGAAGTAGTATTCCATTTTTTACATGAGTCACCTGAGAGAAGCCAGCCGTTTCTGAACTACTTTCACTCTTTCCTGGGCCTGTGATAAGAAAACTTCTATTAACCTCAGTACTGGGGTATGGGAAGAAGGAAAACATGGAAGGTTTTGATTAGTGGACTTTTTCAGGATTGCTTGTAAGTTCGGTTTTCTTTCTCTTTTGAGTGTAATTATTTCCAAAATATTGACTGAAAATAACAACTAATTATTGGGGCTCAGATAGATCAGTGCTTCCCTTTATAAATGCCCAGAGAGGTAGGTGGTATATATTATTTTGATTATACAGATGAGGAATCTGGAATTCAGAGAGCTTAAGTACATTTTCCAAGGTTATACAACAAGGAAATATAACAACAATGGTCTGAAACCAAAAGTTTTTGTTCTTGCTTGGTCCTCTTTACCACATGAGGATCACATTAAACTTTAGGGCTGCATTTTAGTGTCAGGAACTACATAAGTGCTGGGGTTACTGTTCCCCATTTGACTGAGTATCCTCCACAATCAAGTATTTATAGTCTGTTCTTGGGAGAGTGGTCACTGCATAAAAGATACAGTAGCCAAGATTGTCATTTATGGGGAGGTTATAGTCTAATAGGAGGAACAGAATACACATACACACTAATATTTTTCAAAAAATCATTGAGTGCTCTGTCAATAGACAAGAGCAAATCCTCACACAGGAATGATAGTATTTCTCTGTAGTCTTGTAAGTTCTACTTTTCAGATGTTCCATGACCACTTAAAGCTAAACAGCATTTCAGGGATGCTTTAAACCAAAATCAAAGTGAATTTACTGAGATGTGAAGACCTGCTGCAGGAAATACCATGAGAATACCGAGGAGTCTTCTCAATCCTAGCCAGTCTTCTACTTTGATACAATGTATGATATATCTCAATTCCAGATTCATTTTCATTGAAAAATAGAACTGTTCCTGGGGTGTTAACTAGTGAATAGCAATTCTTGTCAGTTGAATTATTGTTAATGTGTGTTTGTGAAGCTATCATTAAAATCTTGTGATTAATCCTTTTTGAAATAAAGCAAATAATCCCCCAACTGAGTTGTTTATGTAAGTTTAAATTGTCTATTGATTATCTTAAGGTGGAGCAGATTCACACACACAAACTCTGGACAGTCCTCAATTGTAGTGAGGTTTGAACTTTATTTCAAACTATAACCACAAATGTTAAGGGGACGTGGAGGAAAGAAGAGCTAGGTTCTTAGAGAGGCTATCTTTCCTCAGCAGTATGAACAGTATAGCTTGTCTGTTTTCTTCTTAGTGAGAAATGGCTGGTGAAGTAACTTTTGGTGGGCTGGATTTCTGAGAAATACCATGGGAATTATGACTGTAATTTAATTAGGTCAGGCCCACAAAGCATTTCATGTTTAAAAGTATGGTGCAGAGTGCCTGCATGGTATGGTGATAAAGCAGAGTGTTTAAGATTTGGTTTAGAGGGAAAATCCCTATGGGAATCCTTTAGTAAAACTGTAGACAGTCACCCCCTTTTTTACTGGAGCCATACATATTAGTAGCTTGTCAAAGTTAACCATTTCTTTCAAGGGAAGCAGAGATTCAGTAGTCTTCAAAGTGATCCATTCAGAGGAAAAGAAAAGTATGTCTGAATTTACCTAAATGTGTTAGTAGTTTATGCAAGCTAATATGTCTAGCACCAAGTCAGCAAAGTGGTTTGTGAGCCAAATCTGGCCACTGTTTTTGTGAGTAGTTTTATTGGAACACAGTTACTCTCATTTGTTTATGTATTTTCTTTGGCTAATTCATCCTATAACATCAGAGTCAAGTAGTTGCAACAGAGACTGTATGGCCTGCAAAGCTTAAAATATGTAGTTCCTATCTGGCTCTTCATAGAAAAACTTTACTGATCCCTGCTCTATAGTATTTCATAGCTGGATCCATGCTGAGACAGTATTCATGCTCTGACACTTATAATTATAAATTCATTATTCCTTAGAGTAAGAAATTATATTTCTTTACAATGATACCTAATTTTTATTGGGGACTTGCTCCATTCCATATGTTCTGTAAAGTTCTTTACTAGTCATTTAAATTTCATAATTATGCACTGAGGAATAGGTACTGTCAATATACCCATTTTATAGATGAATAAATTGATGTTTAGAGAACTTAACTATATTAATATTTTTATAAGAGGTGCTAAAAATTTAATGATTTGTTCAAATTCATTCAATTTCTGCTGGTGCCAGAATTCAAACTCAGGCTTCATTTTTTTTTATTGTGATAAAATATATATAATGGAATATTCATCATTTTACCATTCATAAGTATACAACTGAATGACAATAAATATATTCATAACATTGTGTAATCGTCACTACTATCTATACCCAGAACTTTTCATAATCCCTAACAAAAACACTGTATCCATTAAACAATAACTTCCCTTTCTTTTCTCCTCCAATTCCTGGTAACCTCTATTACTTTCTGTCACTATGAATTTGCTTATTCTAGATACCTTATGTAAGTATAGTCATACAGAATGTTCTTTTATGTTTTGTTTATTTCACTAAGCATAATATTTTCAAGATTCATATATAGTAGCCTATATTAAAATCTCATTTATTAAGTATATTTTATTGATTATGCTATTAAAGTTGTCCCAATTGTTTTCCCTTTGCCCCCCTCCACCTGGTAATCTCCTCCTCTCCAGCAATACACTCCTTAGTTCATGTCTATGGGTTGTGCATATAAGTTCTTTGGCTTCT
This sequence comes from Furipterus horrens, assembly GCF_987537825.1. Classification (NCBI taxonomy): domain Eukaryota; kingdom Metazoa; phylum Chordata; class Mammalia; order Chiroptera; family Furipteridae; genus Furipterus; species Furipterus horrens. The sequence goes on along the minus strand of NW_028327187.1, from coordinate 38,004,532 downwards.
CCATTTCCTTTACTATTCTTAATGTCCCCCCGGTGTATTTTGTACTTAACAGTTATGCTTCTTGATCCCTGCACCTTTTCCCCTATTCTCCCCCTTTCCCCTCCCTACTGATAACCCTCCACATTATCTCCATATCAATGATTCTGTTTCTGTTGTAGTTGTTTGCTTTGTTTTTGTTTTATAGATTCAGTTGTTGATATTTGTGAGTTTGTTGTCATTTTAATGTTCATAGTTTTGACCTTCTTCTTTTTCTTGAATAGGTCCCTTTAACATTTCATATAATAAGGGCTTGGTGATTATGTACTCCTTTAGCTTTACCTCGTCTGGGAAGCACTTTATCTGCCCTTCCATTCTAAATGGTAACTTTGCTGGTTAGAGTAATCTTGGTTGTTGGTCCTTGCTTTTCATCAATTTGATTAGTTCTTGCCAGCCCCTTCTAGCCTGTGAAGTTTCTTTTGAGAATTCAACTAACTGTCTTACAGGAACTCCTTTGTAGCTGACTCTCTTCTTTCCTCTTGCTGCTTTTAAGATTCTCTCTTTAAAAAAAATATTCTCTCTATCTTTAACCTTTGGCATTTTAATTATGATATGTCTTGGTGTGGTCCTCTTTAGGTCTAGTTTGTTTGGAACTCTATGCTTCCTGGACTTGTATGTCTATTTCCTTTGCCAATTTAGGAAAGATTTTTCATTATTTTTTCAAATAACTTTTCAATTTCTTGCTCTTATCTTCTCCTTACGGCATCCCTGTGATTTGGATATTGGCACTTTTGGAGATGTCCCAGAGTTTCTCCTCTTTTTCTTTTTTTTTTGAATTCTTGTTTCTTCATTCTGTTCTGGTTGACTGTTTATATCTTCTGTATGTTCCAAATCATTTATTTAAACCCCAGCTTCCTTACCTTCACTGTTGGTTCTCTGTGGATTTTCTTTTATTTCCCTTAGTGTAGCCTTCATTTCTTCCCTTATGCTTTTGTGGTACACAGTGGGTTCTCTGAGCATCCTTGTGACCAGTGTTTTGAACTTTGCATCTGATAGGTTAGCTATCTTCATTTTGTTTAGTTCTTTTTCTGGGGTTTTGTTCTGTTCTTTAATTTGGGCCATATTTCTTTGTCTCCTCAATTTGGCAGTCTCCCTGTGTTCGTTTCTGTATATTCTGTGCTTTGACTCCCTGTCTTAGCACACCTGTTATGCTATAAGGGTTGGAGCCTTATTTATTTGCCAGGGTGGGGCAAGCCGTTTCACCGCTTTGTGGTACTGTATGTGAAGGAGGGGTCAGAGAGAGAATAATGCCACTTGCTGGGCACCCTCCCCATTTCCAGTCCACCCATTTCCCATATGCAACTTGTGCCCTCCTAGCTATTGCCCTGGTGGTGAATCCCAGAGTGGGTGGGTTTGCATGCATTCTAGAACTGTGGCGGCCCACTAAATGGACTCGGTTGAGAGATGGGCAGTTTCTTTCCCAACCCCACCCACCACTGTTTTTCACAGGCAAAAGCTATGTGATTTTATTTTCACAGAACTGGAACCCTGGGACGAACCATTTGTTGAAGAGGTTCTTCTCCATTGTATGCTCCTTCCCCCTTTGTCAGATATAGGTTGACCATAAAGTCCTGGGTCTATTTCTGGGCTCTCTATTATGTTCCATTGGTCTATATGTCTGTTCTTATACCAGTACCAGACTGTTTTGATTACAGTGGCTTTGTAGTATAATTTGATGTCTGGTATTGTGATTCCTCCTGCTGTATTCTTCTATCTCAAGATTGCTTTGGCTATTCCAGGCTTTTTTTGGTTCCATATAAATTTTTGAAGTATTTGTTCTAGGTCTGTGAAATATGTCATTGGTATTTTAATAGGGATTTCATTGAATCTGTAAATTGCTTTGGGTAGTATGGCCATTTTGATGATGTTGATTCTTCCTATCCAAGAACATGGTATTTGCTTCTATTTATTCATATCTTAATTTTTTATTTTTCAGTTACAGTTAACATACAATATTATATTAGTGTCAGGTATACACTCCAGTGATTAGACATTATATAACTTAGTGATCATTCTGATAAATCTTGTAACCACCTGGCACCATACATAGTTATTACAATATGGCTCAGTGGATTGAGCGTCGGCCTGCGAGCTAAGTGTCGCTGGTTCGATCTTCCAGTCAGGGAACATCAGAGAAGGAAAACTCTGACTCCAAAAAACCTCCGCTGCCTTGCGGCATACCTCTTCAGGGGAAAGGCTAAGGGAGTAAACCCCGACAGAAAATCCGGAGCCGGAGTCCCTAAGGCGGTTTGACGTTGTAGTCAACACCGGTAACTCCTGCGGCGCACCTGAAACCAAGCTGTATTGACTCCATCTTTCCCTTTGATCCTTCAGCTGCGAAGAGAGGGGGGGTCTGCTGCATGGGCAACAGCAGACCCTCCATATCACCCTGCCCAGGCTCTGTAGCTTCAGCTTCACTGGAGAGGACACTCCAGCGTCATCGCAAGATGTCGATTCAACACGGGAGGAGACAGATACCGTGTCACTCCTGAGTCGGACTGCACAACCATTCTCGGCGGTGCAGATAGACTCTTAGGAAGCTACACCATCGTCTCTCGAGATGGACGGCTGCCGACCGACCGATTCGTATCTTCCTTAATTTTTTCTTCAATGTTACATAATTTTCAGAGTACAGGTATTTTATCTCTTTGGTTAAGTTTATTCCTAGGTACTTTATTTTTCTTGTTGCTATAGTAAATGGGATTTTTTTTATTTTAGTTTCTATCTCTGATATTTTATTGTTGATGTACAGAAATGCCTTCAATTTCTGGATATTGATTTTGTACCCCGCTATTTTGCCAAATTCACTTATTATATCTAGTAGTCTTTTAGTGGAGTCTATAGGGTTTTCTATGTATACTATCATGTCATCTTCAAATAATGACAGTTTTACTTCCTCTTTCCCAATTTGGATGCCTTTTATTTCTTTTTCTTGTCTGATTGCTGTGGCTAGGACTTCCAACACTATGTTGAATAGGAGTGGAGAGAGTGGACATCCTTGTCTTGTTCCTGATCTCAGGGGGAATGCTTTCAGTTTTTGTCCATTGAGTATGATGTTGGCTTCAGGTTTCTCGTATATAGCCTTAATTATGTTGAGGTATGCTCCCTCTATTTCCATTTTGCTGAGTATTTTCATCATAAATGGGTGTTGTACTTTATCAAATGCTTTTTCTGCATCTATTGATATGATCATGTGATTTTTGTCTTTCATTTTGTTTAGGTATTGTATTATATTTATTGATTTGCGAATATTAAACCCTCCTTGCATCCCTGGGATGAATCCCACTTGCTCATGGTGTATGATCTTTTTAATGTGTTGCTGGATCCTGTTTGCCAATATTTTGTTGAGGATTTTAGCATCTGTTCATCAGTGATATCGGCCTATAGTTTTCTTTGTTGTGTCTTGACCTGGTTTTAGAATTAGGATAATACTGGCTTCATAGAAAGAGTTTGGGATTTTTCCCTCTTCTTGAATTTTTTGGAATAGTTTGAGAAGGGTAGGAGTTAGTTCTTCCCTAAATGTTTTGTAAAATTCGCCTGTGAAGCCACCATCTGGTCCAGGGCTTTTGGTTGCCAGGAGTTTTTTATTACTGCTTCAAATTCAGTCTTTGTTATCAGTCTCTTCAGGCTTTCTGCTTCTCCTTGATTCAGTTTTGGAAGGTTATATGTTTCTAGAAATTTGTCCATTTCATCTAGGTTGTCAAGTTTCTTGCCATACAGTTATTTGTAGTAATTTCTTACAATCCTTTGTATTTCTGTGATATCAGTCATGATTTCTCCTTTCATTTCAGATTTTGTTTATTTAGGTCCTCTTTTTCTCTTGATGAGCCTGGCTAAAGGCTTGTTGATTTTGTTTATTTTTTCAAAGAATCGGCTCCTACTTTTGTTCATATTTTGAATTGTTTGTTTAGTCTCTATGTCATTTAATTCTGCTCTGATCTTGTTGATTTCCTTCCTTCTACTCACCCGGGGCTTCGTTTTTTGTTGTTGTACTAGTTCTTGTAACTATAGGGTTAGATTTTTATTGAGATTGTTCTATCCTTTTCAGGTAGGCCTGTATTGCTATGAACTTTCCTCTCAGGCCTGCTTTTGCTGTGTCCCATAGGTTTTGGGCTGTTGTGTGTTCATTATCATTAGTTTCCAGAAACTTCTTGATTTCTTCCTTGATGTCATTATTAACCCATTCATCATTTAATATAGTGTTATTCATTCTCCATGAGTTTGGATGTCTTTGATTTTTTTCTTTGTGATTGATTTCCAGTTTTAAGCCATTGTGGTCTGAAAAGATGCTTGATATAATTTCAATTTTCTTGAATTTATTGAGGCTTGTTTTGTGTCCTATCATGTGGCTTATCTTTGAAAATGTCCCATGCGCATTTGAAAAGAATGTATATTTTGCTTCTTTGGGGTGAAAAGTTTAATATATATATCAGTTAAGTTCATTTGATTCAGTGTGTTGTTCAATGCTTCAATATCCTTGGTGTTTCTTTGCTTCAAAGATCTGTCTATTGTTGATAATGGGGTGTTAAAGTCCACTACTATGAGTGTGTTGCTGGTGACATCCTTCTTGTAGCCTTCTAGTATTTTCCTTATATATTTGGGTGCTCCTATGTTGGGCGCATATATGTTTACCAGGGTTACATCTTCTTGATGGATTGTTCCCTTAAGTATTATGAAATGTCCTTGTCTCTTTTTATGGCCTCTGCTGTGAAATCTGTTTTGTCTGATATAAGTATTGCTACCCCAGCTTTTTTTTTTTTTTTTTTTTTTTATGTCCATTTGCTTGGAATACTTTTTTCTGTCCCTTCACTTTCAGTCTGTGTAAATCTTTTGTTTTGAGGTGTGTTTCTTGTAGACAGCATATATGTGGGTCATGTTTTCATATCCATTCCACTACCCTATGTCTTTTAATTAGTGCATTTAATCCATTTGCATTTAAGGTTATTATTGACAGGTATTTATTCATTTCCCTCTGTACTTATGTTCGACTCCCTCCCTTTTTTTTCCTTCTTTTTCTTAAAGCAGTCCCTTTAGCATCTATTTTAATGATGGTTTGGTAGAGATGTATTCTTTTAGTCTTCCTTTGTCTGAGAAACTCCTTATTTCACCTTCCATTTTGAAAGAGAGCCTTACTGGGTAGAGTCGTCTTGGTTGTAGGCATTTTTTTTTTCATTACTTGGAATATTTTTTTGCCATTCCCTTTTGGCTTGTAGTGATTTCTGTTGAGAAATCAGTTGATAACTTTACCGGAGCTCCCTTGTATGTAATTTGCTGTTTTACTCTTGCTGCTTTTAGGATTCTCACTTTGTCTTTGAATGTTGCCATTTTAATCATGATGTGCCTTGGAGTGGGCCTTTTTGGGTTCATCTTTATTGGGACCCTCTGTGCTTCCTGGACTGGCATGACTTTTTCTCTCATCAGGTTAGGAAAATTTTCTGTCATTACTTTTTCTATAAGGTTTTTTATCACTTGCTCCTCCTCTTTCCTTCTTGTGTCCCTATGATTCTAATGTTGTTTAGTCTCATGTTGTCCTGCAGTTCTCTTAAACCCTCTTCATTCTTTTTCAATATTTTTTCATTTTGTTGTATTGTCTGGGAGTTTTTTTTCTACATTGTCCTATAACTCACTGATTCAATCCTCTGGTTCGTTTAGCCTGCTTTTCATTGATTCTACTGTGTTCTTCAGTTCAGAAATTGTATTTTTCATTTCTTCCTGGTTCTTATTAATAGTTTCTATGTCCTTTTTTATGCTGGTGTAGTTCTCTGTAAGTTCCTTGTAGCTTCCCTGGAGTTCTTTATAGTTTCCCTAGAGTTCCTTGTAATTTCCCTGGAGTTTGTCATAGTTTTCTTTTAGATTGTCAAGTACATTGAGCTTTTTTTATACCATTCTTTTGAATTCCATGTCTAATAGTTGGCTTATGTTATTCCATCTATCTCCCTTTCTGTGGATTCCTCTTTTCCTCTCATTGGGAAGTTGTTTCTGTGTCTCCCCATGTTGGATTCTTCTTGTTTGTTTTTGTTTATTAGATTTGTCTGCTTTGATTTCCTGCCTTCTTGGTATGAGATTCTTTATAGGAGACCTGGAGGATTCAGTCGTGCAGTCTCTTTGCTCTTCTGAGCCTGACGCTCTTGGGATGCCCTTTATGCCATTTTTTTAAGTTGTCTGGTTGTATTTCAGTTACTGTTTTGTGGATCCTTCCCTCTGGCTAGTTGATTCAGGGTCCCTCTTCCTGCCTTGTCTTGAGTTCTTTTGTGGAGATGCCGTTAAAAAATAAACACCCAGGCAAGAAACCCACACCCTCAAAAATATCCCCCACCCATAATCCCACTATCAGTAGCAAATGATCTAGTATTAATATAAATATAAGAGGTTAAGGCTATTATGCCAAAGGAGAAACAGATAAGAGTTGTTTTAAGTGAAATAAAGATGATTTTTGAGAGGGAAGATGACAGAATAATAACAGTAGCAAGTACGGTCAAGACTATGTGAGGCAGTAAGTAATATTTACATTGTATGTTAAAAAAGAGAGAGAGAATGCAGAATGAAGTGAGAAAGTGGAAGTGTATAGGATTAGGTTTATATAGCAATTTTATGCTATATGTTTAGGTGAAAGGGAGGCTAAACAAAACAGACAAAGAAACGAACAAAAATTAAAGAAGAAGGATAGGAAGGAGAGAAGGTTGGAAACAGATTAAAGAAAGAGTTTTAAAAGGAAGAAAAGGGGAGAGAAAAGAAAAGGAAAGGGACGAAAAGAAAAAAAAGGAAGAAAAGGAAAAAAGAAAAAGAAAAACAAACAAAAAAACGAAAGTGTTTTTACTCAGTTCAAACTTCAGGCGCAGTCTTCTTTTTCTAGATCCCCTCCCTGGTCAAAATTCCATTGGTTTCAAATCTTTTCTGCCTGGCTGGCTGTGAGGAGATCTGGCTGGTTTCTGTGGGTGTTTTTCTCTCACTTGTGGGCGTGCTGTAGTTTTCTGCTGTGATCCGCACTGAGTTGGGTCTCCCCCCCCTTGTCCTGCGGCACCCTCCAGCAATCCTCTGGCTTGTCTAGCAACGTTGTTCTGCTGGCAAGCCAGTGCACATGTCCCTAGTCCCCGCCCAGCCTTGGGTCCTGTCTTCCCTCTTCCTCCCCAAAAGTCTCTGTGCTCCAAGCTGCAGCACCAGGCTGCGTCTGTCCCTATGCGCACTGCTCACATGCCTGGGGTCCCCACTGAGTCTGCGCCTCCGCAGCAGCCTTCCTACATGGGTCCCTCTCTCCGGCTTAATTCTGCTTCCGTGTTTGGTGGTGCCGCGATGCGCACGCCTGGGGTGCAGGGCCACCAGCCCAGATTTGCCAGCCTAGGGGGTCCCCACCTAGACTCAGTTTACACAGTTTCCCACAGTCCGGGCTGATCAACGCCTTTCCACACCTCCAGCTGTTTCAGGGAAATCCTCTCATTGACTCCCTTCTGGACTTTGATGGTCCCAGCGCCTATGGCAGCCGGCAGGTTCCATGCAGATCCTGGCTAATGAGCCGGTCTGCAGCTGCCCCTTTGGGGTGCGGAGTGGCAGCAGCGCCTGGCTGGGGGGCCCAGTGACTGGGTTTGAGGGCCGAGCGGCTCCTTTTGAGAGTGTGGGTGAGCTTTCTGCCCTTTTTCATGCTGCTCCCACACTCCCTTCCTTGTTTGCACTCTCTGAAATCCGCACTCACTCACTCCTCTCCGTGTTTGTACTCCAAGTTTTTCTGCAGTGGGAGCAAGCAGACAACACTGCTACGTACTCAGCTGCCATCTTCTCTGTATCTATTTTTCTAGTTTTTTAAGGTGTGAAGTTAGGTTATTGATTTGGGATTTTCTTCTGTTGTCATGTTGGGATTTACAAACTATAAATTTTCCTCTGAACAATGTTTTCTCTGCATTCCATAAGTTTTGGTATCTTTATTTCTTGATCTGTGTTGAACTGCCTGCCTCTGTAGGTATTACACTCAACCATTACCCTTAAGTAATGCCACCTAACTACAGAATTGTTTTCGATAAGTTGGCATGTAAATAAATTGCAACATATATTGCTCCACCATCTGGTTCAATTAAGTTTGGGCTCATTTGCAGAGATAATCTTGGAGGCATTTTTGAGTCTTGTTCGGATCCCATTAGGACTCTGCTTAGCTCTTTCTTTTCCTAGTTCACTGTGTTAAACTGCTATCTAATCTATCGTTTACCTTGTTGCTCTTGTGAAACTACCAGCCTTCTCTTAATTACTTATGGCACAATATCCCTTGTTTTTGACAGCACACATAGGCTTGAATTTTTTCTTATTCTACTCCAAATAGAGCTTTCCCCTTTGCGAGAGTCATGTAGGCCTCTCTTAAGGCCTTGCTTTCCCCTGGGCTAAACTCCTTTCCCAGTGTTATAGACCTGAGAGTTACAACAGTAGTCCACTTGGCATGACACTCCTGCTTTGTGAGTGAAGCACTGGAAAATAGTGGTAGCTTTTGGTCATCTTTGCTTGCCTCTATGAGCAAGCTTGGGTGAGAGTAATGGGGGCCCAGTATTCTCTGCCTCCCATGCCTGGGATAGAGCTTCCACCCAATGAGTGTGGAATGATTGGAGGAAGTACCTCTCAGACCTCTCAGCTGTGCTTTCCTAGAAGAGTGCTTCTGCAACATGGAGCTGGAGATGGGGGATGTCTGCAAAATACTGAAATAGTGCAACTCCTATGGGGAAACTATAGCCTAAACTGGAAACAGGGAGAAGTTCTGTGCTCTTTGTTGCACTCATGAGGAGTGGAGCTACCACTGTGATGAGTGTGGAGGAGGGAGGAGAGAGAGCAGCTCATGGCTCAAGTGCCAAGGAGTCTTGCTGTTCTTACTGAGTTTTAGTAGATTTTTTGAATAAATGTTTCTCCTTTTATTGAATGGCTTTAGAACAGTTTCAAATGACATTAAATGGTTGTACTTTTATAATTGTTACCCATTATAGTTGTTCCTCTGGGGAGAAATTTCATGTAGCTCCTTATGGTCTCATTCCTGTCACTTGTTCTCTTAACTCTGCACTCTGCTACCTTTTGAAGGAGACAATAGGAAATGTTGGTATGTTCAGGATTTCTGGGAAAAACAATGAGAATTATAATTGTAATAGAAATGGTAAAAGGAATATTCCTTTTCAAATTACTTTTTCCTATAGACATTTATCTATTCTCACTCTGAAGCTATACAATTTTAACACACAAACCACTTGATTTGTTTTAACTAACGTGGTAGTGTGTTCACTGTATTGGGATTGAGATTCACTGCAAAATACAGAAAACCCAAAATAATAGAAGCTTGAACATGACAAAAGTCTTATTTCTTTCTTGTCTAGATTAAATGAGATGATCAACATTCTAATTGCTTTATGATCATCCAGGGAATAGTCTCCTTCTGTGTTGTGCCTCTGACATTATCAACACATGTCTTCTTACCTCTTTGTCCAAAAGGTTCGTTTCAGCTGTAGATATCATGGATACTTTGTAGCCAGCTGGAAAGAAGAAGTGGTGGGAGGGCATTTTTATTAGCTATGAGACGACATCTAACTACAAGGCTGTCTACGAAATACAGTTTGTCTTCAAGATGGTCATGTCTCCAGGTAAAAACTAGAGGTTATATTTCTAAGAAGGAAGTAGAGAAAGGATATTGGAGAATAACTAGTCTCTGCTATGGTCAATGATAAACTATTTGAGGCCTTTTCTGAATAGGCTCTCATCAGTCAATTAAGACAAAACAATCCATTTCCTCTACTTTTAGACAGAATACAAATTTGGCACTGAAATTCTTAAATCATTTCTTGGCAAATGTAAAATAATTATCTCAATTCTGTAAAGAATGGGCATTCATAAATATCCCAGGGAGAGTTGCTAGATTACCTAGCACCTAACATGTATTTCCTTAGTGCCAAGTAATTGCCTTGCTCTACAGCAAGTGCATGTATGTGTTAGAGGAACATGATTAATATGAGTGCAACAGTTAGCACCTGTAACTGGTCCTGGTTGCTTACCTGGTGACCTGACCCGCTCCCCTGAGGGAGATCCCTATTGGTATCTCAATGTGTTCACCACTGTGTGTTCTTTCTGAGCACAACTCCTTTTAAAATTGCGAGTATCTCAGTTGTGCACTCAGATCATGCTTGCCCTTTAGAAGGTAGAAAAAAATCAACTCAAAGCATTTTCTTTATGGTATGGTAGCAGGTAAAGCCTTGGAATTGAAAAACTAAATGCGTCATTGAAACAAATTAACAGTTCATGAGTTTTTTATAGAAATGTTTTCAGGTGCTGAAAGAAAACTGCCCATGGCCCTTTTCCCAGTGTAATAATGCAGAAAGAAAATATCCAAATTCTCAACTAGCACTGTCAAAATTTACAAACCTTAACATAAGGCTTTATTTCAATTCTAAACTTAGGCCTATCACTCACATGCTTAAAAATTCTTAAAATTTTACTACTCCTGGCCGCTAATAACTTTTTGCTCTTTGAAACTGATTCCTGTTTTCCTTATAGAAATTTCTCCCATCTCTATTCAGAAGTTAGAATGTGGAATTTCTTTGGCAATTTACAGAGAGCTAGAACAAGCCCTTTACTTCATTCCTGGCTGTCAGCATCACCAGGAACCATAGCTCAGTCATGGGAACAGCCAGGGTACTTAATCAGCAACTTCTTGCTGCTGGAACCCAAAAGGATTAGTAGGCCCAAAGACAGACTCATGACCACATTAAGGCAGATTGTATTGTATCATGTACTTTCTTTGTGCAAAACTGATACATTTATTAAAGTCTCCAATTACATTTGATTTCACTATGTCCACATATTCCATCTCAGCTCCCATCATTAGACACCAGGAGCCTAGATTTCCAAGTCCCTGACACGTCTTTTGCTTCTTTCCTGTATCCATTCATGGCCTCATAGTGAATAACAGTAATAAGAATAGCTATAAATACTGAGTGCTAATTGTGTGCTATCATCTTAAAAGGTAGATAGTTCAACATAGTTAAATGCCAGTGTGGGTATGTTCTGAGGACCTAAAAATATATACAATGTAGCCTCTGAAAAACAATGTGGAAATGTTTAGAAAATTGAAACTTGAGTGTTGTTTTAAAACACAACTTATGGTTTTAAAACATGTCGTCGTCGTCGTCGGCAGCCGTCCGTCTCGAGAGACGATGGTGTAGCTTCTTAAGAGTCTATCTGCACCGCCGAGAATGGCTGTGCAGTCCGACTCGGGAGTGACACGGTATCTGTCTCCTCCCGTGTTGAATCGACATCTTGTGATGACGCTGGAGTGTCCTCTCCAGTGAAGCTGAAGCTACAGAGCCTGGGCAGGGTGATATGGAGGGTCTGCTGAAGGATCAAAGGGAAAGACGGAGTCAATACAGCTTGGCTTCAGGTGCGCCGCAGGAGTTGCCGGTGTTGACTACAACGTCAAACCGCCTTAGGGACTCCGGCTCCGGATTTTCTGTCGGGGTTTACTCCCTTAGCCTTTCCCCTGAAGAGGTATGCCGCAAGGCAGCGGAGGTTTTTTGGGGTCAGAGTTTTCCTTCTCTGATGTGCCCTGACTGGAAGATCGAACCAGCGACACTTAGCTCGCAGGCTGATGCTCCATCCACTGAGCCAAACCAGCCAGGACTTTTTAAAATTATGTTTTAAAACATAATTTATATAAATATTCCTATTTCAATGTTTGCTTTTTAGGTTGTTCCCTTAGCTGTGTGCGTGTGAAAATGAGAGAAAAGAGGGGGAGGGGAGGGGAAGGGGAGGGGAAGGGGGGGAGGGGAAGGGAGGGGAGGGGAGGAAGTGGCTTACTTGTTCATGTTCAGTCAAGGCACATACATAATCTTGTGATCTTGTTGGGGACAGCTGAACGTTGCCTATAGGTCACACTATCTGTTATGCTAACTCCTTTCTATGTAATTTCATTACGTATGAGATCTGTCCAGAAGGTATCCAGCCATGTAACATGAAAAATAGAGACATTTATTGAAGAAGATACAATAAACATTGTACACAGGACAATGACACCTCAATCCTCTTCAAAGTAGGCACCTTGGGACCTCATACAGTTCTCCCTAGGTTGTTGGAATGTTTCACTGCAATGTTCAGGTGTTGTGTAGGGGTGGAGAATATGTGCTTCTGAACCTTTTGATTCTTTGCTATGATCTCTGAACAAAATCCCAAGCAGTACATGTTTTTAATGTACCCAAATGTTAGAGCCAATCCTTGATTTCCAATTTATGTCAATGCACGATGGTTATTCAGATACATGTGCTCCTGCAGGTAATAGAATGTCAATCTCAACAGATGCCAATTAGAAAGTCCTGGGCCAACAGGCCTCTAAGGCTTCAAATCTTGCATAATATAAAATTGTAATGAGCTGGATGGATCAACTGAATTCAGGAGCCGTAAATCTAGTTTAAAATGTCTTTTCAGTACCAGAAGGCCACTAAAAAAAAGATAATGAAGGAACCCTTTCTGAGAATACCAGAGAGAAGTTTGCACTACTTCTGAATATGTTAGATGAGTGACCCATAATAATAATGACAAAAATATTGCTGTCTTTAAACAAGCTATCTTTAAAATTGCTAATCAGGACTGGCTTTATGCATAACAGGTGTTAAGGGAAACCAAGAAAGATAACTTCCTGCTCCCCAAGCATCTCTATGGTTCATTTTTGATTCTTGCATTTCTGTCATTTTAGTCATGACTTCAGTGGTTTGCTGCTTTGGAGAATTGAGTTGATTATGTAAATAGTCCTGGGAAGGGCAACACTTTGCAGCATTATCATTCATTGCCTCTTTTACACAGAGGTTTTTGTTGCTCTTGTTTTTAATTCGAGATATATTTTGACAAATAGGTACAGAGTGCCTGAGGAAATGTGACACCGGATAGGGACTTATTCTGGAACAAGCAGAATTCATTTTGGTGTTTATACTCCTTGGCACTGGCAGCACTGACAACACTTGCATAGGACAGTAAAAATAGTACTAAACTGTGAGTTCCAAACCTAGGTTCAAGTCCCATCTCTGCCACTAATTAATATTATGATTCTAAGCAAATCCTTTTTTTGTTTTCCCTTTGGGCCTCGACTTCCTTATTGAAAAATGAGGGAATTTAGTCTAGGAGCCCTCAAACTTTAAAGTGCATAAGAACTATTCAAAGGAGTGTGTTAAAAGTGCAGGCTTTTGTTCATCCTCCATTTCTTTATCTTTTGACTCAATAAGTATAGATGAGGCCCAGGAATCTTCATATTAAGAAGCATCTGAAAGAGTCATATGGTTTGAGGATCACTCTTTGAGAAACTGGATTAGATGGTTTCTAAGGTCTTTTCCAGCTCTAAAAATTCTTTCTTTCTGATGGCATTACTTCCATTTTGAAATGAGAACAAATGATTTATGTACCTTCATTTTTGTTCTCTCTTCCTTTTTCTTTGTTTATATACTTTCCTTTTCCTCCCTCTTTCTTCCCTTGCCCCACTGCCTCAACTATAAGGTAACAGTTGGGTCCAGTGAAGATGGGAATGATTCAGTGAATGCTGACTCTGAAAGTACTCACTACATGGGATCCCTGTTGGCACAGGGCAAGAGACAAGGGACAGCTAAGCCACATTCCCTGGTCTTGGGTGGAGAAATACTGTGCTCAGCTCCAAGTGAAATTGACACATGGGATGCATATTCTGATAGAGATACAAGCTGCAGGGGTGGGGTCAGAGAGGCATAGAGGAGAGAGTTTGAGGGACTTCTGATGAGTAAATTTGAAATGCTCCCTTTTTTTCTGTCTTTTCACTGTGACCTATTGGATACTGGTAACTAGCAACTGGAAGAGCTAAAAGGACACAAGTAGTGAGAAAGGCTACTCAAACAATTGTAGGTACAGTTGTTCTCAACCTGGATATACATTAGAATCCTCTGGGCAGTCTAAAGGAATAACAATGCCTTGATCATTCCATAGAGTGATTAAATTCAAATCTCCGAGTGTGGTCATTGACATCTTTTAAAATATACCAGGTGATTGTAATATGTAGCCAAGGTTGAAAATGACTGCCATATGAGGTACTTGTAGAAGTGAGAGAAATAAGACTTAAATAACTTGTCTTCTAGCAAGTTGCTAAGCTGCTGGCCAGTTCTGTCCCAGTAGGGTAGACCTGAGAGTTTGTTTCTGATATTCTCTTTTTTTACTTGGCACCTAGCCTGTGGATTACAACTTCTCTTACAAAGCATGTACCTATGATGCTATCCCCAATCTGTACGTCTAGACTCTTGTCTGTGTCTCCAGCTCCCTTTACCCGGGCTCAGTTCTCTGCTTCCAGAAGGGGTAGGGAATGTTCAGTTTGAGTGTTTGTATCGCATGCATTTGCTTTAAAGAAATCAGGAGGGGTTTGGCCTTTATTGTAGTTAAAGGTTTTGAGGCCACTCACTGATAATGTCTCAGTTTTAGCTTTTGCATGTCCTACCAATTACAGCAATAAAAACAAATATACCATAACTGTGAGACTTGTGACTTTTTGGAGAGGTCATGTGTATGGAAAGCCAGATGGTGATGCAGTGCTGCAGTGGATGTACCAGGAAGGATTTTTTAAATGGGAGCTGAGGCATGCTGAGCAGGGACCCCATGCTCAGCAGCCCTGCCAGCAAAGGGAAAGGAAGGAGCGTTCAGTTTGTACCCATCGAGTTCAGCTGGACAAGAGATCAGAAAGGTGCACAGTTAGAGGATTTCTCAACCCCAGCCTGGTGCAGCTGGCAGGCATGACCCTGTGCAGAGTAGAGTGTTCGGGACTGTGCCTGCTGTGAGGGAGCTTTAATAAGGTTATCAGCTGATTTCTCTACAGAAATACTACAAATAAGAAGGGATTGGCATGAAATATAACAGGTAATGAAAAGCAAGGACCTACAACCAAGACTACTCTATCCAGCAAGGCTCTCATTTAAAATGGAAGGCAAAATAAAAAGTTTCCCAGACAAAAGAAGGTGAAAATAATATGTCTCCACTGAGCCAGCATGCAAGAGATGCTAAAGGGACTGCTTTAAGAAGATGAAGAAAGAGAGAGAGAGAAGAACACAGGTACAAATGGAAAAAAAATCACAACGAATAAGTACCTATCAATAATAACCTTAAATGTAAATGCATTAAATGCACCAATCAAAAGACATAGGGTAGCTGAATGGATAAGAAAACATGACCTACATATACGCTGTCTACAAGAGACCCACTTCACAACAAAAGATCTACACAGACTGAAAGTGAAGTGATGGGGAAAAAATATGCCAAGTAAACAGCCAAAAAAAAAAAGTAAAATAAAAGCAGGGATAGCAATACTTATATCAGACAAAATAACCTTCAAAACAAAGCCAAAAAAAAAAAAATAATAAAGGAACAAAGATGGTCACTACATAATACTTAAGGGAATAGTCCAACAGGAGGATATAACACTTGTAAACATATATGTACTCTAAGTAGGAGCACATGGTTGGGACTGGACAGTATTATGCTAAGTGAAGTAAGCCAGGTGGTGAAAGACAAATACCATATGATCTCACCTATAATTAGAACACAATGAACAAAACAAATAAACAAAAAAAATAGAGCAAGAGGCATGGAAACAAAGATCAGGCTGACAGGGACCAGAGGGGATGGGGGAGGAGGATAAGAGGGGAATGGGGAGAAGGGGTCAAATCAAGGAAGAAATATAAATGACCCATGGACATGGACAAGTAAATGGGCATTGACTGTGGGAGAGGGGGGAGATGGGCAGGGCTGTGGAGAGCAATGGGGGAAAATTAGGACAACTGTAATTGAAAAACAAAAAAGAAAAAAGAAAATCTTGGAGGACTTGAAGAAAGATATTGATAACAATACAGTCATTGTAGGGGGTTTTAACACTCCACTGTCAACAATGGATAGTTTTTCCAAACAAAGATTCAACAAGAATATTGTGGGATGGAATGACACACTACATCAAATGGACTTAATTGATATATATATAGAATTTTTCACCCTGACGAAGGAACATATACATTCTCTTCAAATGCACATGGAGCATTTTCAAAGATACACTACATGGTAGGACACAAAACAAGCCCCAACAAATTCATGAATTTTGAAATCATATCAAGCATATGCTCAGATCACAATGACTTAAAACTAGAAACCAACATCAAGGAAAAAGTCAAAAATATTCAAATACATGGAGACTGAATGACATGCTATTAAATAATGAATAGGTTAACAGTGAGACCAAGGACGAAATCAAGAAGTTTCTAGAAACAAATGAAAATTAGCACACAACAGCTCAAAACCTATGGGACAGAGCAAAGGCAGTAAGTGAGAGGGAAGATCATAACAATACCTAAAGAGAATAGAAAAACCTCACATAAACAACCTAACCCTACATCTGCAAGAACTAGAGGAACAACAAGAAACAAAGCCCAGAGCAAGTAGAAGGAAGAAAATAATCAAGATCAGGGCAGAATTAAATGACATAGAGCTAAAAGAACAATTCAAAGGACCAATAAATTCAGGAGCTGGTTCTTTGAAACACCAGTTCAAAAGAACTTATGCACTCCTATGTTCATTGCAGCACTGTTTACAATAGCTAAGTGCTGGAAACAACCTAAGTGCCCATCTGTAGATGAGTGGATCGAAAAACTGTGGTACATTTACACAATGGAATACTATTCAGCAGAAAGAAAGAAGGAACTCCTGCCATTTGCAACAACATGGATGGAACTAGAGAGAATTATGCTTAGTGAAATAAGCCAGGCAAAGAAAGAAAAATACCATATGATATCACCTAATACAGGAAACTAAAGAACAACACAAACAAAGGAACTAAATAGAACAAAGAGCAGAATAGCAGTAAATAGGGGGGAGGGGACAGGGAGAGAAGGGGGATAAGTAAGGGAAGGGATTAGTCAAAGAACCTATATAAAAGACTCATGGACATGGACAACGGGGAGGGATATGATTGCGGGAGAGGGGGTGGGTTGGGTGGGGGAGAGAAATTAGGGGAAAAGGGGACAACTGTAATTGAAAAACCAAAATAAAAAAAAATAAATAAAGATAAACAAAGTTAACAAACCTTTAACCAGACTCATCAAGAAAAAAAGGAGGACCCATATAAATAAAATTAGAAGTGAAAGGTGAGAAATCACAACCGATACCACAGAAATACAAAGGATTGTAAGAAATTACTATGAAGAACAATATGCCAAGATATTGGACAACCTGTGCAAAATGGACAAATTTTTGGAAACATATGATCTTCCAAAACTGAATCAAGAAGAATCAGAATGACTGATTAGAGTAAAAACAACCAGTAAAATTGAAACAGTAATCAAAACAAACAAACAAAAAAACCTCCTGACACACAAAAGCCCTGACTGGATGTCTTCACAGGCAAATTTTACCAAACATTTAGGGAAGAGCTAACACCTATTATTTTCAAATTATTGCAAAACATTCAAGAAGAGGGAAGACTCCAAAACTTTCTATGAGTCCAGTATCATGCTAATTCCAAAACCAGGTAAAGACATAACAAAGAAAAAAAAGTACAAGCTAATATCTCTGATGAACACAGATGCTAAAGTCCTCAAAAAAATATTGGCAATCTGGATCCAGCAATATATTGAAAAGATCATACACCATGACCAAGTGGGTTTCATCCCAGGGATGCAAGGATGGTACAATATTTGCAAATCAACAAATGTAGTACACCACAAAACAAGATGAAAAAGATAAATAACCTGATCATATTAATAGATGCTGAAAAAGTATTTGATAAAACCCAACAGCCATTTATTATAAAAACACTCAGCGGAAAGTTAAAGATGGAGGAGGAGTGAGGAGAGGCTGCGGTTTCAGGCTCCCGAGACCCGTCTGCAGTTTGGGCTAATTGCAGACAGAACATCTCAGTGAGCAGCTGGACACTGGCAGGAGTCGAGCCTTGTCAAAGCTGGATTAGAGAAAACCATCTGGGAACAACCTGTTTAGTGAGGATAGCGGAGGAAAAGGGGACGAAATATGATCCCTGACTGGGGCGGCTGCCCGAGCTGCGGCTGGAAGCACACAAAGGCTTTTTGGTGACCACAGGCTGCCCCGGGAGGAGAGCGGATCTCTGCCCGCTGGCAGAGATGGGACTCGACCAAGTGGCATTGGCGCTGAAGGACAGGAGACAGCGTGCTGCCGGGCAACTGAGAACATAATTCTCCTTTATATTTTTCTCTAGTGGACGGTGGAGAGGGAAGGAAAGTTTGGGGGTGGTAGGCCATTCTTGAGGAGCGCAGGCACAGTGGTGCACTCATCCACTCCCCAACCCTACCCTTGGGTCCCGGGGGCGCACATAGGGAAGTGCTCTCACTCACTGGCCTAGGTGCATGGGGCCGTGAGTCCAGGCGTCCCTCGGACACTCCCCAACGGACATAAGATCAGTGCCCCAACGGGCACAGGGAGGGTCCACTGAACACGCAGAGGACCGTGCGCAGATACCCCTAGACAGCTCCCGTGGGCGCCGGGCCCCAGGCCGGAAAGCAGACCACTAGCTCAGGCTCTGTTTGTGCCCGCCCAGACAGGTGAGGGAAGGCAGTTGGCTGCGGCACCGGAACAGCGGGCGGCAGCGACTCACAGACGCTCACTTCCACTGAGCACAAGTGTCCGCAGCGCCGCCCTAAGAGGTGAGAGACCAACTCCCGGAGCTCGGGTCAGTGGGACTGAGGGCACGGGCGGCGCGTGAGCGCGAAAACACCTCAGCCCGGGGACAATAGGCGCCAATCCCAGGGCAAGCTCTCGGGCCGCCTGAGCGCGCAGGGCCTCGCGCGCAAGAGCACCTCAACTGGCTCCAGCGGGCAGCAAGGGAGCGCGCCATGCCGGTAACCGCGGGCGCGCACCATTGTGGCAACCGCGGGCGCCCACCAGTGCTGCAAGAAACAAGAACCTCTGAACTGCCACACTAGACCAGCTGTGGACGCAGAAAAAGAAGGCTACACACCAAGGCTAAAACGGAGTAAAAACATCGCTTTTTTTTTTTTTCAATTTTTTTTCTCCCTTTCCTCTTTCTTTCTTTCTTCTTAATTCTTTCTTTTCTTTCTTTCTTTCTTTATTCTTTTCTTTCTTCTCTTTTCTTGCGTATTTTTTTGGGGGTATTTTTTTTTCAATTTCATTTCTCTCTTCTTTCTTCTTAATTCTTTCTTTCTTTCTTTCTTTATTCTTTTCTTTCTTCTCTTTTCTTGGGTTTTTAGGGGGGTATTTTTTTCAATTTTTTTCTCTCTTCTTTCTTTCTTCTTTATTCTTTCTTTTCTATCTTTCTTTGTTCTTTTCTTTCTTCTCTTTTCTTGGGTTTTTTGGGTTTTTTTGTGGTTTTTTTTCTCTCTCTTCTTTCTTTCTTCTATATTCTTTCTTTTCTTTCTTTATTCTTTTCTTTCTTCTCCTTTCTTGGGTTTTTTTGGGGGGGTTTTGGGGTGATATTTTCTTTTCAATTTTTTCTCCTTTCTTTCTTTCTTTATTCTTTCTTTTCTATCTTTCTTTCTTCTTTTCTTGGTTTTTTTGAGGGGTTGTGGGTTTTTTTTCTCTCTCTTTCTTCTTTCTTTCTTTATTCTATATTCTTTCTTTTCTTTCTTTCTTCTTTTCTTTCTTCTATTTTCTTGGGGTTTTTTGGGGGGGGTGCTTTTTTTTCTCCCCTTCTAAGAAGAATAACAAACTTTATCTCTAATGTGTTGCATACAACCTCTCCTTCTCATCCTTTTTCTTTAATCGTTGTTTATTCATTTGTGTGTCTTGTTTAGCCCCCCTATCACTGTAAATAATAGAATATAATTACTATATAAGCCCAAAACAATACAATCCCACTTTCTTACAATATTATGCATTTTTCTATCCTTTTCCTCTGTTTTTATTAACATACAATGTAAATATTACCTACTGGCTTGCACAGTCTCAACTATTATTAATCTATCACCCCATCCATCAAAAATTATATTTTTCCCTCCCCAAAAACAACTCTTATCTATTCTTCTTATAGTATAAAAGCTCTAATCTCTACATTTATGTTAATACGGGCTCATTGGCTGACGATAGCAGAATAGAGTGGGGGATACTTTCTGAGGGTGTGGGTCTCCTGCCTGGGTTGTGTGTTTATGTCTTTAACAGCATATCCACAAAAGAACTCAAGACAAAGCAGATAGAGTGACTCTCAACCAACTAGCCAGAAGGAAGATTCTGTCAAAGAACATCTGAAATATAACCAAACAGCATAAACAAACGACATAAAGGGTAACTCAAGAACATCAGGCTCAGGATATCAAAGAGACTGCACCACTGAAACCCCCAGATCTCTGATAAAGAATCTCACACCACAAAGGAGGGAAGTCAAAGCAGACTACCCCCCCACAAAAAAAAACCAAATAAATAAATAAATAAATAAAAACAAAAAGAATCCAACACTGTAAGACGCAAAAATAACCCCTCATGAAGAGAAAAGAGGAATCCTCAGAAAGAGAGATAGATGAAATAGACATAGCCCAAATGTCAGACATGGAATTCAAAACAATGGTGGTAAAGAAGCTCAATATACTCGACATCCTTAAAATCAACTATGACAATCTCCAAGGAAGTTACCAGCAGCTCCAACAAAATTACAGGGAACTTGCAGAGAACTACACCAGCATAAAAAAAGACATAGAAACTGTTAAAAAGAACCAAGAAGAACTTAAGAATGCAATTTCTGAACTGAAAAACACAGTAGAATCAGTCAAAAGCAGACTAAACGAAGCAGAGGATCAGATTAGTGAGTGAGAAGATAATGTAGAAAAAACTCCCAGACAATACAGCAAAATGAAAAAAATTGAAAAAATATAAACAAGATGTAAGGGATTTACAGGATAGCATGATAAGAAATAATATCAGGATCATAGGAATTAGAGAGAGAGAAGAAAAGGACCATGGAATTGAAAAACTGATAGGAGAAATAGTGACAGAAAATTTTCTGAACCTGATGAGAGAAAAAGTTATACAAGTTCAGGAAGCACAGAGAGTTCCAATGAAGAGGAACCCCCAAAAACCCACTCCAAGGCATATCATAGTTAAAATGGCAACATTCCAAGACAAAGAGAGAATCCTAAAAGCAGCAAGATAAAAACAGCAAATAACATACAAGGGAGCTCCGATAAGGCTATCGACCGATTTCTCAACAGAAACACTACAAGCCAGAAGGGAATGGTCAAAAACATTCCAAGCAATGAAAAACAAAGGCCTACAACCAAGAATACTCTACCCAGTAAGGCTCTCATTCAAAATGGAAGGTGAAATAAGGAGTTTCCCAGACAAAGGAAGAATAAAAGAATACATCTCCACCAAACCAGCATTGCAAGAGATGCGAAAGGGAACGTTTTAAGAAAAAAGAAGAAAAAAAAAGGAGAGCAACAGAAGTACAAAGGGAAATGAATAAATACATGTCAATAATAACATTAAATGTAAATGGATAAAATGGTCCAATTAAAAGACATAGGTAATGGAATGGATAAGAAAACAGGACCCACATATTTGCTGTCTACAAGGAATACACCTCAAACCAAATGATTTACATAGACTGAAAGTAAAGGGATATAAAAAAATATTCCAAGCAAATGTACCTAAAAAAAAGCTGGGGTAGCAGTCCTCATATCAGACAAAACGGATTTCAAAGCAAGGGCAATAAAAAGAGACAAAGAAGGACATTTCAAAATAATTAAAGGAACAATCCATCAAGAAGATATGACTTTGATAAACATATATGCACCCAACATAGGAGAACCCAAATACATAAAGCAAATACTAGAAGACCACAAAAAGGATATCAACAACAACAAACTCATAGTAGGGGACTTCAACACTCCGTTATCAATAATAGACAGATCATCTACAAAAAGAAACACCAAGGATATACAGGCATTGAACAACACACTAAACCACATGGATCTAACGGATATATATAGAACTTTTCACCCAAAAGAAGCAAAATATACATTCTTTTCAAGTGCACATGGGACATTTTCAAAGATAGACCACATGACAGGTCACAAAACAAGCCTCAACAAATTCAAGAAAATTGAAATGATATCAAGCATCTTTTCAGATCACAATGCCTTGAAACTAGAAATCAACCTCAGAGAAAAAAATCAAAGACACCCAAACTCATGGAGATTGAATAACATGCTATTAAATAATGAATGGGTTAACAATGACATCAAAAAAGAAATCAAGAAATTTCTAGAAACTAATGATAATGAGCACACAACAGTCCAAAACCTGTGGTACATAGCAAAAGCAGTCCTATGAGGGAAGTTCATAGCAATACAGGCATATCTGAAAAGGCTAGAAGAATCTCAAATAAAAAACCTAACCATAATGTTACAAGAACTAGAACAACAACAACAAACAAAGCCTAGGGCAAGAAGAAGGAAAGAAATCATCAAGATCAGAGCAGAACTAAATAACATAGAGACTAAACAAACAATCCAAAAGATCAACAAAACTAGGAGCTGGTTCTTCGAAAAAATAAACAAAATCGACAAGCCTCTAGCCAATCTAATCAAGAAAAAAAGAGAGAAGACCCAAATAAACAAAATCAGAAATGAAAGAGGAGAAATCACGACTGATACCTCAGAAATACAAATGATAGTTAGAAATTACTTCAGGCAACTGTATGACAAGAAATTTGACAATCTAGAACAAATGGACAAATTTCTAGAAACATACAACCTTCCAAAACTGAATCAAGAAGAAGTGGAAAGTCTCAACAGATCAATAACAAAAAAGGAAATTGAAACAGTAATCCAAAATCTACCTGCACACAAAAGCCCTGGACCGGATGGCTTCACAGGCGAATTCTACAAAACATTCAGGGAAGAACTAACTCCTATCCTCCTCAAACTGTTCCAAAATATCCAAGAAGAGGGGAAAATCCCAAACTCTTCCTATGAAGCCAGTATTATCCTAATCCCCAAACCAGGTCAAGACACAACAAAGAAAGAAAACTACAGGCCAATATCACTGACGAACATCGATGCTAAAATCCTCAATAAAATATTGGCAAACAGGATCCAGCAATACATCAAAAAGATCATACATCATGATCAAGTGGGCTTCATTCCAGGGATGCAAGGATGGTTTAATATTCGCAAATCAATAAATATAATACATCACCTAAACAGAATGAAAGACAAAAATCACATGATCATATCAATAGATGCAGAAAAAGCATTTGATAAAGTACAACACCCATTTATAATGAAAACACTCAGCAAAATGGGAATAGAGGGAGCATACCTTAATATAATTTAGGCTATATATGAGAAGCCTGAGGCCAACATCATACTCAATGGACAAAAACTGAAAGCATTCCCCCTGAACTCAGGAACTAGACAAGGTGGTCCACTCTCTCCACTCCTTTTCAACATAGTATTGGATGTCCTAGCCACAGCAATCAGACAAGACAAAGAAATAAAAGGCATCCAAATTGGGAAAGAGGAAGTAAAACTTTCATTATATGCAGATGACATGATAGTATACCTAGAAAATCCTATAAACTCCACTAAAAGACTACTCGATATAATAAGTGAATTTGGCAAAATCTCAGGGTACAAAATAAATATACAGAAAGCTAAGGCATTTCTGTACACCAACAATAAAATAGCAAAGACAGAGACAAAAAAGAAAATACCATTTACTCTAGCAACAAGAAAAACAAAGTACCTAGGAGTAAACTCAACCAAAGAGATAAAAGACCTGTACTCTGAACATTACATAACATTGAAGAAAGAAATTAAGGAAGAAACAAATAAATGGAATCAAATACCATGTTCTTGGATGGGAAGAATCAACATCATCAAAATGGCCATACTACCCAAAGCAATTTACAGATTCAATGCAATCCCTATTAAAATACTAATGACATATCTCACAGACCTAGAACAAATACTCCATAAATTCATATGGAACCAAAAAAGACCCCGAATAGCAAAAGCAATCTTGAAACAGAAGAACACAGCAGGAGGAATCACAACACCAGACATCAAACAATACTACAAAGCCACTGTAATCAAAACAGTCTGGTACTGGCATAAGAACAGACATATAGATCAGTGGAACAGAATAGAGAGTCCAGAAATAAACCCAGGCCTCTATGGTCAACTAATATTTGATAAAGGAGGAAGGAACATAAAATGGAGTGAGAAGAGCCTCTTTAACAAATGGTGCTGGGAGAACTGGATAGGGACCTTCAAAATAATGAAACTAGACCACCAACTTACACCACACACGAGAATAAACTCAAGATGGATCAAAGACTTAAATGTAATCCATGACACCATAAAAGTCCTAGAGGAAAACATAGGCAAGAAAATATCAGATATCTCACATAACAATCTCTTCACGGATACATCTCCTAAAGCAAGAGAAATAAAGGAAAAAATAAATAAATGGGATTACATCAAACTAAAGAGTTTCTACTCAGCAAAAGAAAATATCAGCAAGATGAAAAGGAAACCAACCATATGGGAAAACATATTTGCCAATGACATCACAGACAGGGGACTGATTTCCAAAATATATAAAGAGCTGATATGACTCAACATCAAGAAAACAAACAACGCAATTAAAAAATGGGCAAAGGACCTGAACAAACACTTCTCCAAAGAGGACATACAGAAGGTCCATAGACACATGAAAAAATGCTCAACATCATTAGCCATCAGGGAGATGCAAATAAAAACCACAATGAGGTACCATTTTACACCAGTAAGAATGGCCATCATCAACAAATCAACAAGCAACAAGTGCTGGCGAGGATGTGGAGAAACGGGAACCTACTTCACTGTTGGTGGGAATGCAGACTGGTGCAGCCACTATGGTGAACAGTATGGAATTACCTCAAAAGATTAAAAATGGAACTGCCTTTTGAACCAGTGACTCCACTACTAGGATTATAGCCGAAGAATCTTGAAACACCACTTCAAAAGAACTTATGCACCCCTATGTTCATTGCAGCACTGTTTACAATAGCTAAGTGCTGGAAACAACCTAAGTGCCCATCTGTAAATGAGTGGATCAAAAAACTGTGGTACATTTACACAATGGAATACTATGTAGCAGAAAGAAAGAAGGAACTCCTGCCATTTGCGACAACATGGATGGAACTAGGGAGAATTATGCTTAGTGAAATAAGCCAGGCAAAGAAAGAAAAATACCATATGATATCACCTAATACAGGAAACTAAAGAACAACACAAACAAAGGAACTAAATAGAACAAAGAGCAGAATAGCAGTCAATAGGGGGGAGGGGAGAGAAGGGGGATAAGTAAGGGAAGGGTTTAGTCAAAGAACCTGTATAAAAGACTCATGGACATGGTCCACGCGGAGGGATATGATTGCGGGAGAGGGGGTGGGTTGGGTGGGGGAGAGAAATTAGGGGAAAAGGGGACAACTGTAATTGAAAAACCAAAAAAAAAAAAAAACAGCAACGTGGGAATAGAGGGAGCATACCTCAACATAATAAAAGCCATATATGAGAAACCTACAGCCAACATTATACACAAGAGGCAAAAACTAGAAGCTTTTCCCTTAATATCAAGAACAAGACAAAAGTTTCTGCTTTAACCACTCTTATTCAACATAGTACTGGAAGTCCTAGCGACAGTGATCAGACAAGAAAAAGAAATAAGTGGCATCCAAATTGGAGAGGAGGAAGTAAAACTGTCATTATTCACAAAAAACATAATAGTATACATAGAAAGCCCTATAGTCTCCACAAAAAAAACCTACTCGACCTAATAAGTGAATCTGGAAAAATAGCGGGATACAAAGTCAATATTCAGATATTGATGTCATTTCTGTACATCAACAAAGATAAACTAGGAATAAAATCCCACTTACTACACCAACAGGAAAAAATAAATTATCTAGGAATAAATTTAACCAAGGAGATAAAAGATGTGTACTCAGAAAACTATGGAACACTTAAGAAAGAAATTAAGGAAGATACAAATAAATGGAAGCATATACTGTGTTCATGTGAAGAATTCACATAATTAAAATGTCCATACGTCCCAAAGTCATTTATAAATTCAACACAATTCATATCAAAGTACCAATGGCACATTTCACAGATCTAGATAAAATATTTCAAAAATGTATATGGAACCAAAAACTCCTGAATTACCTAAGCAATCTTGAGAAAGAACAACAAAATTGGAGGGATCACAATACCTGATGTCAAACTATACTACAAGGCCACTGTAATCAAAACAGTCTGGTACTGGCATAAGAACAGACATATAGATCAATGGAACAGAACAGAGAACTCAGAAGTAAACCCAAGTGTCTATGGTCAATTAACATTTGACAAAGGTGGCAGGAGCATAAAATGAAGTAATGGCAACCTCAATAAATGGTGTTGGGAGAACAGGAATGGTACATGCAAGAAAGTGAAACTAGACCATCAACTTACACCACACACCAGAATCAACTCAAGATGGATCAAACACTTAAATGTAAGCCGTGACACTATAAAAGTCCTAGAGGAAAACATAGTCAGT
Source organism: Furipterus horrens (assembly GCF_987537825.1). Classification (NCBI taxonomy): domain Eukaryota; kingdom Metazoa; phylum Chordata; class Mammalia; order Chiroptera; family Furipteridae; genus Furipterus; species Furipterus horrens. Next base: position 37,977,937 of record NW_028327187.1, on the reverse strand, counting down.
ACAATTTCAGATATTTCACGTAGCAATATTTTTGCTGATATATCTCCTAGGGCAAGGGAAATAAAGGAAAAAATAAACAAATGAGACTACATCAAACTAAAAAGCTTCTTCACAGCTAAAGAAACCATAATCAAAATGAAAAGAGAATTGACTTTATGGGAGAACATATTTGCCAATCATACATCGAACAAGTATTTGATTTCCAAAATATATGAAGAGCTCATATGGCACAACACCAGAAAGACAAACAACCCAATTTAAGAAATGGGCAAATCACTCAGACATTTCTCCAAGGAGGACATACAGAGGACCTATAGGCATATGAAAGAATGTTCAACATCACTAGGCATCAGAGAGACAAATTTAAACCACAATGAGATACCATCTCACACAGGTCAGAATGGCCATCATCAATAAATCAACAAACAACAAGTGCTGGTGAGGATGTGGAGAAAAGGAAACCCTAGTGCACTGTTGGTGGTAATGCAGACTGGTGTAGCTACTATGGAAACAGTATGGATTTATTCAAAAAACTATAACTGGAACTGCCTTTTGACCCAGTAATTCCACTGCTGTGAATATACCCGAAGAATCCCAAAACACCAATTCAAAAGAACCTATGCACCCATGTGTTCATAGCAGTGCTATTTACAATAGCCAAATGCTGAGAACAGCCTAAGTGCCCATCTGTGGTTCAGTGGATGAAAAAACTGTGGTACATTTACGCTATGGAATACTTCGCAGCAGAAAGAAAGAAGGAACTCCTATGTTTTGCAACAGAGTGGATGGAACTGGAGAATATTATGTTAAGTGAAATAACCCAGTTGGTGAAAGACAAATACCATGTGATCTCACCTAATGAACAAAATAAACTAATGAACAAAATAGAAACCTGGAACATACTGACAGTCACCAGAGGGGAGGGATAGGGGGATAATGATGGAAAGGAGGGGAACGGACTAGACAGAGAATATGTATTAATGACCCACATACATGGACAACAGGGTGGGGATTGACTGCGGGTGTGGGGGCTGGTCTGGACAGAGAAGGGCAAAGGGGGAAAAATTGGGACAATTTTAATAGAATAACAATAAAAATGATTTAAAAACCCCAATATGTGAAGTGAGAATTTTCTGATTCAGCTTGAGTCTCAATTTGTTTTCTTCTAACTCTGAATTCTAGTTACCCACTAAGATGAACATTTTGATCTGTATTGATTGGTCTGCTTTTACTTGTTGTTATTGAACAGGCCCCATTATACATTGTATTTTAAACAACAGAATCTCTGGCAGGCTCAGTTTCTTTGCTTGCTCACAGCAGGGAAATGCTCAGAAGACTTTCCTTCCTCTTTGGGAAGATTATGTAAACAATTTGCATTATGTAATGAACTTTCCAATTCATTATTTCACTTGATTCTTACAGCAAATTCACCAAATTCATGCAATTGGCTTGTCATGAGCTATTACCATTCTTTTCAAGATGAGGATATTGAAGCTTAGAAAAGAGAGGTCACTGGCCCCAGATTTTTGCAATTAGAACTCAAAACCTGTTTTCTGCATCGCACATATTATTATGAAGTATCTTGCATGTTTTTTGCATATTTGTTTGATTATTATCTATCTTCTCTGCCAATAGAATGCAAGTTCATTATGAACTTACCTGTCATGTCCACCTCCATATTCCCAGAGACTAGATTAGTGCAAGGCATGTAGTGAATGCTTTTGTTGAATCTTGAAAGAAATCTCTGTTGTCTTGTTCCAAGTCCTTTGGTCGCTTTAGTGCTCCCTGGTGACTCTTTTTCCAATTTTCAGCGATAGATGGAAAAAAATGCACAAATGGTGATGCAGCTAGTAATTAGTACAGCCAGCACCAGAACCCAAGTTGTTTAGTAAATTTGTGTTATTTTACTTTCAGACACTGGCAGACCCAGTGCTATGCTGTGTTTTGGAAAGATCCTTTCATGCTGATGTGCATATTCTAAGGCCACTGTCAGAGCCAACCTTGTGCAAAGTTGTGGAGTAGGAAAAGTTAGTCTTTGTCTACATACCCCCCTCCCCCTCAACCTGAGCTGAAGCTCAGGTGTTCAGTGTTCTCAAGTTGCTTAGTGTCCCACCAGGCACCCCACTCCAACTTGTCCCCCAGTGTTTAGGAACTTTTCAGTTTCTTTCTCTCCGATCAGATATTTTATCTCCTTTGACCCACTCTTAGTGCGGATGTCAGATGCCACCTGGATGGAGTCACTTTACCTTTTTGAGTCTCAGTTTTCTTACCAAATAACAAGGATTATAATATATCCTTCTTATGTGGTATGAACATATAGAGTAGTAATGTGTAGGTTATAATGCATTTTACAAATGAGGTGGTAGTAATAGGTTTTTCTAGGAACTCTGCCCATTATAGCAAACCAATTCCCTTAGGACTGTAAAGGCTTTTTGTAATAATTTGAGTTACCTTTCTGGGTTGCCCAGTTAAGTTTTAACCAAGATCCAATATCTTTAACCTAAAAGAGTAATTCCTATAGTGGGAATTTTAAGAATCTTGGCATGTTTGTGAGGGATAGATTTTTATTTGGTGGTGGGAGAAGGAGAGGTTTTTTAGGATTTTGATCTACACTTTCCTTGTAATATGGCTCACCTTTAACTCTTTCTTTACCCTATGTAATTGCTACCTGTGCTGAATCATGAATTGGTCAAGACTGCTGATATCTTGTGATGACCAGTTTGGCTTGAAATGATTTGAACTGATCCCAGCCAGTTTATTTGCTTGACATCCAGAAGGTTTCTCACTATAGCTCTCCCATGCAGTAGGCAATAGACCCCTACTGCACAGATGCAGTTGAACTTGGACAAAGTGTATGTGTGTGTTTTCTTTTTGTCTGCTGGTGTTCTGTGATTGGGGGACCAATTCCAATGAGGTGAAAGGTGAGGGTTAGATAGTATGCAAAAGCCCTCATTTGAAAAAGCTGTAGCAAAACAGGAGGATATGTAATTTATATGGAAATTTGCCCCAGTGTGTACTCAAAGGGGCTCTTTTGTCAAAATATGTCAACAGGCACCTTTTGCAGAGTTGTGAGGCCAAGAGGTTGGTGTCTTTCCAGATATTTTCTTGTCAGAGCCGTCATTCCAGAAAATTATAGAGTGTGGACTGAAACTAAGATTATAGGTTTAAACAGCCCTCGCCTCTCTCCAATTGGGGACAATCTAAGCAATGTCCAAAAGCTCAGTTTGGCCTCAGTCATTATAAAAATTGAAATCAATGCTTTACAATTAAGAGTTTGAAAACAGCCTTTAATTTAAATTCCATAAAACATTGATGGGGTGGAAGGGTGTGATGCTGGGGGCTCAGGGGGCCTGTATTAAAGATAAGTAGAGGCTTTTAAAGTGCTGTTACTGGTTTAAATGTGGTTCAGAGGCTATGGCAATCTCACAGCATCGAGATTGGTTGGTTATTTCAGGTCCTGTGAAATGGAGTATTCAAACATTTTTGTAGCAAGAATCACCAGAATTACTGCTTAGAAAGGCAAAATGGAGGCTAGGATTCTAGATAGGTAAGGTTAATTTTAAATAAATGGAGCTTAAAGACAAAAGTAAAAGAGACTGAGTTTAAGAAATAGGGATATTCTGGAAGGACTGGGGGAATTTAAAATAAACATGGAAAATCCGTCTTAGTCTGAAATGTAAAAAGGAAGGAATAGCTAACATAGAATACAGATGGGATCAATTTGAAGGAGAAAACAACACACAAAAAAGAACAAAACTAAATCTTGGAAGATGTCTTGTAACACTTCACAGAGAGAATCCCAGCCTCACAAGAAATAGAAGAAATCCCAGACCTCACAGTCTCTTCCTAACTTGGAAGAGCCAGAACTAAAAAGGTAGTTAAAAGAACTCTATGATGTAGATACCATCATATTGAGAAGGCAGCTGGCAGGAGTCTGGCCCTGGGTGGAGAAGTTCCATAAAATAGACAGACACAGAGACACAGTTCTTTTGCTGGCATTGCTTATGGCTTTGTCTTTCTCTTCATTACCTTTAATTCTCTTAGGTTATGGAATCAAAAACTAGTTTAAGTTGTGTGTGCATAGGTGTGAGTGTGATATTTATGTTTTTTAATGGTTGTATGTGTTCGGATGGAGAAAGAAGGAAGGAAGTTAGAAGCATCTAAAATCCTGCTACCCTGAGAAAGACATTGAGATGGCCCTCCTTTTATGGGGCCCATATGTGTACACACATATATATGTTAACTTTCATAAATGGCATCATGATCTAATGCTTTCTTTATGAAGGACAGCTTACCTTTGGGGCACTTGTCCCTTTCCTCTTCTCTTCCTTCTCATTATACTCCTCCAAGATAACCAAAGTTAATAGCCTGGTGTATATTCTTCTATACATTTCTAGTTTCACTCCATGTGACTGAAACACATGCACACAAGTACACACACATTTTGTTTAGTCATTATTTTATAGAATTGCTTATCATGTTATGCATTTTTCTTTATCTTTTATTTATTAATCATAACATAGTGGATTTGGTGAAATTTCCACAATTCTTTAGGTGGCAGCATAGTAACTTAAGGTATGAATGTGCTACAGCTTTTTCATTCATTTCCATATTAATGAACATTCATTGTATTTCTATTTTGTTGCCATCACCATTAGTGCTACAGTACCTGTTATTGTATTAGTTTAAACCATATGGAATTGCTATTTTTATAGATCAAAAATAGTCAACTAATAAAACAATTTTGAGACATGTAAAAAATAAATCAGTAGTATTGTTCAGGCTTGAGAATGTGTAAAATAAAATCAGCACGTTTTGGTGCAACCTTATGCTCTCCAATAATGCAGAGAAAAAGAACAAAAAGAAAAAAATAATGAGAAAATCTGTAATAAATATAATGGACCAGTGAATGGAGAACATGTGGCTAATCTATGAATCTGAAGCAACAAGAACCAATGCAATAGAAGCAATAATAGAAGATATCATTGAAATAAATAGGTGAATGTTCAGACCTAAAAGGATCACCAGGTACCAGTCGAACTAATAAATGTGACCAACATCTAAATAATACTGGTAAATGTTCTGAATTTCAAAAATAAAGAAAAAAGTCTACAAGTACTCAGGTAAAAAAGAGGCATTAATGAAAAACAGAAATATCACCAGTAAATAATTTTTAAAAACACTAGATTTTGGCATAATATTAAATGTCATATGACTGTGGAGCACCATTAACACTTTTGATAGAAAATAATTTTGACCAAGGAGTTCTCTGCCTTGACAATGTATCATAAAGATATCTTCAGAAATGCAAGAGCTCAGAAAATATATCCTCTGTAGAATCATTGGAAAATTAAGGAGGACACCTCAGAACAGATACTCAAAGCAACCAGAAAACAATGAAAAAATAAAGACCTTAAGAATGTGTGCTATTTTATAGATTGCATACACTGAATGCATTTAAACATAGAATAATTCTTAAAATGTTATAGATAAGTGTTATATATATATGCTTTAGATATAAAAACAGAATATATATTATTAATAATTCTTGAAAGAGTAGGTAGAATCATTTTAAACAATAAAATAAAACTAGGTCTAAAATTTCATGCTATGTCACTGTTACCTGGGAGATAGGGGGATGGGGTAGGGAAAGTGCAGGAGGAATTACTAGATACTATTTCAAGGAGAACTATAGTTAGATTAAATTATTTTAGTTTAAAGTTAACCTCATGCAGAATTAAAAGAAAAATTATGCATCAGACATAAGACAAAGCAATGCCAATTAAATGTGTGTGAGTTAAACATTCTTATAGGATGAAAATTCTCTTTTAATATAATCTTTATTGTATTTTTCCACTACCATTTAGCCCTCTTATACCCCTCTCCCCCCAGCAATCACCACCCTGTTGTCTATGTTCATGAGTCCTTTTTTCTTTTTACTCAATCCCTCCACCCCTAACCTCCTCCACCCTATAGTTGTCAGCCTGCTTTATCTATGAGTGTCTCCATTTTGCTTGTTAGTTCAGTTTTCACTAGATTCCACATATGAGTGAAGTCATATGGCATTTGTCTTTTTCTGACTGGCTTATTTCACTTAGCATAATGATCTCCAGGTCCATGCATACTAGGATGAAGTCTCAGATTGAATTAGGAAACAAGATTCAACTGTAGTTTCTGTGGTTAACAAAAGACATCTAAAAGTGACTTTTAAAGGTGAAAGGTAAGTGGATAATATCTGCAAATACAAACAGAAAGAAAGCATTACATATATTAGGCAAAGTAGAATCTAAAGAAACCACATTCATAAGATGAAGCTGTTAATTTATTATTAATTTAGCATTCATTGCTCTTTAATAGGGTCACTAGATACATGTGGCTATTTCAATTTAAATTTAACTTCATTAAAATAAAATTTAACTTAAAAGTTCTGTTCTTCAGTAATACTAGTCACATTTCAAGTGCTCAGTAGCCTGCACATTGGACAGCACCAACATAAAATATTTCCATCATCTTAGTTTGGTTTGACAGTACTAATAAAGAGTATAATGTGTAGTAAAAGTGTAGCATTAGTGAATATTTATGCACAAAATAAAATCCATTCAAATAAAATAATTGAATACTACCAGATACAAGGAAAAACTGGCAGAATGCCAGTGGTGAAGGGGGACTTTCACATATCTCTTTTTCAAAGATATAAAACATTTGAGGATCTGAATATTTTGATTACTGAGGTTGAAGTAATCAATTAATATAAAATTATTTTTCCTAAATAACCATATTTTATTTTTGTAAAACTAATGGGACATCAAATATGATGTAAACCCCAATTCTGAAAAGCAGACATAGTATATCATTCAGTAATATTTTCATTTGGTAAGAGTTTTACAAATGGATACCTTCTACATACTTAGAGGATACAAAAACTATTTTAAAATAATTCTTGGATGAGGAGGAAAACAAAACCACAATTCCAGAATACTAGAGAAATAATGAGAATATGCTATGTGTACAAATTTAAGTGGTATCACTGAGCTTTAATCAGAGGAAAATTCATAGCTTTACAAAGTTTGTTTTATAAACATAAAACTTCCAAAGTTAGAACAACATAAATATAAGGAAAACATGAAGGAGAAATGAATAGGACTAGAAGCAAAATTTAATGAACTAGAAAAAAGAAACCCAGTGTAATCAACTATACAAATCCAAATATTTTTTCTTAAAAAAAGGAATAAAATCCTAGCCTAATGAAAATGAGAGTGAATATCTATAAACTGAAAAAATAAGAAAGGAAATATAATTCAAATATTGAGAATATTTTCAGAATTGCAAAGAAGTCATGTACAACTCCATGCTTTTCATTTGATCTCAGTGAATAATTTTCTCAAAACATAATTTGCTAAAATTGTTCAAAAAGTAGAAAGCATTCCAGATTAGATAAGCAAGAGGTAACACCCTTCCATAAATATAACTGTGCCCTAGTTCTTTCTTATTTTTATTTTATACATTTATTCTCTTTTGATGAACCTGGAGATTATTATGCAAAGTGAAATAAGCAAGCCAGAAGACAAATACCATATGATCTCACTCATATGTGGAATCTCATCAACATTAATTCTTAAGCACTAATTTTGTTTTTATTGTGCAAAAAATAAAATTTATAATCTTAACCATTTCTAAGTATATAGTTCAGTAGTTTTTTTATTTTCAACATCAATTTTTTTAAAATAATTTATTCATTTGTATTTATTTATTTATTCATTTATTTATAGAGAGAGGGGAAAGGAGAAAGGGAGAGAAACATCACTGTGTGGTTGCCTCTCGCGCCCCTAACTGGGAACCTGATGTGTAACCTAGTCATGTGCCCTGACTGGGAATCGAACCATTGACACTTGGTTTGCAAGCTGATGCTCAGTCCACTGAGCCACAGCAGGGGATCAACACCAATTTTTAAACACTAATTTTATTGTGCTAGAAAACACAACATAAAATTTACCATCTTTCCTGTTTCTAAGTGTATAGTTTAGTACTGTTAACATTGTTCTGCAACCAGTCTCCAGAATTTTTTCACCTTGCAAAACTGAAATTTTATATCCATTAAGCAACTTTCCCGACACCTCTCTCACGAGCCCATTCTACTTTCTGTTTCTATGAATTATACTACTTCAGATAACTCATATAAGTGGAATAATATAGCACTTATCTTTTTGTGATTGGCTTATTTCACTTAGCATAATATTTCAAGGTTCATCCAAGTTATAGCATGTGACAGGATTTCATTCCTTTTTAAGGCTGAATAATATTCTATTGTATGTATGTACTACTTTTTGTTCGTAGGTTCATCCATTGATGGACATTTGGGCTGCTTCTTAAATTTTTTACAGAAGTATTGTATTTACAATAATATTTTATAATGTACATTTAATCTATTTGCTACTGCTTATATAAAATACATAAGAAAATAAGTTTATCATACCTATTTATATGTTAACAGTCATTAAAGATTTTCAGAATGTATTTATCATATTTGTCAATTTGAACACTTGAAAACACTAGAAATCAAGAAGGGCATATTTCAAACACTCTTGATGACAAACGTACAACCTACCTGCAGCAGATCTAGCCATCGTAAATGCTTGTATATCAAATACCATGCTCTCAGAATGCTTGCCAGAGGAACAATAGGAACTACAAGAATTAAACAGTGACACAACAGCACATCTCCACAAAAGAACTCAAGACAAAGTGGATAGAGTGACTCTCAATCAACTAGTCAGAAGGAAGATCCTAACAAAGAGCATCTGAAATATAACTAGACAGCATAAACAAATGACATAAAGGGTACCCAAAGAATATCAGGATCAGGAGATCAAAGAGACTGCACCACTGAAACCGCCAGATCTCCCAAAAAGAATCTGATACCACAAAGGTGGGAAGGCAAAGCAGACAAACCCAAAAAACAAAAACAAACCAGAAGAATCCAACATGGTAAGACACAGAAACTACCTCTCAATTAAAAGAAAAGAGGAATCTCCAGAAAGAGAGGTAGATGGAATAGACATAGCCCAAATGTCAGACACAGAATTCAAAACAATGGTGGTGAAGAAGCTCAATATACTCGACAACCTTAAAAACAACTATGACAACCTCCAAGAAAGTTATCAACAGCTCCAAGAAAATTACAGGGAACTTGCAGAGAACTACAGCAGCATAAAAAAAGACATAGAAACTATTAACAAGAGCCAGGAAGAAATGAAGAATGTAATCTCTCAACTGAAAAACACAGTAGAATCAGTCAAAAGCAGACTAAATGAAACAGAGGATTAGATTAGTGAGTTAGAAGATAATGTAGAAAAAAATTCTCAGACGATACAGCAAAATGAAAAAAGATTGAAAAAGTATGAAGAAGAGGTAAGGGAGTTACAGGATAGCATAAGGAAAAACAATATAAGAGTCATTGGAATTAAAGAGGGATCAGAAGAACAAGGAATAGATAAACTGATAAGAGAAATAGAGACAGAAAAATTTCCCAACCTGATGAGAGAAAATGTTATGCAAATCCAGGAAGCACAGAGAGTTCCAATAAAGAGGAAGCCTCAAAAACCCAGTCCAAGGCAAATCATAGTTAAAATGGCAAGATTCCAAGACAAAGAGAGAATCCTAAAAGCAGCAAGATAAAAACAGCAAATAACATACAAGGGAGCTCCGATAAGGCTATCGACCGATTTCTCAACAGAAACACTACAAGCCAGAAGGGAATGGTCAAAAATATTCCAAGCAATGAAAAACAAAGGCCTACAACCAAGAATACTCTACCCAGCAAGGCTCTCGTTCAAAATGGAAGGTGAAATAAGGAGTTTCTCAGACAAAGGAAGCCTAAAAGAATACATCTCCACCAAACCAGCATTGCAAAGAGATGCTAAAGGGAATGTTCTAAGAAAATGGAAGAGAAAAAAAGAGTAGAGAAACAGAGGTACAAAGGGAAGTGAATAAGTACATGTCAATAATAACCTTAAATGTAAATGGATTAAATGCTCCAATTAAAAGACATAGGGTAACAGAATGGATAAGAAAACAGGACACACATATTTGCTGTCTATAAGAAACACACCTCAAAACAAAAGATTTACATAGACTGAAAGTAAAGGGATATAAAAAAATCTTCCAAGGAAACGGACCTGAAAAAAAAGCTGGGGTAGCAGTACTCATATCAGACAAAATGGATTTCAAAGCAAGGGCAATAAAAAGAGACAAAGAAGGACATTTCATAATACTTAATATCAAGAAGATATAACACTGATAAGCACATATGCACCCAACATAGGAGAACCGAAATACATAAAGCAAATACTAGAAGACCACAAGAAGGACATTAACAACACACTCATAGTAGGGGACTTCAACACTCCATTATCAACAATAGACAGATCATCCAAGCATAGAAACACCAAGGATATACAGGCACTGAACAATAAACTAAACCACATGGACTTAACTGATATATATAGAACTTTTCACCCCAAAGAAGCAAGATATACATTCTTTTCAAAGGCACATAGGACATTTTCAAAGAGAGACCACATGATAGGACACAAAACAAGCCTCAACAAATTCAAGAAAATTGAAATCATAATAAGCATCTTTTCAGACCACAATGCCTTGACACTATAAATCAACCTCAGGGAAAAAAATCAAAGACACCCAAATTCATGGAGAATGAATAACATGCTATTAAGTAATGAATGGGTTAACAATGACATCAAAGAAGAAATCAAGAAATTTCTAGAAACTAATGACAATGAACACACAACAGCCCAAAACCTATGGGACACAGCAAAAGCAGTCCTAAGGGGGAAGTTCACAGCAATACAGGCATATCTGAAAAGGATAGAAGACTCAAATAAAAAATCTAATTCTAAAGGTACAAGAACTAGAACAACAACAACAAACAAAGCCTAGGGCAAGTAGTAGGAAGGAAATCATCAAGATCAGAGCAGAATTAAATGACATAGAGACTAAACAAACAATTCAAAAAATCAACAAAACTAGGAGCTGGTTCTTCGAAAAAATAAACAAAATGAACAAGTCTCTAGCCAAGAAAAAAAGACAAACGACCCAAATAAACAAAATCAGAAATGAAAGAGAAGAAATCACAACTGATACCGCAGAAATAAAAATGATTGTAAGAAATTACTACAAACAACTGTATGGCAAGCAATTTGACAACCTAGAAGAAATGCACAAATTTCTAGAAACATATAACCTTCAAAAGTGAATCAAGAAGAAGTAGAAAGTCTCAACAGACCATTACAAAGAAGGAAATTGAAACAGTAATCAAAAATCTCCCTGCACACAAAAGCCCTGGACTGGATGGCTTCACAGGCGAATTTTACAAAACATTTAGGGAAGAACTAACTCCTACCCGCCTCAAACTATTCCAAAAAATTCAAGAAGAGGGAAAAATCCCAAACTCTTTCCATGAAGCCAGTATTACCCCAATCCCAAAACCAGGTCAAGACACAACAAAGAAAGAAAACTACAGGCCAATATCGCTGATGAACATAGGTGCTAAAATCCTCAATAAAATATTGGTAAACAGGATCCAGCAATACATCAAAAACATCATACACCACGATCAAGTGGGATTCATCCCAGGGATGCAAGGATGGTTTAATATTCGCAATTCAATAAATATAATACAATACCTAAACAGAATGAAAGACAAAAATCACATGATCATATCAATAGATGCAGAAAAAAAATCTGATAAAGTACAAACACCCATTTATGATGAAAACACTCAGCAAAATGGGAATAGAGAGAGCATACCTTAACATAATTAAGGCTATATATGAGAAGCCTGAAGCCAACATCATACTCAATGGACAAAAACTGAAAGCATTCCCCATGAAATCAGGAACTAGACAAGGCTGTCTACTCTCTCCACTCCTTTTCAACATAGTGTTGGAAGTCCTAGCCACAGCAACCAGACAAGAAAAAGAAATAAAAGGCATCCAAATTGGGAAAGAAGAAATAAAGCTATGATTATGTGCAGATGACATGATAGTATACCTAGAAAACCCTATAAACTTCACTAAAAACTACTAGATATAATAAGTGAATTTGACAGAATAGCAGGGTACAAAATAAATATACAGAAATCTAAGGTATTTCTGTACACCAACAATAAAATATCAGACAGAGACAAAAAAGAAAATACCATTTACTATAGCAACAAGAAAAATAAAATACCTAGGAATAAACTTAACCAAAGAGATAAAAGACTTGTACACTGAAAATCACGCAACATTGAAGAAAAAAATTAAGGAAGATACACATAAATGGAAGCAAACACCATGTTCCTGAATGGGAAGAATCAACATCATCAAAATGGCCATACTACCCAAAGCAATTTACAAATTCAATGTCCCTTTTCAAATACCAATGACACATTTCACAGACCTAGAACAAATACTCCAAAAATTCATATGGAACCAAAAAAGACCCTGATAGCAAAAGCAATCTCGAAACAGAAGAACACAGCAGGAGGAATCACGATACCAGACATCAAACAATACTACAAAGCCACTGTGATCAAAACAGTCTGGTACTGGCATAAGAGCAGACATATAGATCAGTGGAACAGAATTGAAAGCCCAGAAATAAACCCAGGCCTCTATGGTCAACTAATCTTTGATAAAGGAGGAAGGAACATAAAATGGAGTAAGAAGAGCCTCTTTAACAAATGGTGCTGGGCTAACTGGATGGAGACGTGCAAAAAAATGAAACTAGACCACCAACTTACACCACACACGAGAATAAACTCAAGATGGATCAAAGACTTAAATGTAAGCTGTGATACCATAAAAGACCTAGAGGAAGACGTAGGGAGGAAAATTTCAGATATCCCACATAACAATATCTTTACGGATACATCTCTTAAGGCAAGAGAAATAAAGGAAAAAATTATCAAATGAGATTACATCAAACTAAAGAGTTTCTGCTCAGCAAAAGAAAACATCAGCAAGATGAAAAGGAAACCAACCATATGGGAAAACATATTTGCCAATGATATCTCAGACAGGGGACTGATCTCCAAAGTATATAAAGAGCTGATACGACTCAACACCAAGAAAACAAACAACCCAATTAAAAAATGGGCAAAGGACCTTAACAAACACTTCTCCGAAGAGGACATACAGAAGGTCCATAGGCACATGAAAAAATGCTCAACATCATTGGCCGTCAGAGATGTAAATAAAAACCACAATGAGATACCACTTTACACCAGTCAGAATGGCCATCATCAACAAATCAACACACAAGTGCTGGTGAGGATGTGGAGAAATGGGAACCCTATTGTACTGTTGGTGGGAATGCATACTAGTGCAGCCACTATAGAAAACAGTATGGAATTACCTCAAAAAACTAAAAAATGGAACTGCCTTTTGAACCAGCGATTCCACTGCTAGGATTATTCTCGAAAAATCCTAAAACCCTAATTCAAAAAATCTTATGCACCCTTATGTTCATAGCAGCCTTGTTTACAGTAGCTAAGTACTGGAAACAGCCTAAGTGCCCATCTGTAGAGGAGTGGATTAAAAAACGGTGGTACATTTACACAGTGGAATACTATGTAGCAGACAGAAAGAAGGAACTCCTGCCGTTTGCGACAACATGGATGGAACTAGAGAGAATTATGCTTAGTGAAATAAGCCAGGCAAAGAAAGCAAAATACCATATGTTATCACCTAATACAGGAATCTAAAGAACAACACAACCAAATTGAACAAAGAGCAGAATAGCAGTCAATAGCGGGGAGGGGGGAGGGAGAGAAGGGGGATAAGTAAGGGAAGGGTCTAGTCAAGGAACGTGTATAAATGACTCATGGACATGGACAACGGGGGGGGATATGATTGTGGGAGAAGGGGTGGGCTGCCTGTGGGGGAGCACTGTGGGAAAAATGGGACAACTGTAATTAAAAAACAAAAAAATAAAATAAAATTAAAATTAAAAAAAAAAAAAAAAGAAGAAGGGCATATTTCAACCAAGCAGAGAGGGATTGGGACCCAGTAGTCTTGATAAGAATTAGCTCGGATTGTGATGAGGGTGGAACTGTTATAGGTAATAATTAGAATTATGTTGGAAACTAGATTCTTTTCAACCATTACTTAATAAACAAATACAGGCATACTTCATTAGGAAGCATTGTGAAGTGGGAAGAGTGGTGAATGGAAATCAAACCACATCTCAGCCACTTGTTTTACATTTACCCTGGGAAAATACTTATTCCTCACGGTTTAATTTTCTCATATTTAAAAAACGGAGCAAAACCTATCCAATTATTTTTTTCAGCTCTTTCAGGTAGAGTCTGTGTGGAAATTAATTTAAAATGTATTTGGTAAACAGTAAATACCTCTTACAATGTAGCTTTTCTATTTCCAAAGAGAATTTTGTACCTTTTCTTCAACAACAACAAAAGTATTGAACTATAACTTACATATAATGAGCTGCACATATTTAAAGTGTTCAGTATGATGAGTTTTGACATGTTTATGTACTGCAAAATCAGGATACTGAATGTTTCTTTTACCCTAAAATGTTTTCTTGTGTCTCTTTGCAATTCATTCTTTTTTTACCCCTCTCTCCAGGTAACCATTGATCTCCTTTTTAAAAATATTTTATTGACTATGCTGTTACAGTTTTCCCAATTTCTTTTCTGTTTGCTCCCCTCATTTCAGCATCCACACACCCTCCAGCAATCCCAACCCCCTTAGTTTATGTCCATGGGTCATGTACATATGTTCTTTGACTTTACCCTTTTCTATACTATTTTTAACCTCCCCTATCTATTCTTCACCCACCTACTATGTTTCTTAATCACTGCACCATTTCCCCTCTTCTCTCCCTTCCCTCTCCCAGCTGACACCCCTCCACATGCTCCACATATGATTCTGTTCCCGTTCTGGTTGTCTGCGTAGTTTTTGTTTTTATTTTTTAGATTCTGTTGTGATTTTCTTGTCATTTTAATGTTCATAGTTTTGATTTTATTTTTCTTAAATAAGTCCCTTTAACATTTCATATAATAATGGCTTGGTGATGATGTACTCCTTTAGCTTTATCTTGTCTGGGAAGCACTTTATCTTCCCTTCCGTTCTAAATAATAGCTTTGCTGGATAGAGTAATCTTGGTTGTAGGACCTTGCTTTTTATCACTTTATTTCTTGCCAATCCCTTCTTGCATGCAAAGATTCCTTTGAGAAATCAGCTGATAGTCTTGTAGGTACCCCTTTGTAAATAACTCTCTTCTTTTCTCTTGCTGCTTTTAAGATTCTCTCTTTATCTTTAACCTTTGGCAGTTTAATTATGATGTTTCTTGGTGTGGTCCTCTTTGGGTCTAGCTTGTTTGGGACTGTCTGTGCTTCCTTGACTTGTATGTTTATTCCCTTCACCAAATTAGGGAAGTTTTCCTTCATTATTTTTTCATATAAGTTTTCAATTTCTTGCTCTTCCTCTTCTTCCTTCTGGCACCCCTATGATTCAGATGTTGGCACATTTAAGGTTGTCCCAGAGGTTCCTAGGTTCCTAAGCCTCTCTCTCTCTTTTTTTTTTTTTTTCAATTCTTGTTTCTTCATTCTATACTGGTTGATTGTTTTTTTATTTCTTATATTCCACTAGTTTCATTTGAACTTTCCTTCATTTCACTTAGTATAGTCTTCATTTCTTCCTTGTCATACTTAATCCTGTCTGTCAAGTCTGTGAGCATTGTTATCACCAGCAGTGTTTTGAGCAATTTGTCTGTTGGTTGGCTATCTCCTCATTACTCAGTTCTCCTACTTGAACCTTGATCTGCTCCCCCCCCCCCGTTTAGAACCATACTTCCCATACTTCTCTGTCTCTGAATTTGATAGGCTCCTGTGTTTGCCTCTGTGTCTTAGGAAGAGCTGTCACACCTGTTACATTGTATGGGGCAGAGACTTAGGTATTTGTCAGTGCTGGTGACCTGTTTCAATGCTTTGTGGCACTGTATGTGGGGGAGGGGTCTGAGAGGGAACTATGCCACTTGCCCTGCACTCACTCCTTTTCCAGGTACTTCCCCCACTTCCCATACTAAACAAGCTGACTCCATTGGGAAACCAGCAGGTTCTTCCTCTGCCCCAGTCCCTCACTGGTTTTCACAGTCAAAAGTAATGTGGCTCTATTTTCCTTGGCGCTGGAACCTTGAGCTGTGCAGTCTGGTCTGGGGCTGGGATCGCTTCCCAGTTTTAAAATGTATGACTGCACTTTTCGCTGTGGTTTCAGCCCCTGTGCCACCATTGCTGCTATCAACCGCCACCATAGGCACTACTGCCACACTACACTGCATTCTCTCCACCCTGGCTCCACCCTTCCTACCTGTCTGGCTGAATATTTCTTCTTTATTTCTTTGTTTGTTGAACTTAAGTGTAGTTCAATTTTATGTATCTTCTTGTTTTTATTATAGTTTTGAGGTGGTTGTAAGTTTCTTCTTAGTTGTGAGTGAGATGCAGCACGTCTACCTATGCCTCCATCTTGGCCGGAAGTCTCATAAATCTCCCTTTTATCATTGTAGGTTAGTTTGCCATTTTGGAGTTTTAAACTAATCTTACGGTACATTTTCATTTTTGTCAGGCTTCTTTTACTCGACATATGATGGAGAACCCCCCCAAAAACTGGAATTTATTTATAAAAAATTGTTTGTTTATTCTTACATGTTTAAACTTCAGTCACCTTGAAAGCACTCTATATTTGTTGTAATACACCTATTGCGACATTTTTTCCACTGCTCAAAACAGTTTCTGAACTCATCAATTTGATGTCTTTTAGTACTTCTGCTGTTTTTGTTGTTGTTTGTTTGTTTAACCTCTTTCACATTGGCAAAACATTTCCCTTTGAGGACTTTTTGTTTGTTCAAGGGAAACAAACAAAAAAATGCTGCTTGGGGCAAGATCAGGTGAATAGGGAGGTTGGGGCATGGGAGTCATACCATTTTTGTTAAAAACTGCTGAATACTCAGCGCAGTGTGGGCAAGTGCTCTTGTAAATCACCCATCATGAAATGGGAAAATGTGTTGAGTCTCCAGAAAAATTCACTGAAGCTGAATGCAGTCTCTCACACAACGCCAGCTGGTATGCTGATACGGCATGGCTCCTAGAATACTCACTTAGTTGGGGAAGCCTGTACTATAAGGGCCTGCCCTGCAGAAGATATTTCCAGTTTTTTGGGGGGCCTTCTCATAATGATGTTAAGATTTATGTTTTATAGATCAGTACTTATTCCACTGTATTGCTGAGTAACGTTTGACTATATGGCTATAGAACATTGAATTTAGCCATTCACCTGTTTCTATATATTTGGGATATTTCTAGTTTTGAGATTTCATGAATAAAGCAGCTATGATTTATTTATGCAGAAGTCTTTGGACAGAAATTTTCATTTTCCTTGGCTAAATGACTAGGAGTAGATAATCTGGGTCATATGGTAGATGACTAATATTTTAAGAAACTTCTAAGATATATTCTATAGCAGTTGTACTATTTATATTGACAGCAGTACTGTATTCAAATTTTACTTGTTTCACGTCTCCTCCAACTGCATGTTGCCATTTTTTTTTGTACTCAGCTGTTACAATGGGTATTCAGTGTTATCTCATCATGGTGTTATTGGGTTGGCCAAAAAGTCCGTTTAGCTTTTTCTTTAAAATAAAAGGAATATTTTTCAATTTTAACAATAACTTTACTGATGTGAATGGTTTGAGTATGTCAGCTATCTCCTCCATGGTATAACATTGATTGTTCTCAGTTAATGTCTTGATTTCATCGCTGTCAACTCCAAATGGTCTATCCGACTGTGGAGCATCAACCAGTGAGAAATCTCCAGCATGAAACTTTGCAAACCACTCTGGCACATTTGATCAGTCATAGCACCTTCTCCATACATTGCACAAATTTTTTTTTGCATTTCAGTTTCACTTTTACTTTTCTTGAAATAACAAAGCATAATATGCCAAAAATGTTGTGTATTTTCTTCCATCTTCATTATTAAAATAGCTATAAAAAAATTCACCAATTTTGATAATTTCTTTTATTTTTTTATTATTATTTTTTTAGTTGCTTCTACTTTTTTGGCTATTATGAATAATGTTGTTATAAACATTTATATACATGGTTTTATGTGGACATATGTTTTTATTTTTCTTAGGTGTGTGCCTAGAAGTTAAATTGCTGGGTCATATGTTTAGCTCTATGTTTATGTTAACATATGAAGGTTCCAATTTCTTCACATACTCATCAATTACTGTAATTATCTCTTTTTTTAAATTATAGCCATTCTAGTGGGTGTAAAGTAGTATCTCATTGTGGTTTTGATTTACATTTTTCTTTTTAAAATTTTATTTTTTGGTTATTCAATTACAGTTGTCCCATTTTTCCCCCATTGCTCCCATCGCCCAGCCCATCCCTTCTCCCACAATTATATCCTTCCCCATTGTCCATGTCCATGAGTCATTCATATATGTTCCGTGACTAGACCCTTCCCTTACTTATCCCCCTTCTCTCCCTCCCCCCTACCCCCTACTGACTACTATTCTAGTCTTTCCCTATTTAGTTCGTTTGTTTGTGTTGCTCTTTAGTTTCCTGTATTGGGTGATATCATATGGAGGGGAATGGTCTACCTGCAGTACTGGGAATGAGTCAGCACTGGGACCCAGTTGACTGCTCCTCCAGTTCTCCCCTCAAAGCCACCATGCCAAACTCTCCCCAAGTGTCTCCAGTCCTCTCTGCCTTCCCTCTGCTTGAGCCTAGGGTAAGTGGTGGCCAAAATATTTTCATATGTGATCCACTTAAGAGCTCTTTTTCTCCTGCTGTTTCTCTCCGGCTAGCAAGAAACCCTGTGGCTTTTCGCTTTTCACAGCTGATACTATTTTACTTTCCACTCTGTTGCTGTAGGCTGGGAAGCCCAGCTGGAGGTTTAGACCCTGCCCTTCTCAGGGGGAATCCCCGGCTGCTGAGCTGTTTCTCAGTCCCTTCAGCTGCCACCCGTGTGAGCCCAGCCAGCCCTTCCGCGTCTCCGCACTCCCTACCAGTCAAGTTGTGATGTAGCGGCCTTTTCTGTCTCTCCATGGTTATAAGACTTCTTTCCAGCTAGTGTTCGGTTGGTTATTCCAGATGATTTCTCCAAAATTAAGTTGTAAATCCAGACTGGTGCTGGGAAGAGGTTAGTATAGCTTCAACTTACTCCTCCGCCATCTTGGATCTTCTCTTTTTTTCTTAATGAGCCTGGCTAGAGGCTTGTCAATTTTGTTTATTTTTTCAAAGAACCAGCTCCTAGTTTTGTTGATTTTTTGGATTGTTCGTTTAGTTTCTATGTCGTTTAATTCTGCTTTGATCTTGATGATTTCCTTTCTTCTTTTTGCCCTAGGCTTTGTTTGTTGTTGTTGTTCTAGTTCTTGTAGCTTTAGGGTTAGGTTTTTTATTTGAGATTCTTCTAGTCTTTTCAGATATGCCTGTATTGCTATGAACTTCCCTCTTAGGACTGCTTTTGCTGTGTCCCATAGGTTTTGGGCTGTTGTGTGTTCATTGTCATTAGTTTCTAGAAATTTCTTGATTTCTTCTTTGATGTCATTGTTAATGCATTCGTTACTTAAGAGCGTGTTATTCAATCTCCATGAGTTTGGGTGTCTTTGATTTTTTTCCCTGAGGTTGATTTTTAGTTTCAAGGCATTGTAGTCTGAAAAGATGCTTGATATAATTTCAATTTTCTTGAATTTGTTGATGCTTGTTTTGTGTCCTATCATGTGGTTATCTTTGAAAATGTCCCATGTGCATTTGAAAAGAATGTATATTTTGCTTCTTTGGGGTGAAAAGTTCTATATATATCAGTTAAGTCCATGTGGTTTAGTGTGTTGTTCAATGCCTGTATATCCTTGGTGTTTCTTTGCTTGGATGATCTGTCTATTGTTGATAATGGAGTGTTGAAGTCCCCTACTATGAGTGTGTTGTTGTTAATATCCTTCTTGTGGTCTTCTAGTATTTGCTTTATGTATTTGGGTTCTCCTATGTTGGGTGCATATATGTTAATCAGTGTTATATCTTCTTGATGAATCGTTCCTTTAAGTATTATGAAATGTCCTTCTTTGTCTCTTTTTATTGCCCTTGCTTTGAAATCCGTTTTGTCTGATATGAGGACTGCTACCCCAGCTTTTTTTTCAGGTCCATTTGCTTGGAATATTTTTTTATATCCCTTTACTTTCAGTCTATGTAAATCTTTTGTTTTGAGGTGTGTTTCTTGTAGACAGCAAATATGTGGGTCCTGTTTTCTTATCCATTCCGTTACCCTATGTCTTTTAATGGTAGCATTTAATCCATTTACATTTAACGTTGTTATTGACATGTATTTATTCATTTCCCTTTTGTATCTCTATTCCTCTACTCTTTTTTTGTTTTTTCTCTTCCTTTTTCTTAGAATATTCCCTTTAGCATCTCTTGCAATGCTGGTTTTGTGGAGATGTATTCTTTTAGTCTTCCTTTGTCTGAGAAACTCCTTATTTCACCTTCCATTTTGAATGAGAGCCTTGCTGGGTAGAGTATTCTTGGTTATAAGCTTTTGTTTTTCATTGCTTGAAATATTTTTGACCATTCCCTTCTGGCTTGTAGTGTTTCTGTTGAGAAATCGGTAGATAGCCTTATCGGAGCTCCCTTGTAAGTTATTTGCTGTTTTTCTCTTGCTGCTTTTAGGATTCTCTCTTTGTCTTGGAATGTTGCCATTTTAACTATGATGTGCCTTGGAGTGGGTTTTTGGGGGTTCCTCTTTATTGGAACTCTCAGTGCTTCTTGGACTTGCATAACTTTTTCTCTCATCAGGTTGGGAAAATTCTCTGTCACTATTTCTCCTATCAGTTTTCGATTCCATGGTCCTTTTCTTCTCCCTCTCTAATTCCTATGATCCTGATATTATTATTTTTAATGCTATCCTGTAATTCCCTTACATCTTGTTCATATTTTTTCAATCTTTTTTCATTTTGCTGTATCATTTGAGAATTATTAACCTACATTATCCTCTAACTCACTAATCTGATCCTGTGCTTCGTTTAGTCTGCTTTTGACTGATTCTACTGTGTTTTTCAGTTCAGAGATTGCATTCTTCATTTCTTCCTGGTTCTTGTTGATAGTTTCTATGTCTTTTTTTATGCTGGTGTAGTTCTCTGCAAGTTCCCTGTAATTTTCCTGGAGCTGTTGGTAACTTCCTTGGAGATTGTCATAGTTGTTTTTCAGGTTTTCGAGCATATTGAGCTTCTTCACCACCATAGTTTTGAATTCCATGTCTGACATTTGGGCTATGTCTATTCCATCTACCTCTCTTTCTGGGGATTCCTCTTTTCTCTTCATTGAGAGGTAGTTTCTGCGTCTTACCATGTTGGATTCTTCTTGTTTGTTTTTGTTATTTGGATTTGTCTGCTTTGACTTCCCGCCTTTGTGGTATGAGATTCTTTATGGTAGATCTGGGGGTTTCAGTGGTGCGGTCTCTTTGATCTCCTGAGCCTGATGTTCTTGGGGTACCTTTTATATTGTTTGTTTATGCTGTCTCGTTATATTTCAGATTTTTTTGTTAGGATATTCCTTCTGGCTTGTTGATTGAGAGTCACTCTATCCACTTTATCTGGAATTCTTTTGTGGAGATGTCCGTTTTAGCCTTGGTGTGTTGCCTTCTTTTTCTGCGTCCACAGCTGGTCTAGTGCGGCGGTTCAGAGGTTCTTGTTTCTTGCAACAATGGTGTGCGCCCTCGGTTGCCGCAATGGTGCGCACCCACGGTTGCCGGCACTGCACACTCCCTTGCTGCCCGCTGGGGCCAGTTGAAGTGTCCTTGTGCGCGAGCCCCTACACGGGCGGGGCGGCCAAGAGCTTGCCCCGGGATTGGCGCCTATTATCCCTGGGCTGAGGTGTTTTCGCGCTCTCGTGCCAGTGCCCTTAGTCCCGCTGAGCCGAGCTCCAGGAGTTGGTCTCTTGCCTCTTAGGGTGGGGCCGCGGACACTTGTGCTCAGTGGAAGTGAGCGTCTGTGAGTCGCTGCCACCCGCTGTTCTGGTGCCGCAGCCAACTGCCTTCCCTCACTTGTCTGGGCCGGCACGAACAGAGCCTGAGCTAGTGGTCTGCTTTCCGGCCTGGGGCCCGGCGCCCACGGGAGCTGTCTAGGGGTATCTGCGCACGGTCCTCTGCGTGTCCAGTGGGCCCTCCCTGTGCCCATTGGGGCACTGATCTTATGTCCGTTGGGGAGTGTCCGAGGGACACCTGGACTCATGGCCCCGCGCACCTGGGCCAGTCAGTGAGAGCACTTATCTATATGCGCCCCTGCAACCCAAGGGTAGGGTTGGGGAGTGTATGAGCGCACCACTGCATCTGCGCTCCTCAAGAATGTCCTACCACCCCCAAACTTTCCTCCCTTCTCCACTGTCCACTAGAGAAAAATATAAAGGAGAATTATGTTCTCACTTGCCCGGCAGGACGCTGTCTCCTGTCCTTCAGCGCCAATGCCACTTGGTCGAGTCCCGTCTCTGCCAGCGGGCAGAGATCTACTCTCCTCCCAACTCTCCCGGGTAGCCTGTGGTCACCAAAAAGCCTTTGTGTACTTCCAGCCGCAGCTCAGGCAGCCGCCCCAGTCAGGAATCCCATTTTGTCTCCTTTTCCTCAGCTATCCTCACTAAACAGGTTGTTCCCAGATGGTTTTCTCTAATCCACCTTTGACAAGGCTCGACTCCTGCCAGTGTCCAGCTGCTCACTGAGATGTTCTGTCTGCAATTAACCCAAACTGCAGACGGGTCTTGGGAGCCTGAAACTGCAGCCTCTCCTCACTCCTCTGCCATCTTCGCCTCTTTTTTTTTTTTCCCCCTTTGAAAACAGAAAACACATGTTAATTTATGTAACATAACCCACATACAAGTCTCTATATCTGTAGGACTGTCTTATCAGAAAGACATCCAGTTGCAAGGCATTTGACATTCTTCTTGCCTGTAAATTAAACATCTTTGATAATGCCACAGACATAGTTTAACTTTCAAATGAAAACAAAATTTAAGTGAAAAGAAACTTTAAAGACGGTTAGCTGCACTACTTTATAGTCTACCACTGTGCATTGTGATCTTCCTTGAATCGTGATTTTTCTCCCTATTACCCTCCTTGTCATTAAAGGGACTGCATTAAGTTCATTTTTAATTTATCCTGTTCATTTGCATAAACACAACAAGAGCAGCAAATGATCACTTATGATCTTTAGTTCTGCTTTGCTGTAATTTACACAAGGAACATTTAGGGTGACCTTCAGTCTGCCCTTCAGGGCACAGAAGCTGAGCCACATACCTGGCATTCAGCCTTGCCTGTAAACACCTGTCTTTTCCAGGTCCTCCTGGTTTTCCATTGTGCCTTAAGGTCCCTTCTAGCCATCTTTCAGGAAAACAACCTTTATTCCTTCCCTGGAAAGATTGCTATGGACCGCTCATCCATCCAAGGTACCAGGCCTTTTATCTTGTGGACTTTTATTACCTTTGAAAGTCAGTCCCAGTTGCTCAGGGCTTTTTGGTAACAACCAAAGCCCAAGCATGTCTCCTTTAGGCATGACATTCCATTCAAAGTCTTAGTTAAAAAAGAAAAAAAAAAAAGAAAAACCTCTATTAACAACTGGTCTTATCAGTTTTATGCAAAGAATCTGATGTCATTACTTACTTCTTTAGAATGCCCAAGTCTGGAGGGATCAGATAGGGAGAAAAATATACAGTGTGAAGGAAAATCCTTGTCCTTCTAATATTCACTGAACTTGCATTTCTATTCTTTATATTTTTATTTTTTCCCCGCACTAAAAATTTTTCTGTTTGTTTGTTTTTCCATTACAGTTTTCTCACTTTTTCCCCCCTCTTGCTTCCCTGCACCCTGCCCCACTTCTTCCACATTCAGTCTCCACCCAGTTGTCCATGTCCATGGGTCATTTATACATGTTCTTTGACTAGACCCTTCCCCTTCTTACCCCTTCTCTCCCTCCCATCTCCCCCTTTGTTACTGTTAGTTTATTCCTTGTTTACATACCTCTGGTTCAATTTTGCTCATTTGTTTGTGTTGTTCATTAGTTTCCTGTAACAGGTGATAGCATAAGGTAATTTTCTTTTGTTGCCTGGCTTATTTCGCTAAGCATAATTCTCTCTAGTTCCAATCATGTTGTTGCAAATGGTAGAAGTTCCTTCTTTCTTTCAGTACTTATTCATTGTCATTTTCCCCCTTTGTACTCGTGTTCCTCTCTGTCTCTCTCTGTTTCTTCATCTTCTTAAAGCAGACCCTTTAGCATCTCTTGCAATGCTGGTTTGGTGGAGATGTATTCTTTTAGCCTTCTTTTGTCTTGGAAACTCCTTATTTCACCTTCCATTTTGAATGAGAGCCTTGCTGGGTAGAGTATTCTTGGTTGTAGGCCTTTGTTTTTCATTACTTGGAATATATTTTGCCATTCCCTTCTGGCTTGTAGTGTTTCTGCTGAGAAATCTGATGATAGCCTTATTGGAGCTCCCTTGTATGTTATTAGTTGTTTCTCTCTTGCTGCTTTTAGGGTTCTCTCTTTGTCTTTGAATGTTGGCATTTTAATGATGATGTGTCTTGAAGTGGGCCTGTTGGGGTTCATCTTCATTGGAACCCTCTGTGCTTCCTGGACTTGCATGATTCTTTCTCTCCTCATGTTAGGGAAGTTTTCTGTCATTAGTTTTTCAAAGAGGTTTTCTATTCCTTGCTCTTCTTCTTCTCCTTCTGGAATTCCTGTGATACGGATATTATAACGTTTCATGTTGTCCTGCAGCTGTCTTAGAGCCTCTTCAGTCTTGTTCAGTCTTTTTTCATTTTGTTGCACTGTCTGTGAGTTTTTGTCTACATTGTCCTCCAGCTCGCTGATCCGATCTTTTGCTTCCTCTAGCCTGTTTTTAGTTCCTTCTACTGTGTTCTTCAATTCAGAGATCGTATTCTTCATTTCCTCCTGGCTTTTATTGATAGCTTCCATGTCCTTTTTGATGCCGGTATAATTCTCAGTAAGTTCCTTATAGTTCTTCTGGCGTTCACTGTAGTTTTCCTGGAGTTCTTTGTAGTTTCCACTGAGCTCATTGAGCTTCTCCATAATACATGCTTTCAATTCCATATCTGATATTTTGCTCCCCTCTATTTCATTTAGCACTGTTTCTGGGGACTCTACCTTTCCTTTCGATGGGGGGTTGTTTCTCTGTCTCCACATTTTTGTGACTCCTATTGTTTGTTGGTGCTTCTTAGAATGATCTGCACTTCCTGGATCTTCCCCTGGTGGCGTCAGATCCTGTGCCAGTCTGGGCCTAGGCAGCCTGTTGGAGACTTCCAGGGATCTACTGCCTTTGTCTGACTCCTTTAGTTGTTAATCTATTCAATCTGTGATTAGCCGTTAGGTTTAAGGACCCTGGGTGTGGCAGCTTAATTCCTGTTGGCAGGGCTTTTGCTTCCCCTCAGGCTGACGCCACTTGGCTGGGAATGGTCTGCCTGCAGTGTGGGGATGAGTCAGCACTGGGACCCGGCCTGCCACTTCCCCAGCTCTCCCCCAAAGCCACCACACCAAACTCTCCCCAAGCATTTCCAGTCCTCTCTGTCTTTCCTCTGCTTGTGTCCAGGGTAAGTGGGGGCAGAATATTTTCGTATGTGATCCACTTAAGAGCTCTTTTTCTACAGCTGTTTCTCTCCAGCTAGCAAGAAACCCTGTGGCTTTTCGCTTTTCTTAGCTGGATACTATTTTATTTTCCACTCTGTTGCTGTAGGCTGGGAAGCTCAGCTGGGGGTTTAGACCCTGCCCTTCTCAGGGGGAATCCCCGGCTGCTGAGCTATTTCTCAGTCCCTTCAGCTGCTACCCGTGTGAGCCCAGCCAGCCCTTCCAGGTCTCCGCACTGCCTACCGGTCACGTTGTGATGTAGCTGCCTTTTCTGTCTCTCCGTGGTTATAAGACTTCTCTCTAGCTAGTGTTCGGTTGTTTATTCCAGATGATTTCTCCAAAATTACGTTGTAAATCCAGACTAGTTCTGGGAGGACGTTAGTGTAGCTTCCACTTGCTCCTCCGCCATCTTGTTTCTCCCATCTTCCCCTCTTGATAATTTTTTTTTAAATGCACACTGATATGACAGCTGTCACAATACAATCTAACAAAATCATCTCAAATGACGTTAAAGACAACTAAGTGCTAATTTTGGCCAACCCAAAAATTTACATTTCCCAAGTGATCGATGAGATTTTAATTTACATTTCCCTAATGATTAATGATTAATGAGGAAAAATAGAAGAGATGGTCTGTTGAAGAAAACCAGGATATAAGTTAAGCTTTAACTATTTGGCAGGTCCAGACCCAAAAGTGTATTATTATTCAGTCAGGTAAGTATTATCCTAGTCCTTAATTACCTCCCCACCCCTTTGACGTGGAGCTTTTAAAGTAAGAGAGTTGGGGAGAGCAGGCTCAGAGAGAGGAGAGCAGAAGAAGGAGCTTCTGCATTGCAACATCACATCCTGAGCTAGTAGAGAAGATATGATTTAAGCAAAGTTAGGATTTTTCATTATTACATTAAAATATTGAGCAGAAAGTCCTAGGGCCTATTGAAGTTTTTATCCATATCAAGAGAATATGACTCTCATTGGATGAATTTTTACTGGGATGTTTGGAATAAAAATTGCATTTCGATCCGAAAACACATTTAATATACTGGTTTCATAAGCAGAAATATGTATATATAATCTCTTAAACACACACAAACAGAGTTTATACCATATCTGCCTTTCTGCAGTTTGCTTTTATCACACAAAATATCTAGAGATAATTTTATGTCAGTATGTAGATATTCCTCATTAGTTTTTTTCTGTTATGGCTTCATAATATTCTATTATATGGATATACTATGTCTTGTTTAAGCAGTACTCTATTATGGACACTTAAATTAAAACTCATCTTTTTTTTCTGCACAGCAAAATAAACAACAAAATGAAAAGGCAACCTCCAGAATGGAACTCATTTTGCTACATATCTGATAAGGGGTTTATATCCAAAATATATGAGAAACTCATATAGCTTAATAGCAAAAAACAAGCAACCCTATTAAAAAGTGGGCAAAGGATCTGAAAGACATTTTTCCAAAGGAAGTATTCAAATGGCTAAGAGGTACATAAAAAGATGCTCAATGTCACTAATCATCAGGGAAATGCAAATCAAAACCACAGTGAGTTGTCACCTCATACTTCAGAATGGCTATCATCAAAAAGTCAAGATTTCAGTGTTGGAGAAGCTGTGGAGAAAGGGAAACCTTTTTCACTATTGGTAGGAATGTAAATTAGTACAGCCACGATGGAAAATAATATGAAAATTCATCAAAATATTAAAAATGGATTCACCATATTATCAAGCAATTTTACTTCTGGGTATTTATCTGAAGGAAGTGAAGTCACTATCCTGAGGAGATATTTGTATCCCCATGCTCATTGCAGCCATGTTTAAAATAACCAAGTCAGGGAAACAACCTAAGTATCCATTGATGGATGAATAAATTTTTAAAAATGTGGGGTGTGTGTGTATCCTTAAAAGGAAGGCAATCCTATCTTTTGTAACAACACAGTGGTTCTATGCTAAAAATAAGTCAGATAAAGACAAATATCACTTATATATCGAATTTAAAAACAAAACAGGACTCATAGAAACAACAGATTGGTAGTTGTCAGAGGAGGGTGATGTGGTGGGGGAATTAGGTGAAGGTGGTTGGAAGGTACAAACTTCTAGTTATAAGATAAATAAATCCTAGGTATAATATATAATGTGACTATAGTTAAAAATATTAGATGGTATATTTGAAAGTTGCAAAGACAGTAAATATTAAAATTACTTATCACAGGAAAAAATTGTAACTGTAAAGTGATGGATGTTAATTAATTTTACCATGGTAATTATTTCTCAACATACAGTCATACTTCAGAGATATTTAGGGTTCATTTCCAGACCACCACAATAAAACAAGTATTACAGTAAAGTGAGTCACATAGATATTTTGGTTTCCCAGTACATATATAAGTTATGTTTCCATTGTACTGTTGTACACTACACTATTAAGTGTGCAATAGCATTATGTCTAAAAACCAATGTATATACCCTAATTAAAAATACTTTATTGCTAAAAAATGCTAACCATCATTTGAGCCTTTTTGAAAAATGGTGCTGATAGACTTTCTTGATGCAGGGTTGCCACAAACCTTCAATCTGTTAAAAAAAAAAAGTATCTCTGAAGCAAAATAAAGCATAAAGCAAAGTGCAATAAAGCAAAGTGTGCCTTTATTCAAGTATCAAATCATTATAGTACACATCTTAAACTTATACAATGTTGTATGTCATTTATATCTTGACAAAATTGGAAAAGAAAGTCATCTTTTAAAAATTGTTTTTCCTTAGCCCTGGCTGGTGTGGCTCAATGGATTGAGCGCTGGTCTGTGAACCAAAGGGTTGCCAGTTCAATTCCCGGTCAGGACATATGCCTGGATTGTGGGGCCAGGTCCCCAGTTGGGGGAGCGCAAGAGACAACCACACATTTGTGTTTCTCTCCCTCTCTTTTTCACTCCCTTCTCCTCTCTCTAAAAATAAATAAATAAAATCTTTAAAGAAATAAAACTTTTCTTGCCTTCTTTTTCTTATTTATTTATGTTTAGCATCTCTCTTTTTATTTAATTTTTTATTGCATTTTTTCCATTACCATTTAGTCCCCTTATACCTCGCTACCCCCAGCAATCACCACACTGTTGTCTATGTTCATAACTCCTTTTCCCTTTCTGCTCAATCCCTCCACTCCCTAACCTCCCCCTCCCTCAGCTCTGTCATCCTGATGTCTATGTATAATTCTGTCTCTATTTTGATTGTTAGTTCAGTTGTTCATTAGAGTCCACATATGAGTGAAATCATATGGTATTTGTCTTCCTCTGACTGGCTTATTTCACTTAGCATCATGTTCTCCAAATCCATCCATACTGTTGCAAAGTGTAAAACTTTCTTCCTTTTCACGGCTGATAGTTCAAGTTATTTTTTATTTTTCAATTACAGTTTGCATTCAATGTTGTTGTTTTTTTTTAAGATTTTATTTATTTACTGTTAGATGGAGAAGAATGTAGGGAGAAAGAATCATAAATGTGTGGTTGCCTCTCGTGTGCCCCCAACTGGGGACCTGGCCTGCAACCCAAACATGTGCCCTGACCGGCAGTCAAACTGGCGACCCTCTGGTTCACAAGCCAGAGCTCAATTCACTGAGCCACACCAGTCATGGCTCCATATTGTTTTTATTAGTTTCAGGTGTTCAGGGTAGTGGTTAGACAATCATATACTTTACAAAGTTGTCCTCTGATATGTCAAGTATCCACCTGGCACCATACATAGTTACCACAATATTACTGACTATATTGCTATGCTATAATTTACAACCCCATGACTGTTTTGTAACTACCAATTTGTACTTCTTTATCCCTTCACCTTTTCACCCAGACCCCTAATACTCCTCCCGTCTGGCAACCATCAGTCTGTTTTCTGTATCTATGAATATGTTTCAATTTTTTTTGTTCATTTATATTGTTCTTTAGATTCTGCAATAAATGACATCATATGGTATTTGTCTTGCTCTGCCTGATTTATTTCATTTAGTGTAATTATCTCTAGGTCCATCCAAGCTGTTGCAAATGGTAAGATTTCAATCTTTTTTTTATGGCTGAGTAACAATATATTGTATATAGGTACTACAATGTTTTTTATCCACTCGTCTGTTGATAGCCACTTGGGACCAGTACTGGGTCTGAGGCAATCCCACAAAATTCTCAGGGTACAAAGGCAAACTGCCACTTACCTGGGACCTGCAAACATTTGTGGTGGGGCAGGGTTTCAGGGACTTCTCAGGGTGAGACTAAAACAGATCAAGATTTGTCTGTTTGGAGGGAGGATTCTGCACTGGAACAGTAGCACCTGTCAGGGTTTGTGGGGAAAAAATGGTCCTCACCCAAAAGCCACACTACTCAGTCTCTCTCTGCATCTCTGATACCACATGAGTCTGCTTAGACCTCCTCGATAGCCTTCCAAGAACGACTGCAGTGGCACTGCAGTGGGCCCAGGCTGCCTGCAGTGAACTGACTCTTGGAGGATGACACCTTGGTTGGGCGGGGCTACAAAACGTCAGGAGGGTGGGGCTACTGGATCTCTGTTTTGATTCCCTATGCAGGGCAGTGCTCGACCCTGGAAAGATGGCTCTGTATGGTGAGGGAGAGGGACTCAGCACAGGGACCCTGGCAGTTGTCCCTCCAGCCCTCTCCTCCAAACTACATAACCCAATCTCTTCCTACGTGACTCCAGTCTTCTCTGATCTGCTGTTCCTCTGCTGGAGCCCACAGTTCATGCCCACAAACAAGATTTGTGCATTAGCCCTTTAAGAGGGCACCTGGGTTTCCAGCAGACTCTCATTTCTACTACGGGATGGATGGAATCCCCACTGTTCCCAGGCAGATGTTATGTGGGCTCACTTTCATGGCTCTGGTGCTCTGGGCTAGAGAGCTCAGTGTGTGGCTGAGACCCTTGATCCTTAGGGGAGACCTTTGCAGCTGAGATTTTCCTCTGGATTTTCAACCATTGCACATGAGAGCAGGGACAGCCCTATTTGTGTCTCTGCCCTTCCCTACCAGTCTTGATGTGGCTTTTTTTGTACACCCTTACTTAGAAGACTTATGCTCTGCTAGTCTTAAGTTGATTATTCAGGCTGATTGTTCTATAATTTAGTTGTAATTCTGATTTGGTTGTAGGAAGAGGTGAGTGTAGCTTCCAACTACTCTACTGCTATCTTGGAGCCTTCATCTTTTTATTATTGTTTTTTTGATGTATAGAAATTATGTAACCATGACAGAGTTGCTATAGAAATGCCTCAGTGGTTAAGCATGCTTTTCAAAAAAGGAAGCAAAAACAGTATATATTTTTGTATAGCCAGATGTGATACTAGTGATGCTAATAGGAAAAATTGTAAGAGTTAATAGCTTAGGGTCTATTTATATTCTGGTTGTGCCAAAAATTGGTCTCTGTTGTTCTTTTTTGAAACTGTTATATAATTGACACATGCCTTGCCATGGTGTGGACCCCAAACTGGGTGCACGTTATGAATCTGCATGTTTACTTCAAACATGATGACAGCCTAGTTCATCTTGAACCCACTGCCTTAGAATCATAGAATAAACATCTCTCATCAGAAACTATGTGGAAATTCCTGTAGTTTCATTCTCAGAGTTTGACTAAGGGTCATTACCATGGCTACAGACATAAGGAAGAACTGAGTAAAATGGACTTGCTGAATTAACTTCTCACACAGTTTTTATAAGGCTTTTCATTGTGTGTGCATGCACACACATGCCTGCGTGTGTTGTGCATGAGGGAGGGTGGGGAAGAAAGGAGAAGAGAAAGAGTGGTATAACTCCTGCCGTTAGGGTGTAAAGTTTGTATTCTCTTTCTAGTTATTCAGATTTAACCCTCCAATTTTAAACATGGTGTCTATTAACACTGCAGGAGCAAAGACAAAATGAATTAATTTTATTTTACTCCTACCTCTTTTTCCTCCCACCCTACTTCTCCATCTCCCAATTGTAGTTGGTTATATTTTTCCTTAGTTTGTTTTTCTAGCTTTATATTTTTAAATGTGCTGACACATCTGACTTGGTTTATCAGCTTTAACTGATATCCTTTGACCACCCCCCAGCTTAAAAGTATGAAGAACTCAATACACCTATATTAAGTCCTACCTTCTCTCTCCATGCCTATCTTTATATTTTTAGTTATGTAATTTTTGCATTTTCATTTATAGGATTTATATTCTAACCTCTAACCATAATTTCCAGGGTCATTTTAGTATTAGTCCTATAGTTAAATGGTTTCCATGCTCAGTGCTAATCCTCTTGCCAGATTCTCCATCTATATTTTGAGTAGGATGACCTTTGTCCTCCAGCAGTTGTTTTTCAAAATGTGCTCATTGGAATGATATTCTCTTAAGTTTTTGTATGAACCCAAACCATTGTTGCCTTTGTTCATGAAAGACTATGAAGCAGAGTTTGGCTTGCCTTTTTCTTTTTTTTTGAAGATTGTGGGGACAGACATTGATTGTCCCACTTCCTTTTAGTATTAAATGTTGCACCGGAGCAGCAATTTTCAATTGGTGTGCCACAAGAATTTGTAAGACATGCAATACCTGACTATTTAGTCAGGGGCACTGACCTCTTTTCCCTTAGATTGTGAAATAAAAAATGACAACAGCCAACACAGCAATAGCCATCCAGTGTGAATGAATAAAAATTATACCTACTTTTTGTCATACTGGCAAAAATATATATATATGTTGGTGTGCTGCAGTAATTAGTTTATGTGTGTCAATTGATAAAAAATGGTTGAAAATTGCTGCACTAGAGACAACTGAGGTCAGTCTGATAATTTTCCTTATTGATGACTTTATCACTTCTTTCGTCTGCATGCCTAAAGGGTTCTTTATTTTTTAAAATATTTTATTTATTTATTTATTTTTAGAGAGAGGAGAAGGGAGGGAGAAAGGGAGAGAAACGTCAATGTGCGGTTGCCTCTCGAGTGCCCCCAACTGGTGACCTGGCCTGTAACCAGACATGTGCCCTGACTGGGAATCGAACCAGCGACTCTGGTTTGTAGGCCGACAGTCCACTGAGCCACACCAGCCAGGGCTAAAGGATTCTTTATTTTTTAAATAAAGTTATTTTATTAAGCTATGTTTTAGTGTTAATTGTTCTGTATCAATTTGTCTAGGGTCGTGTTCAATTTTTACAATGTATACATTTGGAATTTTGTTTATTTCTGGGAAAATTTAAATATTTTCCAGTCCATGTTTGATTTTATTCTTTATGTTCCTCAATAATGTTTGTATTGAATCTCCTTTGTCTATTTGTCTATCTTTTATATCATGTTATCTTGATTCCTGTTAAAATTTTTGTTTATTGCCTTTTTTTTTTAATTTTATTTTTTGGTTTTTCAATTACAGTTGTCCCATATTTCCCCCATTGCTCCTCCCTCCCAGCCCATCCCCTCTCCCACAGTCATATCCCTCCCCGTTGTCCATGTCCATGAGTCACTCATACACGTTCCCTGACTGGACCCTTCCCTTACTTATTCCCTTTCTCTCCCTCCCCCCTCCCCCCTACTGACTACTATTCTAGTCTTTGCCTATTTAGTTCGTTTGTTTGTGTTGCTCTTTAGTTTCCTGTATTAGGTGATATCATATGGTATTTTGCTTTCTTTGCCTGGCTTATTTCACTAAGCATAATTCTCCCTAGTTCCATCCATGTTGTCGCAAATGGCAGGAGTTCCTTCTTTCTTTCTGCTACATAGTATTCCATTGTGTAGATGTACCACTGTTTTTTGATCCACTCATCTACAAATGGGCACTTAGATTGTTTACAGCACTTAGCTATTGTAAACAAGGCTGCTATGAACATAGGGGTGCGTAGGTATTTTTTGAATTAGTGTTTTAGGACTTTTTGGGTATAATCCTAGCAGTGGAATCGCTGGTTCAAAAGGCAGTTCCATTTTTAGTTTTTTGAGGTAATTCCATACTGTTTTCCATAGTGACTGCACTAGTCTGCATTCCCACTAACAGTACAGCAGGGTTCCTGTTTCTCCACATCCTCGCCAGCATTTGTTGTCTGTTGATTGTTGATAGTTGATTTGTTGATAATGGCCATTCTGACAGGTGTAAAGTGGTATCTCATTGTGGTTTTTACTTGCATCTCTCCGATGGCTAGTGATGTTGAGCATTTTTTCATGTGCCTATGGACCTTCTGTATGTCCTCTTCGGAGAAGTGTTTGTTAAGGTCCTTTGCCCATTTTTTAATTGGGTTGTTTGTTTTCTTGGTGTTGAGTTGTATAAGCTCTTTATATATTTTGGAGATCAGTCCCATGTCTGTGATATCATTGGCAAATATGTTTTCCATATGGTTGGTTTCCTTTTCATCTTGCTGATGTTTTCTTTTGATGAGCAGAAACGTTTTAGTTTGATGTAGTCCCATTTGTTTATTTTTTCCTTTATTTCTCTTGCCTTAAAAGATGTATCCGTGAAGATATTGTTATGTAGGATATCTGAAATTTTCCTGCCTACGTTTTCCTCTAGGACTTTTATGGTGTCACGGCTTCCATTTAAGTCTTTAATCCATCTTGAGTTTATTCTCGTGTGTGGTGTAAGTTGGTGGTCTAGTTTCACTTTTTTGCACGTCCTTGTCCAGTTCTACCAGCACCATTTGTTAAAGAGGCTCTTCTCATTCCATTTTATGTTCCTACCTCCTTAATCAAAGATTAGTTGATCATAGAGGCCTGGGTTTATTTCTGGGCTTTCAATTCTGTTCCACTGATCTATATGTCTGTTCTTATGCCAGTACCAGACTGTTTTAATCACAGTGGCTTTGTAGTATTGTTTGATGTCTGGTATCGTGATTCCTCCTGCCGTGTTCTGTTTCAAGATTGCTTTTGCTATTCGGGGTCTTTTTTGGTTCCATATGAATTTTTGGAGTATTTGTTCTAGTTCAGTGAAATATGTCATTGGTATTTTAATAGGGATTGCATTGAAACTGTAAATTGCTTTGGGTAGTATGGGCATTTTGATGATGTTGATTCTTCCCATCCAAGAACATGGTATTTGATTCCATTTATTTGTATCTTCCTTAATTTCTTTCTTCAATGTTGCATAATTTTCAGTGTACAGGTCTTTTATCTCTTTGGTTAAGTTTATTCCTAGGTATTTTATTTTTCTTTTTGCTATAGTAAATGGTATTTTCTTTTTTGTCTCTGTCTCTGATATTTTATTGTTGGTGTACAGAAATGCCTTAGATTTCTGTATATTTATTTTGTACCCTGCTATTTTGCCAAATTCACTTATTATATCGAGTAGTCTTTTAGTGGAGTTATAGGGTTTTCTAGGTATACTATCATGTCGTCTGCAAATAGTGATAGTTTTACTTCTTCTTTCCCAATTTGGATGCCTTTTATTTCTTTGTCTTGTCTGATTGCTGTGGCTAGGACTTCCAACACTATGTTGAATTGAAGTGGGGAGAGTGGACAGCCTTATCTAGTTCCTGATTTCAGAGGGAATGCTTTCAGTTTTTGTCCACTGAGTATGATGTTGGCTTCGGGCTTCTCATATATAGCCCTAATTATGATAAAGTATGCTCACTCTATTCCCATTTTGCTGAGTGTCTTCATCATAAATGGGTGTTGTACTTTATCAAATGCTTTTTCTGCATCTATAGATATGATCATGTGATTTTTGTCTTTCATTTTGTTTAGGTGATGTATTATATTTATTGAATTGCGAATATTATACCATCCTTGCATCCCTGGGATGAATCCCACTTGATCATGGTGTATGATCTTTTTGATGTATTGTTGGATCCTGTTTGCCAAAATTTTATTGAGGATTTTAGCATCTATGTTCATCAGCGATATTGGCCTGTAGTTTTCTTTCTTTGCTGTGTCTTGACCTGGTTTTGGGGTTAGGGTAATCTTGGCTTCATGGAAAGAGTTTGGGATTTTTCCCTCTTCTTGGATTTTTTGGATTAGTTTGAGGAGGGTAGGAGTTAGTTATTGCCTAAATGTTTTATAAAATTCGGCTGTGAAATCATCCGGTCCAGGGCTTTTGTGTGGAGGGAGATTTTTGATTACTGTTTCAATTTCCTTCTTTGTTATTGGTCTGTTGAGACTTTCTACTCCTTGATTCCGTTTTGGAACGTTATATGTTTCTAGAAATCTGTCCATTTCTACTAGGCTGTCAAATTTCTTTTCATATAGTTGTTTGTAGTAATTTTTTATAATTGTTTGTATTTCTGAGGTATCAGCCGTGATTTCTCCTCTTTCATTTCTGATTTTGTTTATTTGGGTCTTCTCTCTTTTTTTCTTGATGAGCCTGGCTAGAGGCTTGTCGATTTTGTTTATTTTTTCAAAGAACCAGCTCCTAGTTTTGTTGATCTTTTGGATTGTTTGCTTAGTCTCTATGTCGCTTAGTTCTGCTCTGATCTTGATGATTTCCTTCCTTCTTCTTGCCCTAGGCTTTGTTTATTGTTGTTGTTCTAGTTCTTGTAGCATTATGGTTAGGTTTTTTATTTGAGATTCTTCTATCTTTTTCAGATATGCCTGTATTGCTATGAACTTCCCTCTCAGGACTGCTTTTGCTGTGTCCCACAGGTTTTGGGCTGTTGTGTGCTCATTATCATTAGTTTCTAGAAATTTCTTGATTTCCTTTTTGATGTCATTGTTAACCCATTCATTATTTAATAGCATGGTATTCAATCTCCATGAGTTTGGGTGTCTTTGATTTTTTTCTCTGAAGTTGATTTCTAGTTTCAAGGCATTGTGATCTGAAAAGATGCTTAATATGATTTCAATTTTCTTGAATTTGTTGATGCTTGTTTTGTGTCCTATCATGTGGTTATCTTTGAAAATGTCCCATGTGCATTTGAAAAGAATGTATATTTTGCTTCTTTGGGGTGGAAAGTTCTATATATATCCATTAGATCCATGTGGTTTAGTGTGTTGTTCAATGCCTGTATATCCTTGGTGTTTCTTTGCTTTGATGATCTGTCTATTGTTGATAATGGAGTGCTGAAGTCCCGTACGATGAGTGTGTTGTTGTTGATAACTTTTTTGTGGTCTTCTAGTATTTGCTTTATTTGGGTGCTCCTATGTTGGGTGCATATATGTTTATCAAAGTCATATCTTCTTGATGGATTGTTCCTTTAAGTATTATGAAATGTCCTTCTTTGTCTCTTTTTATTGCCCTTGCTTTGAAATCCGTTTTGTCTGATATGAGGACTGCTACCCCGGCTTTTTTTTCCGGTCCGTTTGCTTGGAATATTTTTTTATATCCCTTTACTTTCAGTCTGTGTAAATCTTTTGTTTTGAGGTGTGTTTCTTGTAGACAGCAAATATGTGGGTCCTGTTTTCTTATCCATTCCATTACCCTATGTCTTTTAATGAGAGCATTTAATCCATTTACATTTAACGTTGTTATTGATGTGTATTTATTCATTGCTCTTTGTACCTCTGTTCCTCTCCCCTCTTGTTCTTTTCTTCTTTTTTCTTAGAACACTCCCTTTAGCATCTCTTGCAATGCTGGTTTGGTGGAGATGTATTCTTTTAGTCTTCCTTTGTCTGAGAAACTCCTTATTTCACCTTCTATTTTGAATGAGAGCCTTGCTGGGTAGAGTATTCTTGGTCGTAGGCCTTTGTTTTTCATTGCTTGAAATATTTTTGACCATTCCCTTCTGGCTTGTAATGTTTCTGTTGAGAAATCAGTTGATAGCCTTATCGAAGCTCCCTTGTATGTTATTTGCTGTTTTTCTCTTTCTGCTTTTAGGATTCTCTCTTTGTCTTGAAATGTTGCCATTTTAATTATGATGTGCCTTGGAGTGGATTTTGGGAGGTTCCTCTTCATTGGAACTCTCTGTGCTTCCTGAACTGGTATAACTTTTTCTCTCATCAGGTTTGGAAAATTTTCTGTCACTATTCCTTTTTTTTTTTTTTTACCTTTTAAAAATTCTATATGCCGTATATTTCTTCCTGAGTTTTCATCAGTATCAGTTCTCCTTGTGGCATTTATTATGTGCTTTTATTTTCTTCTTTTATTGTCTTTTTCCCCCTTTTTATTAGTTTAACAAGTAAGTAGTTTCATTCTTAGCATCCATACTAGTTCATATAATAAAATCATTCTATAAAACATTTTGAGTTCATCAATTTCTTTTTAAAGTATATTTTATTGATTATGTTGTTACAGTAGTTCCAAATTTTTTTCCTTTGCTCCCTTCTGCCTAGTACCCCACTTCTCTCCAGCAATCCCACCCTCCTTAGTTTATGTCCATGGGTCATGCATGTAAGTTCTTTGGCTTCACCCTTTCCTATATTATTCTTTTTTTTTTCAAAGTATATTTTATAGATTATGTTTTTACATTACTGTAGTCCAGAGTTTTTCCCCTTTCCCCCCCTGCCCAGTACCCCCCTTCCATCTAGCAATCCCTCCCCATTTAGTTCATATCCAAGTGTGGGGCATTTAAGTTCTCTGGCTTCACTCTTTCCTATATTATTCTTAACTTCCCCCTGTCTATTTTGTACCAATCAGTTACTCTTGTTAATTCCTGCACCATTTCCCCATTTCTCCCCCTTCCCCGTCCCAGCTGATAACCTTCCAAATGATCCTCATATCTATGATTCTGTTCCTATTCTGGTTTGCTTAGTTGGATTTTGTTTTTAT
Organism: Furipterus horrens; assembly: GCF_987537825.1. Lineage (NCBI taxonomy): Eukaryota > Metazoa > Chordata > Mammalia > Chiroptera > Furipteridae > Furipterus > Furipterus horrens. The sequence goes on along the minus strand of NW_028327187.1, from coordinate 37,939,605 downwards.
TTTTTAGATTCTGTTGTTGATGGTTGTTAGTTTGTTGTCATTTTAATGTTCATAATTTTGATCTTCTTTTTCTTAAGTAAGTCCCTTTGACATTTCATATAATAAGAGCTCAGTGATTATAAACTCCTTTAGCTTTACCATGTCTGGGAAGCACTTTATCTGCCCTTTCATTCTAAATGATAGCTTTGCTGAATAGAGTAATCTTGGTTGTTAAGTCCTTGCTTTTCATCACCTTGCCTGCAAAGTTTCTTTTCAGAAATCAGCTGATAGTCTTATAGGCACCCCTTTGTAGGTAACTCTCTGCTTTTCTCTTGCTGCTTTTAAGCTTCTCTCTTTACCTTGAACTTTTGGCATTTTAATTATGATGTGTCTTGGTGTGGTCCTTTTGTGTCTAGCTTGTTTGAAACACTCTGTGCCTCCTGGACTTGTATGTCTATTTCCTTCGCCAAATTTGGGACATTTTCCTTCATTATTTTCTTATGTAAGTTTTCAATTCCTTGCTCTTCCTCTTCTTCGTCTGGCACCCCTATGGTTCGGATGTTGGCATGTTTAAAGTTGTCCCAGAGGTTCCTAAGCCTCTCCTCATTTTTTTCAATTCTTGTTTCCTCATTCTGTACTGGTTGACTGTTTCTTTCTTGCTTATCTTCCAAATCATTGATTTGAACTCCAGTTTCTTTCCCTTCACCATTGGTTTTGTGTAAATTTTCCTTTGTTTCATTTAGTATAGCCTTCACTTCTTCCCCTTATGTGTTTGCCATACTTAAGCATATCTGTCAAGTCTGTGAGCATCTTTGTGACCAGCATTTTGAACTCTGCATCTGTTAGGTTGTCTATCTTCTTGTCTGTTAGATTGGCTATCTCTTCATATTTTAGGTTGGTTGTCTCCTCATCGCTTGCTTCTCCCACTGGAAACTTGATTCGTTCCCTCCTTCAGGCCATATTTCTCTGCCTCCTCATTCTGACAGGCTCCTGTGTTTGCCTCCTTTCCCAGGTAGAGCTGTCACTCCTGTTACGATGTAAGGGGCAGAGCCTTAGGGATTTGTCAGTACAGGGTGACCTATTTCACCACATTGTGGCACTGTATGTGGGGGAGGGGTCCGAGAGGGAACAATGCCGCCTGCCCAGCATTCACCCCTTATCCAGGCACTTCTCCCACTTTGTATGGGACTGGCGCCTCTCTAACTGTTGCCCTGGCTGTCGTTCACAGAGTGGGTGGGTCTGTGGACATTCTAGGACTGTGGGGGCCCTTTAAACAAGCGGACTCTGCTGAGAGACTGGCAGTTTCTTCCTCAACCCCAACCCCCACTGGTCTGCACAGTCAGAAGCAATGAGGTTTGATTTTCCCCGGTTCTGGGACCGTGAGCTGCTAGGTCTGGTGAGGAGCTGGGAACACTCCCCAGGTGTCCCTCTTGACTTTTTGAAATGTGTGACTGCGCTTTCTGCTGGCCTGCCACTACCGCCGCTGCTGCCACCACCACACCACGTCCTCTCCATGCCCGCTCCACCCCTCCTACCTGTCTGGATGAGTATTTCTTCTTCATATCTTTGTCCAGCAACTGGACTTCCATGCAGTTCAATTTTCTGGGACTTCTGGTTGTTTCTAGTTTTGAGGTAGTTGTATTCCTTCTTAGTTTTGGAGGGCAAGGCAACATGTTTGCCTACGCCTCCATCTTGGCCAGAAGAATTTATCAATTTCTTATTGAAGAAATATTTCTTCCTAATCTCTGCTCATTTTTAACATTTTAATCTGGAGATGATTATTGTAGGAAACTTTCAGTGACTCCCCAAATGCAGCTGTTAAGGCCTTTAGTGCTTTCCCAATTATACCACTTAACATACAGGTTTGAAAATTCCTGTTTGTTCATCTGGAAACTAGACTCTAAGCTTTGGAAAGTCAGGGGGCTGTATTTATTATTTTTGTTCAATGATGCATTCCTGGCATTTGGCCTGTAATAACCCTGCCATTTATGCCCTAAGTTGTTTTTAAGGGCTTCACGATGAATTTCATCACCAGAAAGAATACCATGAGTTGTTGATTTTGAACATGCATAGAATCTTTAAGATGGTGCAAAAGAAACCCCACAATTCTGTGCATTTTTCAGCTTACAGTTATGAATTATGTGAATATTCCAGGAGTCCATTCTCTCCCTAATGACCCTCCAGCTTCTATTTTCTATGCTTTTCCCCTTCCCCAGATTTCTGGCTCTCTGTCTAGTGATCAAAGCCGAGGGCATTCATTTGAGAAGTTTGTCCAAGGAAGACTGAGACGACATTGTAGAATAGTTGACTACTTAAAGCCTTCTTTGGGAGCAGGCTAAATCTTTCAGTTGCAGAATGGTGCATCTGTATGACAAATATTTTCCTTATTAACATCAGTTGCTCACTATTTTGCTAAAATTGTCACTCATCACTAAAGATGCCAATAAGAAAAAAGGTAGATGGGGGTGAGGGGTGAGAAATTCTGCTCTGCCAGTTCTAGGAGATGCTCAGTAAATATTTTGAATGAAAGAATGTATAGTGTAGTCAGGGGTGATGCTTGCTTTCTTTATTCTGTGTGTGTACATGTGTGCACACTTTCAAGTACTCCTCAATGTATATTTAAAATATTTGAAATAAGAAACTAAATGCTGTTTTAAACTTTAAAACGTAAAATGTAAAGAAAGGCAATTTAAATGGGGCTTCTGGCCATCCTGAAGAGCCTGTTACCAAAATGATCTTCCACACTTGCCTCAGGGCCTACAATTCCACCATCCTTTGGGCTGAGGCTACAAGGTATTTGCATGATTTCGTGGAATTTAATTGAGATCTGTTTAGACACATGTATAGGGCAGTGAGATACTATTGAATTTCTTTAGATGGCTCATTATCTGAGTAACTTTTTTAGTTAGCAGTGTCCCTTGAGATAGAGAAGAAAAAAATCTAGGGGATGAGGTTCCTGAGGGTGGGAATAGAGGTACCCTGGGTAAATCATTCTATCTGTAAAATTATATCCTGGCTACCCCCTTGTAACAAAGCACTCTCCCCAAATTCCCCACAGCCCATGGTTTTGGGGATGGGGGAAGGAGATGGTACAGATTTTGGATGCTTTGCATATCTATGGCAGGCTGGTAGCTAGGGCCCATAAAAGGGCAAATGATACTGTTTAAGATACTTTGCATATCAATAACAAGGGGATAGCTGAGCCTTTCCTGAAGGGGAGAGCCATAAGTAAAGGTGTCATCCAAAAGGAAGGGGGCCATGCTGTTTGAAAGGATGAAGACGGTCCCTCACTATCTCCACCAGGAGGCCTGCCTGGAGAACATGGAGGCATGGCCTTTGAAGCTGGAATTGCAGGGATCTGCCTAATCATGCATGGATTAGTGGGAGATGCCTGAAATGCTGAACTGTGACCGGGAATGCTTAGCTGCAGACTTCTGCTTTTCTGAAGGATGGTACCTCTGACTGGCATATTCTGAAACTGGCCTGGTTTGGCAGGGGGAGGCAGGACTATATGTTTTGGGGTGTTTTAAGGGGGGAGCATAATGGCAGAAACTCACCGTCATTCTGAATCTGTAAAACTTTTAAATAAGCCCCTTTCCTTTTCCACCAAAGTTTTGTATTGGGAGTTGTGCTTCTTGGCAGCAGGTGGTTGGATCCCACAGCTGTTCCAGAACAGCATAGGCTGGGGCTTTGTAGCACCTTGCCTATTTTTAATAGTTTCAGCATGTTATAATTCTTTCTTTGAATACCCTTCTTGTGTCATTAACTTTTTGCCCCTTTCAGCTATGTTGTTGCTTCTTTCTGAGTTTTATTTATTTTTTGAGTTTTCCAGCAGGAAATAGGGAAACAATGAACAACAAAAACAGAAGAAGTGGGAAGGGACTGGAAGGTCTTACATTTGAAGTGTGAAGCTCTGCTTAACAGCCCCAGGCACGCAGGAGCTGAAACCAAAAAATGACCATTCTTAGACTGTTAGGTCCTACAGTCTGTCCCTAATCTGCAGCTCTCTGAATTTACCTTTGGTGTTTCCTGTGTTTGTGCTTCCCAAGGAACTGTCCAGCTTGTTGAGGGCAGTTCTGTGTGGTGGGTATAGGAGAGATGTATTCACACTTCCTTGCATCCTTTAATTCTGCTCTGGATAGTCTATTAATAGTAGCTGCTGCTCTTCTTGCGGTTTGTTTCAAATGAAATGTCTTCCTCCTAGCTTCTCTAAATCCTACCATTTTTTCTTTTCTCTTTTTGGATGTAACTCAAATCCTTGCATCTCTGTGAAGCCTTCTGTGATTTTCCCCAGTGTTCTTTTGATCTGTGAACCTGACTGTCTGGATTTGAGCCCAGGCTTCATCATTGTGATTAGTGTGACCTTGGACAAGTTATTTAAGCCCTCTGTGCCTCAGTTTGCTCACCTGTAAAAAGAGAATGATGATAGTGCCTACTTCATTTAGTTGGCTGTTGTGAGGATTAAATGGGTTAAAAATGCAGAACACTGTAAATGGTGCCTGCTCAGTAATTATTAGATATTCTTATTATTATTTGTAATGTGGCTTATGAGATACACTTAATTTTTTAGTTGGGTTTTGTGACTCCTTGTTATCTCCTTAACTGAGCTTGGGATAATGTAACATGGTAGAAGAAATATGGATTCTGGATCCAGAGTGCCTGAGTTTGAGTCCTTGCTTTGCTATTTACTAGCTTTCTGATTTTCGGAAAGTCACTTAACCTTTGTGAGTCTTGATTTCATCATTGTATAATGGGGTTAATTATACCAACTTAGTGTAGAGTCTTTGTGAGGATTAAATGAGATAATGCTTGCAGAGTACCAGTATAGTAGATGTCACCTAAATGGAAATTCTCTTATTATACATTTCAGTATCTATAGTGCCTAAGCCTATATTGGGCACCCTTTACATGTTTGCTAAATGGTCTAAAAGTAAAATATTTTACCTTTTTAGGCATCTTTTCTTTTGTGTTATTCAGAAACAGCAAGCACAGCTCTAGCCGGTGTAACTTGGTTGGAGCTTTGTGCTGTAGACCAAAAAGTTGTGGGTTCAATTCCCAGTAAATGTACATACCCAGGTTGCTGGTTTGATCCCTGGTTTCAGTGCATACAAGAAGGCAACTGATTGATGTTTCTCCTCCTGTCTCTCTCTGTCTCTTTCTCTCTCTCTTACCCTCCCTCCTTCCCTCACTCCCTCTATCCCTAAAAGCATTGAAAGGTTTCCCTTGGGTGAGCATAAAAATTTAAAATTAAAAAAATTTTAAAAAAAAGAGAGACAGCAAGCACAGAGATTGCTGTATCTTAGAGCTCTTCAAGTTAAGGCCAGGCTCAATATCTTTCCTACCCATCAACCTGTACATTTTTATTGCATTAGGCCTAGTCATAATGATGATGATAATAATGACAAATAAGAGCAGCTAGCAATTTGTTGATTTCTTACTACATGCAGTGTATGTGCTAAATGCTTTACATAAATTATTTCTAGTCTCATTTTATGTCATGCTACATTCTCTCCCTAAGTAATCTCATCCATTACCTTGGCTGCAAATACCACCTATGTGCAGATGACTCGCAGATTCTTTTATTTACTACAGACCTCTTCTGAGCTCTAGACATGTATATTTAACTGAAAACTTGACATTGGAATCTGAATTTTCCAGAGTCAACTGAAGCCAAGTTTTCAAAACTGGGCACTGTCGCCTAAAGCTTCCCCCACTTCAATTCTATTCTGGTTTTCCTTCTGTGCATCCTGTTACTGTGCATAGCACCAATGATGATTCAGTTGCACCTCACATTCAGAAACTCAGCAAATTATAATAGTTTTTCTTCCAAAATATATATTAACTCAATTTCTTTTCTTCTTCCAAAATAACACCATATTGGAAGCTACCAGCACTTTCTCTGGATTATAATAACTTTCTAACTAAACTCACCTCTTACATACTTGTCCTCTTCTAATCTATGTTATATCTGGGCCAGATTTGTCTTTTTTTTTTTACCTTTTTAATTGAGATATGACATACAAACCACAATACTCTCAAGTGTTTAGCTTTATTAATTTTTCTCTGTGTATATACTCATACAACTATTCCCCAGATCAGGAGATAGCATATTTAAAGCAACCCAGTAAGCTTCTTTGAGCCCCCTCTCAGAGGTAACTGTTATTCTGCAGTCTGAATTTAAAAAGTGATCATTTGGGGGAAGGAAAAAATAATATAAACCAACACTGAACTCCAGTTAATGATATGCATGGTGATGTACTTAGGACAAACTTTTGATAACTGCAACTTACTTTGAAATGCATGTGAAAATAAGATGGACTGGATTCATAGACAGATGACTAAGTGGATAAATGTGTGACAGAGCAAGTCTAATGTATAGGAATAATGAACTCTTAGTGGTGGGTATGTGGATATTCACTGGAAAATTCTTTCCAATTTTCTGAAAGTTTGAAAGTTTTCATTATAAAATTTGGTGAAAGGGATCTTTTGAAAGCACAAAATGATCTTTTTGAATTACTCAAAACTCTCAAGGCTTCTAGTTATACTTGATATAAAATATATAATTAATATGTCCTTAAAGACCCAACATTACTCCCACCTTTTTTCTCCATCCAATTTCCATCTCCATCACAATGTTTAAGCCTCACTTGACTTTTTCCATTTCCATCAATATAGAATGTGAGTAAGTGAATAAAAACAACAAGGATGTCCTAGTAGGTGGGCAGCACACAACAGTGTGGCAACCTGTGGAGAGAGCACTTTTTCAGAATACAAGGTTGGGCAAAAGTAGGTTTACAGTTGTTTCTAAGGAAACAATACAATAATTAATAAATAATAATACAAGAATAAATTGTTTTGCATACTCACAACTGTAAACCTACTTTTGCCCCTCCCTGTATAGTCTCAGGCAGGTAGTATTTTTTGGGTTAAAGGTGGGTAAGAGACCTAGTTTCTAATTGCTAAAACACATTCCACAACCAGCTGCTACTGCCCTACTGTCAGCAGGAAGTCAGTTTAGAGCATAGAGGGGACACAGTTATCTCCCCCTTGTGACTGCAAGTTCCATGAGAATGGAAACCATGTCTAGCTTTTTCTTTGACGTGTCTATAACACCTAGCACAGTCTCAGCCAGCAATAAAATAGACATTCCATAAACATTTGTTGAGTGAAACAATTAACTCATTAAATGTTTATAACAGCCTTATGGCATAGTTACCAATTTGACCTCATCTTCAGATGAAAAAACTGAAGCTCATTGAAGTTAAACAGTTTGATCAAGCCACACAGTTAGTAGTAAGAAGGTCCATACCAGGCTTGTCGGACTCCAAAGCCCAGGCTCTTATGTGCTCTCTGCCTCCCCTAATGTAAATATGTTTTTTTGTGGATGTCACCCTGAGAGTGAAAAGGGCAGGGCCTAAGAGGGCACAGGAGAGGAAAGGGTGACCATTTAGGCATAACAGAAGTGCTGGATATTTGTTTACTAGGGTGATTTCTCCTCTTCCATCAACTCCTTTCTAATGGTGCTAGAAGCTGCAATCTGGAGCCCACACCTAGAAGTAAGCAGTGCCCCTGCTTAGCCAGCACTCTTCCCTAAATTGGTGATTCATTTTAGTTAATCACCTTAGTTATACTCATTAGTTTTATTTTCATTAAAGCTAAATGTAATAACTGCCTTTTTTTTTTAGTGAGGTGTGGGGTTAGGGTTGAATAAAGTACTCCAATGGAAAAATTGCTAGCATAAATGAAAAACATTTTTTCCCTAACCAAACCAGCTTTGGACACTTTTATAAAGTGAGGTGATCCATAGGCAGCCTCTGTGGCCTGACTTTCCATTGGCCTTTGGTTCAGAGCACTCTTTGACCGAAGCCCAGGTGTATTAAGTAGTTGTTTACATGCTATGAAGTAAGGGGGCTGGGGTTAAATGTCCTTGATTACCATCGAACCTCCCCCCTTACATATGCCAAAGTACAATATTTGAAACCTGTATTGAAATCATTGCTTCAAGTTAAGGGACCGAAGGCCCCTATTAATGTTTAAGTGTATCCAGCTATAAGGGCTACCCCAAGTCACTGTCAGCCACTAGGATATTATTAGCTCTTTCCTTGTTTCCTTTGCTGTCCCTTCCCTCAGCTCTCCCTTGCTCAGCCCACAGACACCCAAAACTATAGATTTAGTCATGCTTCCTTAGCCATACCTGAAAGAGAAACTAATAATCACAATTGTGAACATTTGGTGAGTGCTGTGTTAAGTACCATGTTAAATACTTTATATATATATAAATTTAGTGCATTCATTGATTGACTCTTGTATGTGCCCAGACCGGGAATTAAACCTGCAACCTTGGCATATCAAGATGATTCACTAACCAACTGAGCTACCTGACCAGGGCTTCAATTTAATTCATATTTTTGTAATGCTTATTTTGTAGAGGGTCAAATAGAGGCACAGAGAAATTAAACAGCTTACTGAAGGTTAAATAGTATGGACAAGCTGGGATTTTAATGCAGATGGTTTGACTTCAGAGCTCATAGTCTTAATTGCTGTGCAGTACTACATGTGTCAGCCTCAGTCTGGCCATTTGAAGTTCATATGTTTATATCCAGGCTTGGTATACTTGTGAACTTCAGACTCATACATGGTCTCTAAGTCACGGTAAGAGAACAGCGAGTGAGGAAAACAAATGGGCTTCAGAATTGGCCTAGTGGAAGGTAAGGCTAACCAAGCAGTTGCATTACAGATTGCTCAGTAATTATTATAGTAATAACTAAGACTTATTGAGGGCTTATTCTGTGCCAAGCACCATACCATGGGCATTATTTGTATTAACTTCTCTGGAGACAATTGTTTCAGAGATCCAGCCTAGAGTCCCATCTTATCATCATTACCCAGGACCATCAAAGATAGGATCCTCTCAGGAAAATTGACACAGTTAACTAGGGCTCTAATACCATAAAAATTCTTGCCCATACCTTCTTAGGGGGATAGATACTATTCCCTCTTGGTTAGCTGCTGTTTTGGGGACCTGGTATATATGGAAGAATCAATTAGAATTACCGACTGTCTGTATTGTAAGTTTTGATTAGTTCTTGGATTTCTTACTGACTTAGTCACTAACCTTACAGGCTAGGAGACCAATGTTTTCAAGTTTAGAACAGAAACCAGCATACTCTGAGAGAGTGAGCTGGCCTCTCCCAAGATAGCCTTTGGAACCAATTTCCCAGTCTCTTTCCAGACTAGTTCCATCACCTTTATAATTCACAAAGGGGCCTTCTTGCAAGGTCCCAGCATGCCTTGGGCCTAATCTGCTTTAGTTTTATGACAGTGGACACTCAAGAATAAGACAGCTACTTAGACTTTTTTATTAATGGGATTTTAATTTTCTCATATGCTCTTTAGTGGAAATCAGAGAAGGATCCAGAAGCCCAATGAATCATGTTAAAATTATATTTTTGTTTTTTAAATTAAATTTACATTTTTATATTTCTTTTTCGACACTGATCCCACCAAAATTATTGCATTCTACTTTTATTGATATATGATTGACAAATACAATTATATATTAAATTATTGCATTTTTAAAGCTACCTTGGTTGAATATTTTACTTCATTTAATATCCATCTACAAAGCATCACTAACCATACGTTTTTTTCCCCTTAACTTGACTCTCAGAAAGATGCTTTAACATAGTTATTTAAGGTACAAATGGTGGCATATGAAAACATTATATTTGAATTATCTTAGGTAAAAGATATGGTTTTACAATATTAAAAAATGGTAGTTCTCTTAACCCATTCTTATTAAAACATTTGACCTACATCTTTACATTATTTATACATGGTTGGGATATCTTGAACAGAGCTGGCACACTCTTATGCCTAGACCAGTTATATTTGCTCATTGGTGGGTGAGCTGGGGATGGATAGTTTGTTAAGTGATGGAGGATAGCTATGTACTTCATATGTAGATTAAACTCATAACCTTGGCCTCATAAGTTGTGTGCCTTAACATAATGAGATAACCATCAAGTTTACACACTAGCTCACATGTGCAAATATACTCCATTCACCCCACTCCTCCATCTCCAATTTGTAAGTACATTTTGCATCATGTGCAAAAATTACCTTTATGCTGGTGCCAAAACACCATGAAGTGCTATATTAAAAGGTGAAGTATCATAACATTTTGACATAAGGGTGTATAAGTGTACAAAAAAGTATCTTCTTTCTTGTGACTTGCCAGACAATAAAATAATATACATTATATATTAAAGTATTTGGCTTTTTTGGAGGTAGAAAGATAACAGAAAGAACTAGCTTTTTTTTTAGGCAGGATTTGTTTAGCATGCCATTACTCAGCAATACCAAGAGATCAAGATTAGAGACTTCCAGCCAAGATGGAGTCCTAGACTGACACATTTCCCTCCACAACTAGGAAGGAATACAAATACTGCAGAACCAGAAATAACCAGAAGTTCCAGAAAGTAAATGGAAGTCCAATGTATGAAGTTATAAAGAAGTGGTGCTCATCCAGACAGGTATAAGGGGCAAAGCTGGGGCAGAGAGGTTAAGCTATGCTGGCAGCGGCAGCTGTGGCAGCTGCAGCAACAGTGGCAGGACAGTGGTAAGCACAGACACCCATATTTAAGGGGAGGCGAGAAAAGCCTGGGGAGCACCCCTGGCTGCAGTCCAGACCTGTCAGCTTGCGATTCCAACACCGGGAAAGGCAAACCCCCATTGCCTTTGACTGCGAGGCCAAGAGGGGGTGGGGATGGAGGAGGAGGCTCCCAGTCTCTCAGCAAAGAGTAAACAGCAAGAATCCATCTTGGACTCCCACCCTTACAGAAAATGCCACAGCATGGTGAGAAGGGTTGCCCAGTTGTGATGAGTGCATGGGGATTCACCCCCTATAGCATAGGAGGTATGAAAGCCCCACCCAGGAAGCAAAGGTAAACACAAAACTGTCAGGATGACACAGATCATGATAGAGATCCCGGTGATACAGCTGACCAGACAGAAAATATCTAGTCTAACAAAGCAGCAGATAGGAAATCTTTCTGAGGCATAGTTCAGAGCTTTGGTTATATGAATGCTTACAGACCTAACAGCAGATCGTAAACAAGACAGGGAAGGAATGAAGGCTAGCCCTGCTGAAATGAACAAAAACGCATATGAAACTAGTGGTGAGGGAAAGAAAACCAGAAATCAAATAAACAAATGGGAACATAGGGGAGGAACAAATAGTCAACCAGTGCAGAAGTAGGAAATGAAAAGTGAAGAAAATGACAAGAGGCTCAGAAACCTATGGGACAGCTATAAGCGGGCCAACATATGAATCATAGGGTTGCCAGAAGATGAAGAAGAAGTAGAAATTGAAAAATTATGTGAAAAAACAATGAAGCAGAACTTCCCTAACTTGGGGAAGGAAATAGTCTTACAAGTCCAGGAAGCACAGAGAGTTCCAAAAGAACTGGACCCAGGGAGAACCACACCAAGACACATTATCATCAAAATGTCAAAAATTAAGGCTAAAGAGAGAATCTTAAAAGCAGTAAGAGAGAAGAGAACTACATACAAAGGGGTCCCAATAAGACTATCAGCTGATTTCTCAAAAGAAACTCTGCAGGCAAGAAGGGACTGGCAAGAAATATTCAAAATAATGAAAAGCAAAAACCTACAACCACCATTACTCTATTCAGTGAAGCTGTCATTGAGAATAAAAGGGTAGAGAAAGTGCTTCCAGGACAAAGTAAAACTGAAGGAGTTAATCAGATCCAAACCACTGTTATATGAAATGCTAAAGGGACTTGTTTAGGAGAAAGAGGATCAAAACTATGAACATTAAAATGAAAACTATCACAACAACCAACAACAGAAGCTAGGGAGTCAAAACAAAGGCAAACTAAGTAGGCAACGAGAGTGGGAAAAAATTATAGGTATGGGGAACATTATGGGGGTAGATCAGCAGGTAGGGGGAAGGGGGAAAAGGGAGAGAGATGGTACAGGAATTAAGAAGCATAGTAGGAGGGAGTTGAGTAGACAGGAAGATGTTGAGAAGAACTATATGCACAACCAATGGGCAAGGACTAAGAGGGGGGGCAATTGGTGGGAGGGTGGTCACTGAATGGAGGGGAACAAAGGGAAAAGAAATTGGGACAACTGTAACAGCATAATCAATAAAGTATATATTTTTAAAAAAGATCAAGATTATATTTCAGTGTGTACAAGGGTCAATTTCTCCAGGTGAGCCCCAATATTACCCTACACAATCTTACAAATGAACAGATTTTATATGATACACGAAGCCTGTTTTTAGATCAGTGATTTTATTTTTTAATATTTTACTTATTTATTTTAAAGAGATAGGAAGGGAGGAAGAAAGAGAGGGAGAGAAACATCAATGTGTGAGAGATACATTGACTGGTTTCCTCCCATATGCCCCTAACCGGGGACCTGGCCAGCAACCCAGGCATGTGCCCTGACCAGGAATTGAAACGGTGACACTTTGGTTTTCAGACTGGTGCTCAATCCACTGACCCACACTGGCTAGGGCTAGATCAGTGCTTTTTAAAGTGTGACCTATAAAGGATTCCTATCAGAGCTGCATGGGGCATTTGTTGAACTGGCAGATTTTAGGGTTCTATCCCAGACTTACTGAGTCAGAATCTCTAGAGGTAGGGGTCCAGAAATGTCCTCGTTTGATACATGCTCCTATTCTGATAACCACTGCTGAACACTTTATGTAGTTTTGCCTCATTTTGCGATGCTTTTCCCTTACCCTTGCCTGTGAAACCCATGTCCATCTCTCAATGCCCTGCTCAAAGGGTACATACTCATCAGGCCACCTTGATATACTTCCCTTATTTCCAATAGATAAGTTGGCCATGGAATGGGGTACATGGGGCATACAAATTAGGGTTCAGGGAGGAGTTTAGAGAACTAAAATGGTATAGTTTGGACAGAGTTGCAAGGATGACTTGGTGTTTTACAGGGAGATTTTGCCCCAAGATGTACACATGAGTGTACTTCAAAGGAGAGAAGCTTTATAAACTAACAACGAAGTAACAGTGGGCCTGATGTGTCAGAGAATTGAATTCCAGTTTCATAGCAACCACCTTTGAGGAGGAGGCTTGGTGGCCATATCAGGACAAGGAAGTAGGTGGGGGAAAAAAGACAAAATGCCCACTTGACAACAGTCTCAGGAGTGTGGAGGCATAGAATTATTTTAAGAACTTCACATAGTACAGGAACCTGATTAAATGAATCTCTCATACATGTATGTAGTATTTTTCAAATGTATATATACTTGAATGCAGTTACTGTTTTTCACCATATTTTCTCAACCATCGGTAGTAGACAATAGCTATTGTCTGAGAAAATGTTTGATGGTATTTTCTGAAAATAGGTAGAGACTATTAACCCGGTGTCTGAGTCAGTTCAGGCTGCTATTACAGAAAACCAGACTGGGTGGCTTATAAGAACAGATTTAATTCTCACAGTTCTGGAGGCTGGAAGTCCAAGATCAGGATACCAGCATGGTCTCATTCTTGGTGAGGGCCTGCTCCATGGCTTGCACACAGTCATCTTGCTGTGTCCTTACATAGTAGAAGGGGTAAAGAGCTCTGTGGGGCCTTTTATAAGGGCACTAATTCCATTCATGAGAGTTCTTAATCACCTTCTAAAAATCCACCTCCTAATACCATTGCTTGGAGGGGGTAGAATTTCAATGTGTGGATTTTTTTTAGAGGGCCACAAACATCTAGTGCATAATAATTGGTTATAAGAAACCACAGTGAAAAAAAAAATTTGAGCAAGGCTGCCAGAAAGGAAGGTTTAAGCCAATCATTGCTGGCCAGTTAGCTGTTGATATC